>NC_055963.1:7665312-7735312 GCF_018492685.1 Alosa sapidissima
GGCACAGACATCTCATCCAGTAGGATACGGAAGCATTGCATTAAAACTGTCTGTTGCGCGACTAATGGTTGCTTAAAGTGCAGAAACATTCTGATAGGATATTTCGTCAACTCGTTTAGACTATTTGGTGTAAGCTTAAAGACAGACTCGTATCCGATGACAAGTACGCATGTCTCCCTGTATGTGTTGATTTATGTTAATGGTGGGTGTTGACTGTGTACACTGCATAACAAAGCTATCCGATAATGAGCTTGCGTTATGGGTTACAAGTTACGAAGATGGAGCGGAGAAGGCGTGGCTCCCCTCTGCGAGTCCCGACTCCGAGCGTAGGAGTTTTGGGGGAATTCAGAAAATGTTGCGTTGAACAGATGAAAACAGATTTATTGTAAATCGTGGATATTTCAGTTTCACACACCGTTAGGACAACATCCTATGTTAGTTCTGGCCGTTCGCCTCCTGGTTGATTTATCTGCCACCTTAGCGGCTCGGTAATGCGTTCATCAGCAAGCTACATTTTTTGCTCAAAGCCGCGGGTAGGGGTTGACTTTTTTGGAAACAAAAGAATGGCCGGGGAGGGAGAAATACAGGCATGGGGGTGGAACTTCTTTGCCAATTCAAGATATCACACGGGCCAAATAATTACAGGGGCAAAAAGGAAAAGTGATACCACACATTTTCTGGTGTTTCCACATCTATGACGCGCACATATGTGGTTACTGTACTGATATATTGCTGTTGTCAATCATAGGTTACCCTCTCTGTCCACTTCAAAGAGAAAATTAATGTCAACGATTAATCCAGGGAACGTGACATGTTAAGTCTAATGAGCTACACTAAGAATAAATGGGCTGAAATTGCTCGCTCAGTTTTCTATTAGACTGTGTTTAAATAAATGGTCGTATATTTCAGTCATTTTGATCTAGTCATAATAGTACAATTACAAATTGGGTTATTCGTATCAGTTTCTTTCAAAAGCTCAAAACGCTTTCAAAACGTACGTTATATATCAAACATTCTTGTAAATGAGGAGAGAAAAAATACAATGATCTTGTAACTTACCAAAACTAATGCAAATCTCTCCTCTAGCTCCATTGGATCGGGCATGGGGACTTTCAGTGGCATTATGTGATGCTTCATTTCAGACTGTCCATCAACACTCTCAATATTCCCCATGGTTAAGCAAAATGACAGCTCAGTCCAAGAGAAATAATTCAATGTTTCTTCTTTTTGGATTGCTCTCAACACGCGTAACGATAAATGTTACATTCCAGATGTTGTCAATTCACATGACAAATAGCAAACTCAGCTACTGCAAAACCACACACTGCCTAACACTCGCGCTGTATCTTGCATTAATTGATCAACTGTTGAATTTTGCATCTGTTGCACGCCATTGAAACAAACTGTATCAGTCCAAAAGCTATGAAGTATCGATCTGTTTCTTCTCCATAAGTATTGAGTCGGAGCTGCGCAGCCAATCCATTTCTTTCTGTAAATCCAACTGATTGAGGCGAACTTCAAACTACTTTGATACAAAACTTTACAGTGTAGGCCTACTACGAGTCTCCATTCATTATTATAGTAGGATCCCGAATAAGACTCCTCGATTTCGTATCCACTCAGGCAAAAGTGTAGAGTATTGTCCCACCCATTTTAAAGAAGTCCTCCTCATTGAGGGGGTGACTTTTTCGTCATGCAACACATCGTTTGCCTCAGTGAGAGAGATGGATGGATCATTACGTTTAAAACAGCCCATTATCGCTGCCTGCTGGTTTGCTACTGCAATAGCATGACCAATCAGGAATCTCAACTATTTACATAGGATGTCACTACTGGCTGCCGGCTAAAAAACATTATACTAGCCTATTTAGGCCCAGTAATGTTACTCTAATGACTGAACGAGTTGAAAATTGCGCAGCTAAATGTCTTTCACAAGCTACTGACAAGACATCAATTCGTTTTTTTTTCTGACTAAGGCTTGCTTTTCTCTTCCCCAGAACGCCAGTGTCAACAAAGCTTAATGCATGTAAACAGCCCATGAGATGGGCCACAAAAGTAAACATGTCTTCTGAGGGCTGTTTATTAATGTAGGTTGTGTTGGCATTATGAATCATAGTGAAGTTTTGTCTTCATGTTCTTTGGCGGTGGCTACCTTTTACAAGCTATACCATAGAGTGAATATGCAGTGGTAAGCATTAAAACAAACTCAATTTAAAGTGCAAACAAGGTTTATTCAATCAGCTGCAAGATTCATGATAAAGAGTAAACCATACTATCACTGTCATTCCAATATCACCCATTCCCTTTCTGACTAAAAATAGCATTTCTTTCCCCACCCATTTTCGTGCAAAACACAGTTTCTTTCAAGCTGGTGTTCAGTCCCTTACAAGTTGGCACTGGAAGGCTGCCTTTAGAACAACTAGAGCATAATATACATCATAGCACACTACTGCCTCCCTTAGCCAGGGAAACAGAACAAAGCACAGTGATTCAGACCTTTCTGATATGAAGGTTGCTGAGGTGACGGAGACATTTATAACACTGTATGACAACGCCTCAGCTGCTATGCAAATATCTTAAAGTAATAACAAAGTTCCTTCATTTCAAAATAAAAAAAAAAAACATTCAAACAGAGTTTTCAGTTAAGACTGCACATTCCTGCAATGGAGAAGGCATAAAAGTGTAAACATTCAAACAGTACCAAGGAACGACAAAAAGCAACTCAAAATAATTATAATCTACTACTAAACTGCTGTGTGCTACTGGAGAAGCCATGATGTTGAATCTTTCATTGCATAATGTCGATCCACATGCCATGTCTGCATGGTCTGCTCTCTTGGACACAAATATTCATGGTCTGTGTAACTACAAAAGCTGAGGAATATATTGTGTCTGTCGGAGTTTGGTGGTGGTGATCATTATTTTAAAACAAAAATAGTTATCTTTGGTTTTGAATTGATGAGAATTGTAATTACACATTCTATGAATATGCTTGTACCGTGATGTACAATGTACCGACGTATTTGGTTAATGTGCACTTATGACAGGGTGCGCTATCTGGAACACCTGACCATATGAATGAAGTAGTTGTCACATTGTACATGGAAATACTGACAGGGTTAAGTCTATCCATTTATCTTTAGGCTTCACCCCAGGATGACTGATTGTAAAAAAATTGTGTCGTAAATCAATCTAAAGGTATTTTGCATAGTGCAAATGCAATGCAATACCCCTTTAGTTGTTTCCTCGTGATTGATAGTAAACAAAATTCTTGTGCAAGCAAACAGAAGGTATTGATTTGATATGATACCTGTGATCAGTGATTACACTATTTGAATGCTACACACAATCTCAAAGCTACAAAAGTGACATTTGCATCACACAGCAGAAGCTTGGCGGAAGGTGAAGCAGGAGGGCAGAGACGTTAAAGGCATCAAGTCCTCTCCTATACCCATCAGGTGGCCTCCTCCGTCAAGTCATACCTGGGAAGAACAGAGCACAAATAGCAACAGGAAGAGACCAGATGTATTTGCACAGATGCTTTATAAAAACAACCATGGGCGGAACTGGTGAACATACCACTGAGTGACCCCTGAGTTGAGGTCAACTTGGTCCAGATCAAGCTGCAACTACAGGAGAAAAAACAGAACAAATAACTGTTCATGTCAAAATTCGAGGAAATTATAGCTTTAGCAAAGTTCTACCAGGAAGACCGATTCTACATTCGGACGATATCCTTCTTCTTGTGTAACTGAATTTTGCTGTAAATCCAATTCAGGATTCAAATTCTGTCATTATATTCATGCTGCCATTCTGTGTGGTATTATTAGAGTTACTGACAGAAAAGTTTTGCCTCACAACACTAATTAACGATTTGTCCTTCAAAACTAAACAGGTTTCTCTCACTTTTCCGATGAGCTCCTTCTCACGACTCATGAAGGAAACACTGTGTTTGACCGACAGGTCCAGTCTTCTCTGTGTGGCCTCCTCCAGTGAAAGGTCAAAGTCAAACCTAACAGGGTAAACAAACGTGATGGTAAATTTAGCCTTTGGGCCAAGCTAACACACATCATTATCTTCCCAAGCATGTTATTATTCCCCCCTAACCTTACCTCTCTTTGAACTCTGGGTTGAGCTCTTTCTTCTTGACACTTGTCTTGCGCTTGGTGTTCCTGCTTTTGTCTGGGAGAAGGATGAGGGAGACGTAAGGGTCAGACCCGTCTTTGGCGCTGGCAGGCAGGTTTCTGTCCACAAACAAACAAGCCACGCAGGAGTGTTTACAATCTGGCGGCAGACAGTCCAGTCCACACAAATTGAACGCTGCAAGTGTTTTCCAAGAGGAATGCAGTCAGCTAAACTGTTCAAGGGTCAAGTTCTTAAAGCAGTTCACTGACTGTTAACAGCCTTTCAGTGTTACATTCAAACAGTGAGTGAGGTAAAAAAAAAACAACACCTGGGGCTCAGGTGTCCTCAGAGCTGTCAGACATACAGTACCTGCAGGCGTGGACCGTGATGGCCAATCGGCTCTCTTCAGAAGAGTAGACAATAGAGAGCTTCACCTGTCCCTGGCCTCCAGCTCCACCCACACTATCTTCTCTAGAGACAGAAACACACACACACACACACACAAAACACACGCACACACGCACGCATACACACACAGACAATATCATTATAGTTGTCTCTTTGCAGTATTTGAAGAAAGAACAGAGCCCATTCTGTGTGACACTCACTCATTGCTGGGCACAGCTCTATGCCTAAGATTAGCTGCCATGTCTGAATCTCTACTGGGAATGAGGTGATCTTCCACTGCCTCGTCACAGTCTGTCACCTCATCTCCATTCGACTTGAGGCACTCCACCAGCTTTGAGTCCAATAACTGATGGACCAACACACAAGGCAGTATTATTAACGACAGAGAAAACTCTATTTGACATTTGAGAAATGTAACTGATGGACTTTAGGGGACAGTTTTGAGAATAAAACTATTGTATGGCTGTGTGATTGCTGATAACTAGCTTAAAAACTATGTGCTGAAATGTTAAATCACTGCACTGTGTCGCTGTTGCTAAGTCACCTTGACTTCGGCCCTCAGTAAGATCTCACTCTCTGGGAGAGCGCCATCTAGAGGCAGCCAGCGGTCCAGCACCAGGTCCGGCTCGGCCAGCACTTCCCTCAGGGGCAGCAGCAGGGCGCCCAGAGCCTGACCCCAGCTGTGAGAAAGCTGCACAGAGAACGCACATTCAGGCACTAGAACTGTCTGTCATAGCCAGTACAAATCAACAACATGGCACAAGCTGATTTTGGGATTTGTTTTTTTATATGTTTTAATTTCCTGACCTTCACTGTGAGGATGTCCTTTCTAGGGTCACGAACCAGGAACTGAAAGGCTTCATCCCACTGTGGAGAGGTAGAACGATCGCAAATCTACGGGAAAGAAAACATGAATATGCACAAATCATACGAGACCCACAAATTTCACATTTCATTTTGGTAGCCCACTCTTTATGACAGACTTGAGGGATGTGCCACACCAAGGACACCGGTAGGCACATGGAAATGGACAGGAAGTCCCACCTTAGTCCGGTTGGAGACGCCCTCCAGTGAGATCTCTGCCCCGACCTTGGGCTCGTTACCACTCTTCTTCAGCTAGGGCCACAGATAACATGGTACAGAAAACGAACCAATTAGTGAAGCCACCCTCCCCATACATACTGAACACAAAAGTACAATTTAGCTGTTTATTCTGTTTTTGTAAGTGTGAGATGTGAGTGCATCCTGTGTAAGTGTGAGATGTGAGGGTATCCTGTGTAAGTGTGAGATGTGAGTGCATCCTGTGTAAGTGTGAGATGTGAGGGTATCCTGTGTAAGTGTGAGATGTGAGGGTGTCCTGTGTAAGTGTGAGATGTGAGTGCATCCTGTGTAAGTGTGAGATGTGAGGGTATCCTGTGTAAGTGTGAGATGTGAGGGTATCCTGTGTGAGATGTGAGGGTGTCCTGTGTAAGTGTGGGATGTGAGTGTGTCCTGTGTAAGTGTGAGATGTGAGGGTGTCCTGTGTAAGTGTGGGATGTGAGTGTGTCCTGTGTAAGTGTGGGATGTGAGTGTGTCCTGTGTAAGTGTGAGATGTGAGGGTGTCCTGTGTAAGTGTGAGATGTGAGTGTATCCTGTGTAAGTGTGAGATGTGAGGATGTCCTGTCTGTATGCACTGCACTCACCGGCAGGCCATGGGCCCTCTCCACGTAGACAAAGAGCAGAGCTGCAGAGGGGATTGTCTTATTCTGATACACCTGCTGGGACTGAAGCTGCAGGATCTAACAGCACACACGAGAGGCCATTAATTACACTGTTCAACTGCAAAACAGTGCCTGCCAACCAACTAAAGAGCCAATATAAAGCACAACATTTCATGTTATTATACATAAATTGTAAAATAATATGCCGCTCTTATGAATTTGTTTGCGAATTAAATGACATGAGACAGTACAGGACATGATCAATCAAATAAATGGGACTGATGAACAGTTGTGCTGTCCCTGTGTACACACAGATGCATTAGCACATAATAGGTGTTTCTGTGAGCACTCAGACAACGCAGTGCTGACAGCAGCAGGGCTAACCTGGTCAAGCCTCGTCGGATCTGTTACTCTGGGCAACCACTCCATTACCAGGTGAACTCGGCCCGTCTTGACATCATTCAGAGTGTACCACTGCAGGGTTGGTATGAAATCATGACACAAACGCACAGAATACAGAATTATTCACATTAAAAAACTTCAGCGTTATCTTATTTTTTATGATTCAGAGCTGCCCTGATAATGTTCTCACCTGATCAGTATACTGTGAGTTGATAAGGTCTCTGAGATTAATCTTGAATCTGCAATGGGATTTTGGAAAGAAGCTGTCACATCTACACAGAACCCCTCCGTCTACACAGAGAAGACCTCAAAAGCCTTCTAACACCTTTGTCTCCTTTCCGTACCTGCCAAGGAAGTCATCCTGGTCAAAGTCCTTATCGAACAACTCAAATTGCACCTCTTGTCCCGGGAGCTGGGTCAGGATCACCTGTGAGGCACCAGAGGGAGGGCCAGACAGGAGAGACTTAATTATATGGAGTCATTACAGCAGAGAGGATCTCTACAGGGGGAGGCCTGCTCCCACAGGCTGAATTAGAGGCTAGAAGAGCACAGTGAAAGGAAAAAAAATAAATGTGTATCTATAAATAGATGAAAGCCGTTGCTCCTGCCGAGCGTCCCTGAGGAGCAGCAGGCCTTGGTGGATCTGGAGCGTGTACACTTACCTCATACATCTCGTTCCACGTGGGGCTGAGGTTCTCTTTGATCACATGACTCTTGTAGGTCACGCCGCCCACGCGGACCTTGACGTAGGGGTCGCTCTTCCCCTTCCTGCCCATGAAGCTGTCCTTGGCCACGAGGCTCTCGGCCTCCACCAGACGGATCCTCAAGACGCCCTGCAGGACACGGAGGAGATGAGCGGAGTGGGGGCGAGAGCATCTCAGTGTTTATGTCAACATAGAGATGGGACGAGACCAAGAGATAAACAGGATAGGCTCAGCAACTGACAACAGAGCGTGCTTGCAAACAGCATTGCAAGGACATGCTTTTTGCAAGAAACACTAACTGATCTAATCTCATGTCCGTTAGGCTGCAACTGTATATCAGATATAGTTGATTTACAGACAGTTGTACAGGCTGAACTTGTTTGATGAGTTCTCACAAAGACTCTAGTTATGAAGTCAACATTAGAAGAGCAAACACACAAATGTTGTCTGTTGAAGAGGGGACTCTGCCCTGGAGGGACACACCTCTGTGGCAAAACCTGCATCTGGGCTGGTGTTTTGGGGCCGCGTCACACACGGGTTGGGGGACAGGCTGGAGCTCCCTGGGGCCCCCTCTGATGTCACGCCCCCTTCACCTTGGCCGGACCCAGGGGACATGGGACATGGGGAGACAGGGCTGGGAATGGCATCTTCATCCAGCCAAAGCAACTGAGGAACACACATGCACACACACAAAAATGATAAAGGGACACATAGAACATATTAAAGTCAGTAAGAGAGATGTATTTGATGTGTCTGAAGCAGACCCTTTTGTCATTATGAAAATAATTAGAGTGCATGAAAATGCACTCTACTGTTATCCAATTTCTTATTATTATTTTCCGTGTTTAATGAGGCTTCAACCGTTTAATGTAGAAACTTCATTCAAACTATGTTACGTAGGTCTAACTTAGGACTGGTGTGCAAAGTATTTTTCAACTTTGTAACTTTTATACTTTTTAAACTATTACTTAAAAACTACTAAAAATGTCCCCATAGACTTAACATTGGCCTTTATGACATCACAATAGGGTTATCAAGCAATTAGAATCCTATGCCAGGTGTTCCGGCCACCTACAGCAACTGTCTGTCTCAGGCTTCAAGCAATTTACAATCTGGCTCTCTTCAGACTACATATCCTGTTCAACTGTTTCCTCTGCACAAAACTGTTCCTCAGTACAATAATTCACTTTTAAATAATTTAACCATTTAAACTACTCAGCTATTTAACTGTTCAGCCATTCCAACTGTCAGTTATCATACACTATGCCTCCAGCCAACTATATTAAACCATCATCTACCTAGCAGCCAGCATAGCAACCTAGCTACCAGAGCCGGACAGTAACGGAGTACATTTACTTGAGTACAATTTTGAGGGATCTGTACTTTACTCGAGTATCATTTTTGGGGAGTACTCATGACTTTACTCAAGTACATTTGAGAGGCAAATATTGTACTCTTTACTCCACTACATTTCTATCCATAACCGTGAGTACCCGTTACTTCTTCTAAAAAAAAAGGAAAAAAGAAAAATCTCGGAAACCCTTAATTTGTTGTTTCCCTCTCAAACGTGATTGGATTGTGCAGGCACCACTGATTGGGACAGCCTATCAGCAATCACCTTCAGCTTTCCGCCAAAGTCAACTCCATGGTCAGATTTAGATAAGAGACGAAACCATGGCGAAACAATGCATGAAGACGCAGCAGGTCCATCCCGGGAATGTGCCAACCTGTGGCCCCACCTCGCCAGACTATTTAAATTTTCTGAACAAGTTAATGATAGTTTTTGCTTCAAGTGTTTCAATTACAAGATAGTATTTTGTATTTGAAATACGTATTTTAAAAACATGTATTAGAAATATTGCCTATCCCTGGCAACATGGTAAAAAGATAAAAATGACTTGATTTTACTTTCAATTCCTTTTACATTCTCCTAACATTTTTCATAACTCCATGTAGGATGTTTCTGTACATAAATGTAAGCACTGTGGCAGTAGTAATGCAATATTTAGAAAATGTAGGCTTACTCTTGTACTCTTGATACTCAAGTACTTTTAAAAACAAGTACTTCAGTACTTTTACTTAAGTAGACTTTACTTAAGTAGACATTTACTTTTACTTCAGTACTTTTACTTAAGTAGACATTTGACTGTTGCTTGAGTTCTTTTACTTGTACTTGAGTAAAATTTAGCAAAGGGTATCTCTACTTTTACTCAAGTAATGAAGCTGTGTACTCTGTCCGCCTCTGCTAGCAACAGCCTAGCATCCACCTCAAGTACCCTAGCAACAGCCTAGCAACTAAGCTATGTAACATGGTTAGCAACCATGTCAAATATGCTAGCAACAGCCTAGCAACCACTTCCACAGTTACAACCTAGCAACCAACATAGCAACCAATGAGTTTAACCTAGCAACTAGCATAGCAACCACCACATCTAAGCTAGCAACAGCCTAGCAACCACCTCAACTACCGTAGCAACAGCATAGCAACCATGATAAATACCCTAGCAACAGCCTAGCAACCACTTTTATGATGACAACCTAGCAACCAACATAGCAACCAACATGATTACCCTAGCAACCAGCATAGCAACCAGCATAACTACCCTAGCAACACCCTAGCAACCATATGATTTACCCTAGCAACAACCTAGCAACCAGCACAAAGTCAACCTACCAACACTATTGTAACTATATCTGCATTATTTGTTTTTACTCTGATATTTTTTTTATTGATATGATATATTACATCCTATTTTTTGCATTTTCATGCACTCGTAATTCCCTGGAATTACATTTTCTAGTTATCACCTGTTATGTGGTGATAACGGTGGTTTTCACAAGCAGGAAAATATGCAGAATAACAGAATGTATTATGTTACTGCTGTACTGCTGTGTAAGAGCTTGTTTCAAAATTAAACTGCATGTGTGTTATGATATATTCTGCAATATACGTACTGTACCTCACCTCTTATTAATATTAGACTACCATTGATAAATACTAACTAACAAGCGATGCCCTCATTACAGTCACATAATGTTGTGACAGAATTCACACCACAGTGACAATTTTTGTTTAGCCTGTGGCTGACAGAGATCACATCCTGTTGTGAATGTGTGAAGCCCCGCAGTGTGAATGTGTCTGAGGCAGTGGACTGAGTGACCGTCCACTCACCCTCAGCACAGCTTTGAGGTAGAGCCGGCTGGCTTGGCCTGAGTTCTCCAGCTGGAACCACTGGTCCATGGTGAGCTCTGGGGTGACCAGCAGCCGGGCCAGAGGAATGGTCACGCTGCCCAGGGACACGGACCGGTCGTCGTCCTTCACCTGAGAGAGAGAGAGAGGGACACAGAGACAGCAGGGGAGAGAGAGAGAGAGAGGGACACAGAGACAGCAGGAGAGCGGAGGGGTCAGAGAATTCCACAAATGTGGAGACAACTGAGCAAACGCAAATGGAAAGAGACTGAGTCTAGACATCAGGTCTCTGAGTTGATCTGCTTTGACCTGGTGACTAAGCACATCAGTTACTCTGAGCAGTGACACTGAAGGTGGCGGGCAGATTGGCAGAATACTTGTGCAGACCTGAATGTCCATGTCCTGTCTGAGAGGGTCCTGGATGAAGAGGGTGAAGGCCTCCTCCCATACAGGGCTGGTGGTGCCGTACATAGTCTGAGTGGAGCACATTACATTTGTTTACATCAGACACAATGTTTGTGTTTGTGTTCCACATGCACACAATGAAAAAGTATTTGTTGCTAACAACTACCTCTGCACTACTATCTCTGAGAAGGAGAACATATATTTCTTTAGAGGTTTCAAAAGGCTAGCATGGTTAAATATTTTAAAAATCATTACTAATCGCAGCAACGTTAAAGGAACCGTATGTAAGAAATGTATTTCAAGTAATCATAAAATGGCCCTGATATGTCATTAAGACATATTGTAAACATAAACATTAAGAAATCATGTTCATTTAAAATACTTATATCACTGACAACAGTAGTCTGGCCAGGATATTGTCATTTAAAAAGTGAAGTTACAGCCCTCAACTGATGTTGATGTTGTGTTTTGTCATGTCATGTTGTGTTTTGGCCTGATGTGCCACCCTCTACCTATCTTCTAATCACAAAGTCAGTAGTGTTTCGGCATCCGGGTTGGCAACCTCGAGTCAGGGGGGAGGGGGAGGGGATACACCACTCTACAGTAATTTGAAAGTGATTGCAGTACCAGTTTTGTCCACAATCTTACATATGGTTCCTTTAACACCCTCATAGAGTAAAATCTAGCAGAGCAAAACAGTGTGGCAACACATGACATTTCATGTATCATGTTAGCCCATGTTGACATATGAGAGCTGACGAGTGTTAGTGGACGACTGACCCGGCTCTCTCGAGTGGTGTCCTGCACAGACAGCTGCACAATGGGGCTGGGCTCCTTACTGCCTTTCTTCATCTGTGACAACACATCTGAGTCAACACAAACATAACACACAGACAACCAAGACCTCACAGTCTTACACTACACCTCTCTCTCTCTCATTCTCTCTCTCTCTCTCTCTCTCACACACACACACACATACAAACACACAAACACACACACACACACACACTCGATTTCTCTCTCTCTCTGTCATTATACCTGTGAGAAAGAGAGACAGGATGCAGCTGGCTCAGACAGGAAGTAGATAATGACTCACCGGTAGGTCCTGGGCCCGGTCCAGATACACCACCAGAATAGCTGCAGAGGGGGGCTCTGCCGTCTTGCTGGATATGGTGAGGTTTTGGTTCCTCCTCAGCACCTGCACATAGCAAACAGTCAGCCATCACATAACTCCACCTCAGCCTCCTGCTGTGACCGCTTCTCTCAGGCTTCCCAGAGCACTTCCCTCAGGGTGAGTGATGAGGGGAGGCCAGCAGGGGGAGGGAGCAGGGGATCCCCTGAATACCCATCACCATCCCCACCCAAGCACATGATGTTCCCTGTAAGAATGGAGAGACTGCTACCAGTAGCCATGCAGAGTTTTACTAGCCCAAGATCATTAGCACCAAAGAAGCGAAAGGCACCTCCACCCCCTCGCCCTCCCCCTCCCCGTTTAGAAGGATCTCTTAAGCAGCAGCAACCTCTTAGTTCATTTTCTCAGCCGGCATATAGCATGGAATGTGCAGTGGAAAATACAGATGGCAGCAGCAGGGGACAATTATATGATGACTGTATTGCATGATATTCTCAGGGTCCCTGCAATATAAATGGTACTGACAGTAGTTTTGAGAACATGCCGGGACCCAGTAAGCCCATGACATTCTCTATTCCTGTATTGACAAGAAATAGAACACAAATGCATCGAGCTTATAGGGTAAACCAGTCCAATCTCCTACCCGTACCACATCAACCTCAGATTTCCCCCATGGATCATATTTCCCCAACACTTACAGCAAAACTAGCACTCCTAAATATCAGATCTCTTTCAAACAAATCATTCTTAATTTATGATCTAATTTGCACACACAACCTTGATTTTTTACTTTTAACTGAGACATGGTTAGATCAAGCAAACAGTGCTGCTACTCTCATCAAATCAGCTCCCCCAAACTTCAGTTTCTTGAGTGCTACCAGAGCAAATAAAAGAGGTGGAGGGATAGCCACAATTTTCAAGACGTCTTTTCAGTGCAATCGGTGACTTTACTTCATTTGAATATCTGTGTGCATGCATTAAGTCTTCTCCTCAGATTTTATTACTGACAATTTACAGGCCTCCAAAACATTCAGCTAAAGTTTTTCTTGAAGAGCTAGGTGAACTGCTATCAGTTGTTTGCATAGAGTTTGACTGTCTTATTATATCAGGGGATCTGAACTTGCATGTGGATAATCCTGAAAACAATTATGCCAAGGAATTCATTGCACTAATCGATACTTTCTCCCTAACACAGCGTGTACAGGGGCTAACACACTCTCTCGGCCATACCCTTGACCTTGTTATCACAAAGGGTCTCGATGTCTCTACAGCTGTTAAAGACCTGGCCTTATCTGATCATTTCTGCGTGTTCTTTGATGTGTCTATGTCCCCACACACTCAAAACACAGCTATGATGGTAAAAAGGAGAATCATAAATGATCAGACAAGTGCTCTCTTTGAGCAAGCACTTTCACTAAAGTCAAGTCAACTGTCAGACTCTGAAGACTTATTTGATCACTTTAATGCAAAAATGGCAAACATTATGGATGACATTGCTCCATTACAATTCAAGAAAGTTAAGGACAAACAGAAAGCACCATGGAGGCAAAATCCAGCAGTTAAACTTCTAAAAAGAGAGTGTAGGAAGACTGAAAGAAAATGGCGTAAATACAAACTTCAGATCCACTATGAAATCCATAAAGAGATGCTCCGCACATATAACTCTGAAATATGCAAAGCAAGACAGTCTTTCTTTTCTAACATTATCAATAGAAGTTCAAATAACACTTGTATTCTATTTTCAACTGTTGATAAGTTAACAAATCCCCCCTCACAATTAGCACCTGAACTTCTCTCAACTAATAAATGCAATGAGTTTTCATCTTTTTTTAAAGGTAAAATTGACAAAATCAGACTCAACATATCTGCTCAATTACAAATTCAACAACCTGAACTTCCAGCAACAAACAGAGGGAAACTAAACTTGATGTCAGAGTTCAGCTTGATAGACTACGAAACACTTGAAAAAAACGGTACAGAATCTCAGCTCTTCCACATGTGTCTTAGACACTCTGCCTACCAATTTCTTCAAAACTGTTTTTCACCTCATAGCGGCGGATGTCCTTCAAATTGTAAATGTATCACTGCTGTCTGGCACCTTTCCTAAGTCACTGAAAACAGCTGTTGTAAAGCCACTTCTCAAGAAGAATAACCTGGATGCCTCCATGCTAAACAATTACAGGCCCATATCCAATCTACCTTTTATTGGCAAAATTATTGAAAAAGTAGTCTTTAATCAATTAACCACCTTCCTAACATCAAATGGGTATTTTGATTACTTTCAGTCTGGTTTTCGGGCAAATCACAGTACTGAAACAGCTCTCATTAAAGTTTCCAATGACATACACCTCAACACAGATTCAGGTAAAACATCAGTCCTAGTGCTACTGGACCTTAGTGCAGCATTTGATACTGTTGATCACAATATTCTACTACACAGACTAGAACACTGGGTTGGATTTACAGGCATAGTTATCAGCTGGCTAAAATCATATCTACAAGAAAAGAGCTTCTTTGTTGCCATCGGAAACTCTACCTCAACACCAACGTCCTTGACCTGTGGTGTTCCCCAGGGGTCGATCTTGGGGCCACTATTATTCAACCTCTATATGCTCCCACTTGGACAAATCATTCAAAATAATTTGATTTCATATCATAGCTATGCAGATGACACACAAATTTACTTAGCTCTTTCACCAAACGACTATGGTCCTCTTGAATCTATGTGTCAGTGTATAGAACAAATCAACACCTGGATGTCTCAAAAATTTCTTCAGCTGAACAAAGAAAAAACTGAAGTAATTATATTTGGTAAAAATGAGGAAAGACTTAGGGTTGCCACTCTCCTTGACACAAAAGGGTTGAAGGCAAAGGATACTGTTAAAAATCTTGGTGTATTAATTGACAGTGATCTAAATTTCAACAGCCACATGAAAGCGATAACTAAATCAGCTTTTTACCACCTCAAAAATATTGCCAAACTCAGAGGGCTGATGTCAAAACATGACTTAGAAAAACTCATTCGTGCATTTATCTCCAGCAGGGTTGATTACTGCAATGGACTGTTCACAGGCCTTCCTAAAAAGACTATTAAACAGCTTCAGGTGATACAAAATGCAGCAGCTAGGACTCTAACAAAAACTAAAAGAACTGACCACATTACTCCAATTCTTAAGTCCTTGCACTGGCTTCCAGTAAGTCACAGAATTGACTTTAAAGCACTATTGCTTGTTTATAAATCAGTAAATGGAGCAGGACCTAAATACTTGTCAGACATGCTTCAGCAGTACACACCTTCTCGTCCTCTCAGGTCCCAGGTGAAAAACCTGCTAGTAAAACCTACAGTTAGAACTAAACATGGTGAAGCAGCTTTTAGCTGTGGAACCAACTTTCGGATGACATTAAAAAGGCCCCAACTGTAGCCAGTTTTAAATCTAGACTTAAGACCAAACTGTTCTCAGATGCTTTCTGCTAACTGTGCCGAGTTACAAATTCTGAATCTGCCTTGATAATTATTCTACTTTGTCTTTTATTACTTTTTTTACTACTTTTGCCTTTGTTTTTGCTTACTAATTATTCTTTATTTTTAAATGATTTTACCTTGTGTTTTATGTTTTCTTTTTATTATGATCTTTACCTTTTAACTATTCTTTGACTATATTGCCCTTCTATGCTTTTATTTGTTATTATTGTTTGGTTTTGTTTATGTAAAGCACATTGAATGACCTCTGTGTATGAAATGTGCTATATAAATAAACTTGACTTGACTGACTTGACTTGACTTGACAGGAAGTAGTGACCAGAGCTGGGCAGAGCTGTCTGGAGAGGGAGTTAAGTCATTTATACTGGCTGTGTGCTGTGTGCCGATCACGATGCTCACCTCACTCAGGCGCTCAGCAGAGGGCAGCAGAGAGAGCCACTCCAAACGTAGGTGGACCTGCCCTGAGGGAGCGTCCTTCAGAGTGAACCACTGTGGAACAGCAAACACAAACATACATACAAACATACACAAATGAATATACGTGCACACACACACATAGACGCACACACAAACACAAGCACATAAACATACATATATACGCAAATGGATATACGTGAACACACACACACACACACACACACACACACACACACAAGCACACACATACACACACACACACACACACATACACACAAGCACACACACACACAAGCACACAAACACAAACACATTGAAATATGAATACCTACTTTAGGTAGGTAAATCATTATTTTTATTAGCATAAAGTAACGTGCAAATGAGCAAACAAAAACACTGTGCCCTACATCCTGATCCACCTACACAAGAGGCCAGTTTAACAGGACAAATAGTTTTTGTTTGCACTGCTAAGGAGTAGCCTACGGGAGAGTAAAACCAATCTGCAAGACTCAGCTCACCTCATCCAAAAGTCTTGCTTTCCTTACTATGTCCAAATCCAGCTTGACCCTGAGAAACAAAATAAAATAATGATCAATAAAGATTACGCAATGAAACCACACACCAGATTGAGCCATACAGCCAAAGAGAATGTAGCTACAGCGCTAACAGGATTAAAAGAATCAAGTTCACATTTCTACCATTAAGTAAGCAAATACTAAGCTCCCCTGGAAACACAATTCGGTATCGAATTAAAATGACAGCATAGTTCTTTTTTATGGTTGAAAGAGGACATGTTTGTAGATGGACCCAAGTGTAGTTTAGACATGCGTTTCCTTTCTTTTGGGCCTCCCTACACAGGAACTCATGTTTCAAATCCACAAAGGGAGAAATAATGGCAACAATACAAATGACTATGTAAAGGCCAGTATTTCCTATTTTTCTTTTAAAAATTCAAATAATATAAATGTCAATATTCAAAGATGTTAACAAAGTCAACAATATGTTAAAGCTCCAAGAGTGAACTCCCCATAATATTTGGATATTTGTAAAAATGCTGAATGCCAGTTACAGGTGAGATACTCTGGATAATGAAACAGTGTGACATAAACACTCAGTAAACCAAAGTATTGCTTTGGTTTACAAATTAACTTAAAGTATTTTTCTAAGAACTGTGCCTTCAACCATGTCTCTGTTTGGGTTAACAGTGGTAACCTAGCACTACCATCACAAGACCACTATATTCCTCAGTGGATGGTCCTAGACAGAACATGTGGGTCACAGCACCCTCAGAGAATGTCATAAAATGCTCCCTTTGTTGATGATCTAAAGGCGATGGGAATATCATGGCCTCCAGTTTGATCATCTAACAAAGCCTGATTCAGTTCTATGGCTAATGTGCCGCTCAGCTTGGAGCCTGTGGTCCAAAGCAGTCAAAAGCACGGCTCTGAGGGTGATCACATATGGATTCAGTGGGAAGTACCTCCCCAGGAAGTCATCCTGGTCAGGGTCTTTGTCAAACACCTCCACCTCCAACTCCTGTCCAGGCACTTCATGGACAATGACCTGACAAGCCACAAATACACATGGGGGGGGGGGGCACACCAGCACATAAACAGACAGATACAGAAATAGACCGATGAAGAGATGAGAAGTTTATGGTTATGAAATGATCAGTGGGAGAGAAATCATCAAAGTCAGCTAAGCCCACTCTGCATGATAGTCTTGTGTGATAAGCAAAGACAAGTTAGCTTCTTTGCAGAGAAGGTCAAGCCATGAGATGAGGCTTTAGCCATTCTTTTTCTCAGAAGAATGTTTCCTACACCCGCTGGGTTTCATAATTCATATGATCAGGGCATGAGATGTCATAGTCACATCCTGTTATTTCTGAAGTTGTGATCCTGCTAGCAATTGCCCAACAACCGTTTTGAAATAGTCTCAACAAAATATGCTTTTTGAGATCTAGTGTCTCTAAATCGGCTCTGCAATACATCAGCAAAAAAACATCAACGTCCCTTTAAATGAATAAACATTTTTAGATACAACAGATTAGTGGCATTATGAAAAACATTAAAATAATAATGCTGATATGTTAAAACGAATCTAATTGTGTCACATGTGTGCCATTCAGATGATAACCAAAAGCAATACACTTGCAGCATCTCTTTGTGCTTTAAATAGAACTGTAAACCCATGACTCAAAACATTACTGAAATCAAAGGGGCAGTGAATACAGTGGAGTAGTGTGCATTTCAGAACAACACACTGAAGTACAGAATTATGCACACCAGGAAATGGCAGTGCAACACAGGGTTAGTGGAATTTCTTTGAACCGTCAGAGATGTTGGAACTTTACATGTGTATTTTCACATTCAAATACTTTTTTGTTCTAGGCCAAAGGTTGCAATTTCAAAATGTTGTTGCAGTGTATCGGCATTCTTGTGTTTGGCTCAGTAGCCTGTTTATCTGACTGTTCTGAGGTCAGAGGGTTTTCTTTTCACACTTGTCACAGGATTGTCTTGGAATACACTGGAATGAGTGTTTGTGCTATTTAATGGCACATCACAGATGCAAGAGAAACATGAAACACATAACTGTATCATATCTGAATGATGACATTTTACTACTTCAAACACTAACCTCAAACTCTAGATTCAGTGAATAAAAAACAAAGTGTTGGCCAACCATATTTGCTCGCTATGACTCACTTGCATTGGAAAGCACATATCCCAATGACTGCAGCCTTGAGACTAGAAAACCCATAAATCTCTCTCACCTCATACATCTCGCGCCACTGGGGGTTGAGGTTGTTGTCCACATAATGGGAGGTGAAGGTCTGGGTGCCCACCCTGAGCACAGCGTAGGGGTCCGACTTCCCCGCCAGCACGCCCTTGATGTAGTTGTCCTTAGCGGCCAGGTTCTCAGCCTCCAGGAGATGGATGCGCACAATCCCCTATCAGAGCCCATCCACAGAAACAAACACACACACACACACACACACACACACACACACACACACACACACACACACATACACACACACACACACACACACACACACACACACACACACACACACACACAGACTGAGCAGCCAATACAGTATCATTAATCACAAATCCATAACACTTCAAACGTACTTCGGAGGTCTTAAGTGAAGCACACAATGATAGAAGAACCCACAAATAGATGCTGACCGCTTTGCTACATGTCATATTTTTTTTTCAGCAGATTTGTCAGTATTTACTTATATGACTTTAGGTTGTATTTCATATAATCAAATTTCAGTACTTGCTCCACTGACCTCTGCGGTGGGTTCTGCTAGCAACACAACACATTCAGCAACACTCAGCCGTAATAATATTTGCCATGGTCTGTCTCACAGAGGAGGTGGCTCATTGACCCCTCTCTGAGTATTGAGTGGATGGGTTACCCGTGGGAGAGGGGAGCGGAGCTGCGCAACGTGCAGGTCGGCCACCAGGGGGACAGTGAGGCGATTCGGTAGGACCAGGAAGGAGGCGATAGTATCCATTATCATAGTATCCGACATAGCACTGAAAATGAATGCAAGGGTTGCATTTTGTGGACAAGAAATGGAAAACACACCGTTGGACAGACACAGAGACATTGACATACACACATAACAACATACTGATTTTGCAATGCAGAGGGCAGCATGGGGTAACTGGTAACTGGTGATTTGCCCACAAATCAGGAATCTCGGGTGGGAAAGGTGGGAAACTGGGACTGTTCCTGTTTGAGGTAACAGAAGCATGATGTGAAATGGCATTCCAAACATAAATGGCAAGTTGCCACTAATCAAACAGTGGGACTTTTCCACCATATTGTGGAAAACCATGCTTCTCATCCACTCAAAAAGAGCTTGTCAAAGAACTGTAAATCATGCCACCCATTCTTAATGTTTAGCCCACAGAGAGATAAACAAAGGGATCAGTAGGGCTAATCCATTAGGATGGTCTCAGCACGCTGGGTATGGAGCACAAGGAAGGCCTTCCAGAAGCCGGGAAAAATGCACTCACTTCAGCCCAGGGATGTCCAGCAGATTGGTTAGCCCAGTCCAGTTGATATCAAGCTTCTGTAAGAATAGAGCACCAGAGAGTGAGAAAGATGGCCCCGCTAGCCATTAGCTTGTGTTCAGACATAAAGCACTGCGGCCAAAGGAACAAGTGTGGACTGACTCACAGGCCTCCGGATAAAGAACATGGTGATGGCGCCTACTAGAGGAACATCCCCAATCAGAGGCTCTAGGATCACCCTCAGCTTGCCATGGAGCTGGTGGGAGATGAAAGGAACAGAGAGAGAGAGAGAGAGAGAGAGAGAGAGAGAGAGAGAGAGAGGACATAAGCAAACAAATGGGATGAAACATTAAACCTAAAGATAACGGTATAGCTTGAGTTGTTCACCTGTATGCCCTTGACTCCTGCTTTGCAAAAGTACTTCTTCACCTCCACGTTGATCTCCACATCTCCGGCAAAGCTGTGCAGTGCAAAAAGGGGATAAAGTAATAAGGGTCCAGTTGTCACTTCCTCTAGTATACTCTTATACATTTTCAAAGTGAAAATGTTCAAGTGGTCCTTGGCCAGAACCTAGTGGTATTTGGGGGGGCCTTGTCGTGGAAAAGTTTGGGAACCCCTGCTCTAGTACACTGTCTTGTGCATTGAGCCCAACTAAACTAAGCATAAGAGATGTACCTGATGTAGAGGTCCAGCATCACCTGCCGTTTGCCATGTTCTGTGTGGGCCTTCACACCCACCACTTTCATGGCCTGGAGGCACAGTTCACTTTTACAAAGATGAAGATGTGTACAACATGCCACTAATAGAACTGAATCATTATATATGGGGGGGGGGGTCTCACAATGCATGTTTGGGTTAGTAGAAATATGACACTTTAGTTAATGAATTTCATAGTAAAATAAAACCTAGTAAAAGCTTTTCCCGAACAGTGTGTAGGTCAGTTCTACCTTGTCTCCGAAATCAATCTTGGTGAAGCTGAGGGTCTGCAGGCAGGCGCTGGAGGCTCTGATGGAGGGGGCGATGGTCTCCACCAGCAGCTTCTCCAGATACTGCCCAATGAAAGGCCAGGCCTGCTGGATAATCTGCAACTCAACAAGCATGCAGGCACAGGAAGAGACAATAAGAAGGCTTGAAGGTGTTCTTAGTCCATCAGTCATCAGAGGGTAGCTATGTACTCTATGTGTCTCAGTCAACTTTGACACAGTGAATATCGCTGTATGTGTAGGTGCTATTTCTTAATGGTTGTTTTGAGTCTTATATTTGTCATGGTATATAACAAAGGTAATTCTTAAATAAGGAAATCAAAAGACAATTGAATGAATAACATTACAACAAAAAGATTACTAACAAAAACACTTGGTAATGAAGAAATTTGAAAGAATTCGACTTGTGTCAATACCAGTGATACTACAAAAATGACAACTGAATAGAGGTTTGCCTGACATGCCTAACCATACGCTGAGTACAAACCACTGTGGGCAGGAACTACAATGAACTGTCAGTATGACATGTTGACTGGTCTCACGCAAGAGCAACACTGTGCCCCAACCTACAGACCTGTTTCCTGTTTCTGATGAATGCAAAAAAGGTCAGGGGAGGTAAAAGGAGGGATTACAGCTGACCACAGAACAAAGTGGCAGGCCTGGGGGCAGGGACGTACACATAGTGATGGCTTTGAATAAGCCTGAGTAACGCATATGGACCCTTTCAAGAGAGTTCCATTATCAGCATCATAGTTGGCCCCACAAGGCTTCTGTTTTAACATTCCATATGTTATCTTAATGCAGAGGAAGTAGATTGGGGCCCAAATAGAACGTTCAAGCATTGTTTTTGTTTTTATTGTTGAAAGGGTCCATATGCGGAGAGCTAGAGAGTAGCCCTACTTGGCCGACGAGGCATGTACAGCCAGGCAGTCAACGGCCGTCGGATGGACGGCTGTTCACGTCCCTGCTTGGGGGAGTATAACAGTGTGCCATCAGCCAGCTTAACATGATAATGAATGTAATGTTTTTTGGTAAAATTGGGGGCAGAGATCTCTTTATATTGAGGTCTTTGGGCACATTCAGTAACTTTTGTATTTACCCATACATAGAATAGAATGACCCAGAGCCTTGACCTATTCTAATTTCTATGGTGGTGCAGGCCAAATGTCATCACGACACATTTTAGCAACATTCCACAGACTCACAAAAACAGACTGACACATAAAAGCAACAGCTTAAAAACAATGTGCATATTCAGGACAGCATGTCCACCGTGCCCCTAATCTCATAGAGACACAGTGAACTCAGTTACCACTACTTGTTTATGCGACATCCATGATGAACTATGAAAAGGGGTATGGAAAAACAATAATCATAAAACATTTAAAAAAGAACTGCATCAGGACCTGGAGCTTTTGAAAAATACCTTTTCAACAAAAATGTCTTATCTGCATAACCTATACATCATCCACAACTTTACCACAGGATATGAAAGTATACCATTGAATTCATCACCTCAGCGAGTGTTGTCAGGGTGTGAAGTTTAAAACAGAGGTGTTAACACACCAAAACTGTCTAGCTCACCAAGGAGGAAGACAAACATTACTTTCAGGTTGGGAGGGCTTCAAATAGCTCATGCTCATGCAGCATGATAAATGTCCTTCTTCTTGATTCTCTCCCAGCATAATTACCTTGATCTTGGTGTATACACACTATTATGTGGAATCTGAGCAGTGCTTTATGGTAAGTTTACATTATGTGGAGTCTTAGCAGTGCTTTATGGTAAGTTTACATTATTGTTCTGTTCCAGGTAGAGTCAAAGAGCTGCTGTCCCCTGGAATCTCTCTGCACCTATACATTTTCTGTCAAGGTCATGACAGAATGGCTTGGACCTTTGAGGGTGTGTGTGTGTGTATGTGTGTGTGTGTGTGTATGTGTGTGTGTGTGTGTGTGTGTGTGTGTGTGTGTGTGTGTGTGTGTGTGTGTGTGTGTGTGTGTGTGTGTAAGCTGAGGCAGAGGGAGATGAGCACTGCATCCACCGTGTGACTCAGGAAGTGTGCCAGGGGAAGCATGTGCAAGAGCAGCCCTGACCAAACCCTGCTGACTAGGCCGCCACAATCTCAGCTTTGTCTGTGACTTTACGTCCTGCAACAGCAGCCATGTGCCATTAGCGCTCAGACCTGCGAGCCTCAGATACCCTAGCAACAGCAGGCCTCAGTCTATTACACTAACAAAGCTGCCACACATTAGGGGTATGTATGTGTGTGTGTGTGTGTGTGTGTGTGTGTGTGTGTGTGTGTGTGCGTGTGTGTGCGCGCGCGCATTCGTTGTGTGTGTGTGTGTGTGTTTATTTTATTTTATTTTTTAACTAATGGAGAGCATGGTGAAAAAGCCTTGCATGCATACATATTGTTGCTCTCCACGTCTAAGCCAAATGTAAACCTCAGACAGAACAGATCAGAGGACACAGTGCAACAGAGAGTTCAATATGAAACACCTACTTCCCCCGAGGTGAAGGGCTCCCCTCTTCATGTTCTTCACTAATAAAAATGGTGTACATACAGGTGTGTGTGTGTGTGTGTGTGTGTGTGTGTAGGTAAGGGGTGTGTGGCTCTGTCTCCGCTATCTATACTGTTACTGTATAATGTTATTGTAAGACTCACCTTGTTGACCCATTCAACCTTCTCCACATCAGGGAAATTAACCTGTTAACAAACAAGACAGTAATACTTGGATTACTTTTAGCAGGTCAGTGTCGTTAAGTTGTTGTTAATGACATAACAGAGACATAGCTGGGGTGGGGTGGGGTGTTTCAAACAGTAAACAAACTCTGTGGAGGAAGATATTACTAACAAAAGTACACAAAAGTAAACAAGCACTGTGGAGGGCAGTCTCAGCAGATGTAGCGTTTTCTTTGCTTACATTTTGTAAATTATATATTTGAGCCCTTTCAGACCATTATAGGATGTGTGGGGGGCTGAATAGTTTCCTTCACTTCAGCTGCAGGCCGTGCGCAACAGACAGATGCAGCAGGACACCAGTGTTTCCCACAGAATTGAATTATATTTGTGGTGGTAGGTTTGCAGAATTAACTTGGATGCAAAAGTTTTTAACAAATTAGTGCAGCGGGGTTATGATGCTAACCAGATTTAAGCACAACTTAGCCAGTCGTCTTCTATGCTTTGCAGGATTGTTAATGTTCATGTGCATGTAGGTGTAAACGTGCATGTAGGTTCGACAGAGAGATACAAGGAGAGTCTGTGCAAAGGTGCACATAGCTATACAATGAGAGAATTCCATCCAATTTAAATAGTACAACATGGAAAACAACATGGAAAATCATTGTGTGGTGGTCAATGTTGATATTGTGGTGGGCCGCCACAAATAAGTTAATGTATGGGAAACACTGGGATACGGCTTCAGTCTGAAGAGTTGAAACTTTATTTTGATGATTACCAGTTCAAACTGTGCAGTTTGCTTCACAAACTCAGTCACCACCTTCTCTCTTCCATTCATCTGTTTTCTCTCTCTTACTCTTGCTATGCACCCTGAGTTGTTTTCAAAGCCACACCACTTTTATAACAAGACATGCTATTTGGATGCTATTTTGCTGACTTTAAGTTTGTTTACTATATAAGATATATCTAAGACTACAGTATCTGATAGTGGTTGCAAGCTCACACTAAAAAGATCCACAAATTGTGAAAAAGACCTGCTACTTCCACCAAGCTAGCTACGCCCCTGAATAATCTCTTGTACCCTCAAGTGATCTTCAAACCCACAGCCACGAGATCAGAACTTCAATTGCACATCCCCCTGTCCCATCACATGGATCAAGATAATGTGTTTGAGTGTGTGATATCCTGTTTACACTCACAACCCCATCATATGAGCCTGGTTTGTAGAAGAGGAAGACAGATAAACTACCACACTGACTCATAACATGATCTTAACTGGTGCTTTGCCAGCAGGAAGGGTTGTGGTCTTACACAAGAGATGCTTTAAATGTTTAATGCGTTAAACATTATGGTGTAGTATACTATAACTGTGACATAAATAAACTTTCCGTTTTTGGAAAGCATGCATAGATCTTTTAGGACTAATAATAACAAAATATAATAGCTATAGCCTGTTGTGACAACCACAGCTGGCTATAACTATTTGTTATTCTTTAAATACAAATTGACAGCTCATCAACATCAAGGTAGTATTACATCCATTTAATTACTTATCAATCTGATATATTGTGCAGTGCACACAACATCCAACTGTACTGTAGATAGGCTCTGTATTAGGCCACTTTAAAAAAGAAAGATCAACATTAATGTGAATGAAGAGAAAGAGGCTGACACAAATAGGGTCCCATAACATGCTTACATTTGTCACACCCTTATCTTTGTAGCTTGTAAACTCATAGTTTCCTATGGACACTGTAAGATACCTGTAAGCCTGTATCCACTGAGACCTATTGTTTCCAGGAATGTTTATTCTCAACTATGCCCAGAATGAATCAGATCCAGACTCAGACTAACTTCAGAGATCTCAGGAAAATAATGTCCAAATATAGACAGGGCTGGACTGACTGTGGAATGTGGCGAGCTTAATGAGGGTGAGAGACCGCGAGACAGACCGAGGGAGAGACCGAGGGCTCTGTGGGTGAGGGAGCTATGAAGCAAGCAGCCGTCCTCGAGTTTGCTACCTAAATGTTCTTCACTACACATGTGTGTCTGTGTGTGTGTGTGTGTGTGTGTGTGTGAGGCGCCGTGTCGGATGATTTAATTGTTCAATTTGGGCAGAAAAAGTACGGGATTATCTGAGTGGTGAAGAAAGACATGAACTTAAGACCTACTAAAGAGGATCGTGACATGCTGTGGGCCCATAATAGCTTGACACATCTAATCCCAAAACAGGCTAAGCCTCAGATGCAGTGCTAGTCCTACTAGTGATCCAGAGAAGCAACATAAGAGAACTCTGGCTGAGCAACAAAACACGGACGACTACTGTCAGAAAACCATTCCCAGTGTCTAATGCTAAGGTGGTTGAAGGAATGCCAAGATTGTAGACTAGAGGTTGGTGGTTTGGATCTAAACCATCTTCAGACATAGCTTCATCTATTGAATAGGCAATGGCAATGAAAAGAAAGAAACCAAACCGCTGACAAACGTGAAAGTTCAAGGTCACATTTAACTACTAAACACCATATTTTCCATGCAATGTCATGCAGTCAGCTTTGCTCCACTGCTGCTCTGAAATGCAGTCATAACACTGTCATACTGATTTTCTGTCTTGATATATAATTTTGACACCAAGAATAGGTATCATTATTCTGCAAGTTAGACATACATCGTCCAAAATAAATGGTTATATTTACCACCAGTTAATGCGCATTTTAAATAAAACGAGCGCACGGTGAGTGGCGCTGTCAGAGCCAGATGTTGTACAGCTGTTGTCGCCGCTAGCCAGGATCAGACAGTCAAAATATTGCAAACAAAACGAAAAACCTTACCCATGACGGCAAATCGCGTTTACTCCTAAAAACCCGTGTGGTGGTGAAGTCTTGCTCGTTTTCCAGCAGATACATGGCGGATTGCAATCGAGAGTGTTTTCCATCTCTGCCGTGCTTCCATCCCATGTAGATGACAAGACCGAACAAGACTATACTAATACTGAATCCGAAGTAACCCGCAAGGTACACGGGCAATAACGCACCCAGGCACTTTCCGAAAGACCAAAGAACCGAGACAGCATGCTCTCCCGGACGACTGGGCTGCATTTCCTCTGGCGGGGCCGAGTCCGCAGCCTCTGAATCGGTACCAGCACTCCCTCCATCACCAGATGGCATCGGTAAGTCTTTCTCCATGAAGCCCCTACTACCTACTGTTGCCGCAGTGTCAACTAGAGCCGGAACCGATTCGGCTCACTACTTTAAAATAGACTATACCGTTTTCAAGGAAACGCACACGGCTGAATGCTTACGGAGTCATACCACCGCACAGCTCCAGGGGTTTGGTCAGGAACAGGCAACAGGGCGGCATGTGGGCACTTGCCAGGCAACCCCTGTAGGATCTTAATTTTCAGACTCAAAACAACGGGGCGTGTTTTGTTTCAAGCCCGGATCCTTGCTTACAGACTTCAACACTACAAAAGGTCATATTTCCATCGGACATTTACCCATTATATATTTGTGCAATGCACATGTTAGTTTACACATATTATGTTTACAAATGAAATTCGCCATTTTTGCTGATAATGCACACAGAAAAGGAGGAAACACATTTCTTGTTTTAAGTTGGTCTATATATTTTCACAAATGGAACTGCCCATTGAGTAGGCTAGAAAAGATTACAGTCGGTAACATTAGCCTTTTGTCTGTGAGCATGAATTGTTAACATGAATAGTTTGCTCTCAGTTCCTATACAATGACCAAATGAAGAAAGTTGTGTTTGCTCATATCCACATGTGACAACTAGACAGCAGCCAACCAGCTTTGGATTTAAACCTGGCAAACAGCCAGCCCCATGGGCAATGCCTTAGGGCACACTAGAGTACACAAGAATGGCACGGCACAATTTATTATGCATTTGTGCATAATGCAGAAGTGGTTTTAACAGCATCAGTGTGGTAAGCAATGGTGGGACCAGCTGGAGAGTTTCATTTCTGCCTAGCCTTCCTTATCCAGCTGGGTATTAATTTTGCAACATGGACTGTGTGTGTGTGTGTGTGTGTGTGTGTGTGTGTGTGTGTGCCTAATTGGAGGTAATGTTGGGCTTACTCAGTTATTGTAAAAATAACTGCATAAATCAAGTTATTTTTCTGTATAAATGATTTACTGTATAAATCCAGTTATTTTCCCACATGGGGTTAAAAGCTCTGTTACAGATCCAATGCACTTGGTGGAGGCACTTTAATCTAATGCATGCCGCTTTAGTTGTTAGCAACCTGGTTCATGTCCTGTCAGCCTACCAAGAAAACAATGTTTCAGAACTCAATATCTATTCTTTTCTAAATGTACTTGTAATTAGGACATCATGTCACCTTCACATCAAATATAGCCTACATATGTTTAAGCATCTCAATATCAAAGTTCAGTTGGCTATTGGCATAGGCCATGTGTTGGCCCATATGTGAGTTGGTGTAAGAGGGGTAATACATGTTTCCATGCATTTAATGTTAAATCCAGCATAAATGGGTCAAGATGTTTAGTAGTATTAAAGTAGTTTTGAGCATGACTAATATGCATGTACAACGAAATAGCATAGCGATAGCCTTGGGTAAATCAAACTAAATGGCTACTTTAAGCCACTGAAAAGCCTCAAAAGACTATTACACGTCTGTGCTACTGTGAGGGAGGTCCCTGCAAACAAAAGTATTTTTAACTTCATAGGTGTATGAAGAAGTATTAAAAAGGACTGCATAATAAATTCACTGCATAATAAATTCTTCTTTGGATTGCCTTCATTTTGCTTGCATCTTCCGTACAAGTCGACAAGCTACTGTCAATGGAAAGAAAAGGAGGTTGGAAATCGACTTTTATGGTATGGCAAGCCGATTGAGCATTTATTCTGATATCTTGATATCAGGCATAATTGTCATGTACATGTAAGCCATTTTTGCCAACTAGTTAACTATGAGCCATGTTTGTATGAACGAGTTAACTAGTGAGGGCCAAAATATGCACACTAGTTAACTAGTGGGAGCCAAAAGGCTCACTAGTTAACTAGTAAACACATTTTAGCTTCACTAGTTAACTAGTGAGAGCCAGAAATGTCTACTAGTTAACTAGTAAAGGCCAAAATGCATACCAGTCAGCTAGTTGACGGCTTTTGGGTCTCACTAGTTAACTAGTGACAGCCAAAAATGTGCACATGTTTACTAGTGAAGGCAAAACACCTCACTAGTTAACTAGTTGCAGTAGGTCAATGTCACTAGTTAACTAGTGAACCATAAATGGCTTACTAGCTAGCTAGGTGATGGCAGTAGGCTCACTAGTTAACTAGTTGATGCATCATTTGTCCAAACTAGTTAACTAGTGAGGTCATAAATGTATACTAGTAAACTAGTTCAAGACAAAATTCACACTAGTCAACTAGTGGCACAGAATTCAAATTAGGAGGCGGAGAATTCTGGAAATTGAGGCTTTCTATTGGCTCCCTATGTCCAAATAGAACATGACAACCAATCACAGTGCAGAATTTCACAAAATCCCACCCACAACATTTGCATGTGGCACACAAGTTAACATGCTGGCCAAAGGTACTCTAGCTAGTAAACTAGTGGCTTCAGTGTGACACTTACATGTAAACTAGTGAAGGCAGAACTGTTCACTAGTTAACTAGTGAAGACACAGATGTCCACTAGTTAACTAGTGAGGTCTAAAAAGTGTCACTAGTTTACTAGTGTGCACCAAAACACCCACTAGTGCACTAGTGATGGCAATTTCCAATCGACTAGTTATCTAGTGAGGTGCAAAAAGTGTCACTAGTTTACTAGTGTGCCCCAAAATGCCCACTAGTTAACTAGTGAAGGCCATTTCAGCCCCACTAGTTAACTAGTGAGATGCCAAAATGGTCACTTGTTAACATGTAAAGGCCAAAATACCGACTAGTTTACTAGTGAGGGTGTTGTGGGCCTTACTAGTTAACTAGTGGCATGCATATTTTGTTCACTAGTTAACTAGTTACACCTAAAAACACAAACAAGCTGACCGTTTTTGTCCACTAGTTAACTAGTGGAACAATTTAAGTCTCACTAGTTTGCATGTGTGGCAGTGAAGCAGCTCACTAGTTAACTAGTGCGCACAAGACACACACTAGTGGCTGTTTTTGGAGCTATCTAGTTCACTAGTAATGCAAAAGGTACTCTTACTAGTTAACTAGTGACACATTGGCCTTCACTAGTTAACTAGTTGACATGTTTGGCCTTACTAGTTTACTAGAAATGAAACAGGACATGATTACTAGTTAACTAGTGACCATATCTGCATTATTAATGCCTTCCACTAGCTTATAGAGGGCATTTTGAGCCTTACATGTTAGCTAGTGAGGACAAAACTCTGTCCATAATGAACTAGCAGGAGAAAAATGCCCCTCACACTAGTAAACTAGTGGAATTTGAATAAATACACAAACGGCTGGCATTTTGTGCAACTAGTTAACTAGTGGGACGTAACATTGGCCACTAGTTAACTAGTGCGCAATGTTGCACTTGCATGCAAATGAAGAAGGCGGAACAAGGATTTTGATTGGTCCATTTAGGACTCAGAAACCTACAAAACATGGCTGACTTTGTCCAGGCCAGAGCCATATAAAAAGAGAGTTGCGACACTCCTCTCCAGAATAAGTCCCGCCTCCTAACTTCCGTATCCATCCAAATTCTGGGTGTGGATTGTCTATGGGAAATAACATGGCGTTTTGAAAGATCATACCTGTCAAACTCTGTAGGATGTTAAAATCGCTTGCCATAGAAGCAGCATGAGCCTCCCGTCATAATTGTCATGAGGACATTCCTCCCAAATGGCCCTATCACGTCTTTGAACTGACGTCATGAGGGCGTGTTTCAGCTCGTGGAAGGCAACTGCAAGATCTGTCTGCAGGCTAAGACTCCCGCGATATTTTAAGGCCATGTGACATGGTGTCACGGTGGTAAGTCCCTCCCCAGCTGACAGATGTCTGACAGAATTTCTAACCAGCAAGCATTGCGTCCATCCCAGTATGCATTGCAGTGCCGGCCCGAGCCTTTTGGGGGCCCTAAGCAGAATTTGATTTGGGGGCCCCCTCCCACAACGCAGAGTCACCTGTGCTTGGCGATAATTGACAACTTCACACTATAATGTCATATTATAAATTAATACAGTGAGGTTATGTATTAATACAGTGACTGATTATGAACTACTGACCCCCTGGACACAGATGCATAAGGACTCGGTAGGCTCATTCAGTAATCCATCCTTGCTGACATGCCAAAAATGTTTTGGGGCTCCGCTCTACACTTCTGGCCCCATGTGCTTGGTAAACCAATGTATTAGTTGTTATTTACACCAACCCTGTCACCTTTTAATCTTAGAGGGTACTAAAATCACAGATTTATTTGAAACATTCATATTCAAAGTGAAGCACTAAGGGTGGTTTACTGAAGTTGAATTGACAAATAACAAAATACAACAGCATTTGTATTTGTTGTAAACAAGTACATCCGTTTAATGACTTGTTTTTCAACAGATTTGCAGAACAAATCCGCAAATGTGCATTAAATGATCAATCTTCAACTACAAAATAAAACCAAAATAGACAAACATTAATAATCAAAAATAAAACGTCCCAAAAAATAGATACTTATTCCTACTTCGTTCCTGGCTTTCAGGTATCTGCAGCTCTGCAGTGGACGAACCTGCAATGATTAAATAAATACATAAATAAATAAAACAAAAACTATGTTAAATGTGTCATGTCATATTAACAGGCTATGTAACCATTTGCCATCAAGAAAACCTCACCTTCTGTGTCATCAGCCATGGAGGCAGACACTTGATGAGGTAGAGTTAAGTAGTGGTAGAGATGTGTAGTACTTCAACAGTGTCTCTGAAAAAAAAAAAAAATATTGCATAAGTGCATATTTGATCGAGCAGAATGAGTTTATTTTGCTATCATTACTTACACTCATCAACAAGCAATTCCACATGTAACAATTCATATTCTATTGGCAAATGAGGCATAATCAAAAGTAACGCTTAACATGGTGATCTACTGCAGCCTAAATATTAGGGTAGCACCGCTACATCACTTGCCACTATCTTAATCAAATGTAAGTTTATTTCCATCACAGAAGTCTCCCCACCCAACATGGTATATTTTCTCAAACACTACCATCTCTCTCCAAAGATCTTAGAGCAGAGCGCACGTACTGTTCCATCTTTGCCTATGAAGCTGGAACGTTACCGATGCCCAGAGTCGCGCTAGTCAGTGGGTTGGGACTGGGAGCCTGGGCTTAGCCTGCTGTTGCTATCAGACTTACCACTATGTCACATATTATAGAACAGTAATAAACTATCAACACTTTCAGGTGCGAAATCAGAAACAATCCCTCTGTGGTAAATTTGCCTTCAGCTCCGTTTTCATGTAGCTACTGTAGTGCTAATGTCCACTTCAGTCAGCTAGCTAGCTTTAATTTACAACATAAGCCCACCTATGGCTAGGGTACATGCTTGATTGAACATCCAAAACAATCCCAATATCCTTGACATCTGAAATACACGTAGATAAATATATATTAATGGGAGACATTTCTCTGTTGATGGCAGGGATTTAGCTCTGGTGATGGCTTATATTAGATCATGACAGCTAGCTAGCTACCTCAAGCACAGAACATACTGTAAATAATCATGCAAACATACCTGTATCTTGCTCGTTTTTCTCCTCCTCTGTAATTTTCTTCTTTCTGTTTTCGGCACCAGAGGGATACGTCCTTTTTTGTGACTTTTCTTAACATTACCATCTCTTCCGATTTTTGAACTTGATGCAGTGTCTGCACGAATTGTCTATGCACCCGAGGTGTCTAGTTTATGCGCGTGACTCAAAGGCTGGCAGACACAGTAGAGGTAGGCAGACATATTGATCATGAAATCAGAATTTTCTTGTTTTGAATTATTAATTGTTTCATTTATTCATTCATTGATGTCACTTGTTTATGTTATTTATTATGTAAAAAAAGAGAAAGAAACTCGATTGGGGGCCCCCTGGTGGCCAGGGGGCCCCAAGCAGCCGCTTAGTTCGCTTATGCCTCGGGCCGGCCCTGATGCATTGTGTTCAACCCAGCATGCATCACATCAGAGCCCGTCTACGGAGAGCCTGGCCACTCCGTATTAAGTCCCATTGTACCGAATTTTGGTTGCAGTTCCACCAGATTTCCACTGGGGGCGATTGCCATGAGTGCAGAATGAATGGGAGTCAATGGAGCTAGACGGCTAAATTTGTGTCTTTCACCTGATTGTCGTTGACAAATCTCAGATTTGATTGTAGTTTGTATAACTTCAACATGGGTTATAGGTCAAAAGTTGAATGAACGAGTACTTATGTCCTTTTGATTTCTTACAGTTTGGGTCATTGTTGCCCAAAACACGCTAGCATTGTGCTAATGAGCGACATCATTGACACGTTTGAAAGGCTTTTCAGAACAATTAAGTGACTTTAAAAATATAATAGTCCACCAAGTGTATTTTCTTTGCCTCCCCTTTCGAATACAATATTCAAATTACTTGAAAAAAAATTATATCCCGAGAAAAGTGGATTTTGAGGGGTACAGCTCCATAGACCTCCATGCATTCTGCACTCGTGGACGAGCGCCCTCATGTGGAACCACAAAAGGAACTGCAACCAGTTCAGAAACCGGAAGTTTTCCGAGAGTGGCAGTTCTCCCCTTATTAGACATTCTCTGATCACATCAAGTCAGATCTGCACAGATCTGCCGCAAGTCGAACCAGAGCCCGTCCTATTAGACATTCTCTGGTCGAACTCGCCTATTGAATATGTTCCGACTTTTATTTTGAAGGATTCGCGAATGGCGGCCATATTGGAATTTTCTTTACTGTCGCTATAGTGGACCTAGCCTACGTTTTTGTTGTTGTTAATTTGAGATCTGCGTAGAGCCACCAATTCATGTTGCCATGCTTGGTAACTTTGCAAGCGCGATGCAAAGATCGGATGGTCTTCTCCTCGTGCCTCCAACGCTTATTGTCTCAGACTACGGAGGTCACCCCCGTTCATCCTTGGTCAGTTTTTTTACAGGCTATGATTTGAAGGCGACATCACTCTGTGTTCCCTGGTGGTTTCTAGCCAAATGAATGATCTGTAATCAGTGCACCCGGACTCTCTCTGTGTAGATGGATGAGATCCATCAACATCTGGGTATGAGTCACAAACAAGCCTGCATCAACCTGGAAAAGGCCACTCAATTCATCACACAAGCATTTCAGGTAGACTAACATTATCTCACACACCAATGAATTTGTAGCATGACCGACTGAGACTATTTGCCATCACTGCGACTCCTTTGCTTTGTCTATCCTCCAGCTCAGTAGCATCAATGGAGAAAAGCACCTTCTACAGTAGGTATACAGAGGTGTATAATGATGGTTCCACACATCAGAACTCGTATCACAGGCCCTGCTTAAAAAGCCAGAGCTTGATGACACTGACTTAAACAATTATAGACCCATCTCAAAATTGCCCTTCTTTCTAAAATCTTGGCTTTCTACTTGACCCTGATTTTGAATTTGAGAAACAGATTAATGCTGTTGTCAAGTCATCTTTTTACCACCTTAGAATCTTAAGTAAAGCCAAAACTATGTTTTCTTTCAAAGACTTTGAGATATTGATTCATGCCTTTATTTCATCCCGCCTGGACTAGGCCCTACTGTAACTCCCTTTATTTTGGTGTCACTCAGTCCACTCTATCCCGACTTCAGATGGTGCAAAATGCAGCTGGAAGGCTGCTCACCAAGTCTAAAAAGACACAACATATTTCTCCAGTTTTGGAATCTCTGCAATGGTTACCAGTGAAATTTAGAGTAGATTACAAAATTCTTTTTGTCTTTAAAGCTTTAAATGGACAATAGGGTGCATCATCCGCCTCACTTTTTGAAAGAAAATTGAAAATCAATCTGTCCCTAGAATAATTTTGTTCCATTAACCAAATAAAACTTCCATGAGAAATTTTATTGAATTCTATTGATGTTTAGGTGGCCCACCGAGCCTCTAAAGTTTCCAACTAAAGACGTCCATAAAGCTAGGCTGTAAATATCCTTTTTTCTTAAATAACGCCAAAAATAATGGGTCTAGCCCTATAATGTCAATGGAAGTTGAATATAAATATGGACTTTTCGCATCATTTGGTGTGAGTCGTGTGTCTCTATCTTTATTACTTCCTGAGATATGGCAGTAGTGTACATTTTCGGGGAAGATGCAATAAAAAATGCCTTTGCCAGGCATTTTCAATAAACAACATGAAAGTAACTATCAATAAAAGCTTGCTGTCATGGGTTTTGCCAGTACCAGATTTGAAGGCTGGAAAACAATATATGTGGTCAGCTAATGTCTTATCGAATGAACCAAATGAGGCCTGGAGGTCATTTTTCATAGACTCCAGAAATAACAAGTCCTCCTTGTTCTTCACCAAGCTTTCAGCGTTCTCTGGCCACAGAGCAAAACTTGTCAGTTTTTCTCCATCTTCTGAAGTTTCTCCAGTGTAGATGGGCTGGTCCGTCGTTTCAGTGGGATAGCTCAGAGTGGCATTTTCATCCAAATCAATGCCATTCATGCCATTTGGGGGCAGCCGTGGCCTACTGGTTAGGGCTTTGGGCTTGTAACCGAAGGGTGCCCACATCCACGGCTGAAGTGCCCTTGAGCAAGGCACCTAACCCCTCACTGCTCCCCGAGTGCCGCTGTAGCAGGCAGCTCACTGCGTCGGGAGTAGTGTGTGCTTCACCTCACTGTGTGTTCACTGTGTGCGTAGTTTGTTTCACTAATTCACGGATTGGGATAAATGCAGAGACCAAATTTCATCCTGAACAAGGCCACTGCCAAACCAAATATTCAAGACGATTGTCTTATAGACAGAGTACATTTTGAAGACTGTGGATTGGCATTACTAATAGCCTGACGAGCCAGACCCACATTAAAATGTAGGGTCTGGGCACTCACTGTTGGCAGTGCTCAGTCCGAGGGGTGGGATAATCGGTTGTCTTTCAAATTCCCTCTGCACACAATAGGACAGTGCTGACAGCGCTACGAGTCCCATGCGTTTTCCCACCAGCGGAGCTAGTTTTGGCTAGTTCAAACTTTTGCCAACTTAAAAAAAAGCTTAACGTGTCACGCTGTTCATCAACAGCAACATCCATCTTCTTTGTTTTCAAGTAGCAGGGAATTCAAGCCAAACCGTTGCAACTCTGCCATCAATCATTCTGTTAAGCCCGCCTAACGTCTTTATACACGATTTGATTGGCCTGATAGAAGTTTAATTTTTCCAGCTCACAAGCCAACGGAGAGTTGCTAGACTAGCCCTGGCAGCAAATGTAATTCGCTGCCGCTAGGGTGTGTCTAGATTTCTAGGCTACATTAGTAATACACTCTCCACTAGAAGCCATGTTGCAAGAAAGTTCATGTAATCCTGTGTGATACAACTACTACTCTACACTAAACAAAATAGTCCCACGCATGTAGCCTATATCTGATTTGGAATTATGAGATTTTTATAACACCAAAGCAACAACAGTTAAATTAAATGATTAATGACAAGTGTTACAATACACATTAAGGTGTTTTTCATCAAATAACATATTCAAAATAGAAAAAAAAAAACGTTTTTCTGAGAAAAATCACCAAAATATGTATGACAACATAAAGAAACCCAATGTTTATCCAATGAGCTGTGTGCTTTATGCCCTTAATACAGTTATTATTCAAATAACTACTGGCTCACAAATTGATAATAGTGAAATATACCCCCATAGTCACCCATATTGCGAGGTGATTTCCTGAATTTGGCAACAATTTCGACCATTCATAACGGTTGATGGTGGGCCACCTAAATATTATTCAATTTACTTCAAAATTTACCAGGAATGTTTTTTCGCTTATTGGAACATAATAAGCAGACAGATTAATTTGCATATGTCAAGGCGGACGATGCACCCTAATGGACAAGCTCCCCAATACTGTACCTAAGTGAGCTTGTACACTTTCACTGCCCTCCCAGAACTCTGAGGTCATCAGATAAACTACTGCTCTCAGTACCTCAGAGTCGTCTAAAAAATAAAGGTGACTGTGCTTTTTCAGTAGCTGGGCCCAAGTTGTGGAACAACCTTCCTTTTCACATTAGATCTACACCAATAGGCTATATATATATATATGAACATATTATTTTACTTTTATTTTGCTGTTGTGCTTTTTTTTGTGCCTTGATTCATTTTGTCTTCTATTATCTATTTATCTATCTGTTTTTTTTTTTTTTTAGCTCTTTGGTCAACCACAGGTTGTTTTAAATTGTGCTATATAAATAAACTTGACTTGACAGGCAAAATAATTTTTATTTCTGAACCGTAGGCTACCTTCACAAGACACAATTTTCTGTTAGTTGGAAGGTAGCAGCCCTCCCACCTGCTAGTCTGCTGACACTTTTGATTGTATGTTTTGAAATCAATGACGAAGAATATTCACACTGGACAGCTTTTCTTATTGGGTCTCACTGGGTGGTAAAAGTTGGCATGACTGTCAGGTGCATTAAAGCTGTTCTATAGAGTTTATCTATAATAGCTAACCACCTTAAAGGACATGCGAACACTAACAACAGCACAGCTGGTACTGGTAAGAGCCTTCTAGGATGCCAGTTTGGTTCTTTTGGCAGATTGGTTGACGGCAGGCTGTGATAGCCTGGCCACACCCACCTGGATCTCCTTTCTGGGAGATACTAGTCTGGAACACCATAATTCACTAATGTTTCCATGGGTTCCAGAAAGGCTGCCAAATCAGCGACTATAGTTATAGTTATAGCGCTATAGTTTTGAAATCGAAAGTGGCTGTGGCAAACGGTAGTGATAGAAATGCATGGGGTTTAGTTCATAATGCCAATATGGCAGTTGTCTACACGTAGCCCATCCCTTCCGCAGCCAAAAGTCAACATGTGAATACATCGCGGCAATCATGTTGTGTGTTGTGAATACATCGGACCAATCATGTGTTGTGATCTCTCCGCTTGAGCGAGTTTGGTGTTGTAAAGCCTTGCGCGCGCGCAGTTCTGCCCGAAATAGATGCCCAATAAGTGCCCAAAGTGTGTTGCAATATGGCCGCTGAGTGGAGGGACTTGCCTAAAGGGACTTTACACTTACCCTTAAAAGTAATTTTAAACGTTACCATGTTTGCTGTTGGTATGTATCAGCATGAAGTAGGTAGAAACCAGGAGCTCAGCATGTTGATTGGCCGTCTGGAGGAGAGGGAGGCGGAGTCTGAGAAGAGCCTGACGGAGCATGTGCAGTCAAACCGACAGCTGACGCTGAAGATTGAAGAACTACAGAAACTCCTAGAGGAAAAAGACAACTCACTCACACAAGCCAATCAGGTGTGTGTGTGTGTGTGTGTGTGTGTGTGTAGAGGAAGAAAACTCACTGAGTTGCAAATTCACATTTACTCTGTAATTCCATTAGAGATTACTATGTACAGTACATGGCAAATTCGTTTTAGGTGTAGAGTGTGTGTTGTATGATTTCAGGCCCCCCCCCCCCCCCCCCTCTGTGTGTGTGTGAGTGAGTGAGAGAGATGAGCAGGATTTTAACAGACATAATGTGTGTGTGTGTTCATAAAGACTGTGGCTCTTCTGAAGAATGAACTAAGGGATGTTCAACAGTTTGAAAGCCAGCAGAGTAATCATAGGTACGCACACACACACACACACACATGAACATATGAATGTAGACTGCATGATGTTTATGGTTTTTATTTGTCCTTCTACAATGCCTTTGGCGATTGTTAACAACATTTGGGAGAGATCTTTGATGGAGCACGTTTACGGAGAGCCGGATCACTCTAGCCTGGCTAGCGCCACCACTTCTCAATGAGACGTGGTCTGGGAACCAAACGTTCATTTTCTCGTATTTGAAAAAAATGCCCAGATCCGTTTATTGGGTGCCACGCATGTCTATCAAATGCGTCTGTGCATAGCTCATCATCGTCTTGCTTTCCCCCCTGTTCTGTGATTGGTTCCCTATCTCAGGCGAAAATTTGCTCCATGGTCTCCAGGCTGCCTTAGCAGCGTGAATCAAATCGCGTGCAAGGCAGCATGAGAACACCCAGGCTAGGATCACTCCCTATTAACTCCATTGTACCTGCAATCTGTTGCAGTTCCGCTAGAGGCGATCACGAATAAGTGCAAAAACAATGGGGGTCTATGGAGCTAGACGGCTAAATGTGTCTCTTTCACCAGGTTGTCGTTGAAAAATCGAAGATTTGATTGTGGTTTCTGCAAGCTCACTATGGATTATAGGTCAAAAGTTGAATGAACGAGTACTTACGTCCTTTCGATTTCTTACAGGTTGGGTCGTTGTTGCCCACAACACACTAGCTTTCTGCTAATGAATGACGTCATTGACGAATTGACGAATTTGAAAGGCTTTTTAGAACAAATAAATGACTCAAAAAATATAATACTCAGCGGTGTGTATTTTCTCTGTCCCCTCTTTCGCATGCAATATTCAAATTTCTGGGCAAAAAATTATATCCTGAGAAAAGTGGATTTGAGGGGTACAGCTCCATAGACCTCCATTAATTCTGCACTTATTCGTGAGCGCCCTCATGTGGAACCAGAAAGGAACTGCAACCAGTTCAGAAACCGGAAGTTTCCCGAGAGTGGCGGTTCTCCCCTTATTAGACATTCTCTGACTATAGTTAGAATTTCTGTCAGCAAACTTCGACCATCTTCTTTCTACCTTTAACCTCTGAACTCTGACCCTGACAGGCCAGTTCAGGAAGTAAAGGAATGGCTGCAGGGCGGGTAGAGCCATAGATATATATAGAACACTCTCTATATATATCTATGGGCAGAGCCAGCTCAAGGTAGAGACGTAGACACAGACACACTTTTATCAAAGAGTATAGAATACTCTTTGCTTTTATGGAGAGAAATTCAGTCATCTCATCAAGTCTGACACACATACACAAACACACACACACACACACACAGCCTACATACACAGACATCTGACATGTGTTTTCCAGCAAATGAAGACTCCGAGCTCGCCTCTCCAGTCAGACCAGCTGAGACCAGCTGAGGAGACACTGTTCTGGTCAGAACCGCCAATCTCTACTAACATCCAGAGTTCGCTGGTCTCTTCTCAGGAGCCGAGTCCACTGCTGTCATCCGATGAAGAAAATCCACTGGTCCCGTCTAATGCTAAAAGTCAGCTAGTCTTGTTTGATGGTCAGCCCTCTCAGTTGCTGGTCTGGACCGACTGTCAGGATCCAGTCTCTGGGATTAAAGAGGAAGAGGGCAGTGATAGAGATGAAGATTACAGACAATCTGGTAAGGAGTTGTAGGACACATACACACACACACACACACACACACCTCTTCTCCCTTTTTGTTCTGTTGATTATGTACCTCATTGTCCTTTCTTATTATTATTATTATTATTATTATTTATTTAAAGAGGAATGCCTCTTCAGATGTGACATCTCATTTTCGAGAGGGTCCTCGATAGGACTGGACAAAGACAAAGGTACAAGGACAAGATACTACAGTACAGTACAATACAACACACACATTCACTCACACACAGCCCCCTTCCCCCACCCCCAACCCAACAGCTCCCATTCCCTAATAATACATATATATATACACATATATACAACAAGCATACATCTACATATCCACATATATACATACAGAGACACATATATGCATGCGCACAGTACATACATACACATATACGAAAATATAGACACGTACGCTCACATATCTATAACAGAGCATATTGACAGATCAAAGACACACAAAAAAGCATTAATGAAAACAATTACAACGGTTACTTGCTTTCAGATATGTGAACAAAGATGTCTTGAAGCGACTCAAAGATGTAATTTATCTTAAGGCCCCAGGCAGGCTATTCCAGTCAAAGGGAGCCTTGTATTTAAATGAACGCCTGCCGCTTTCTTTGGAGATATGTGGTACTGTAAATGATAGATATTCGGTGTGCCTCAAACTATAGTTTGTTTGGTAAGGTATTAAATGTTGTTGCAGGTAGAGTGGATAACTAAGATGTATGCACTTAAAAATAAGCTGGAACCAATGAAACTGTCTCCTGGCGTTGGGTGACAGAATATTCAGTGAATCATACAGGATACAGTGATGCGTCCTGTATGAACATTTCAACACAAATCTGCAAATGCTATTAAAGACAACAGTAAAAGGCTTAAGACAAGTCTCAGTGGAGTTCTGATATACTACATCAGCATAGTCTATAATTGGAAATAATAATTGCTTTACAATTCTCAACCTGATCTGCTGTGTAAAAATTTTTTTGAAATGATACAGCATCCTTATATTACAATTCAGCTTTCTTATAGTATGATTGATGTGGGTTTTATAGGAGAGTTGAGAATCAAGCCAAAAGCCCAAGTATTTAAATTCATCAACTCTGCCAAGAGCGGTGCCATCTAAAAAGTTAATTGACAAGTTTGTTTGTTTAACAGTAGATCTTGTTGTGAAAAGCATACAGTATGATTTCTTTTTATTCAACAGGAGGTCATTACATTGGAATTTCTCTCTCACAGAAGGACTTTGTAGTTGAAAGTGGCATATATATGTAATACAATTCTTCTTTTCTCGTCCTACAGTAGAGGGAACTGATCCTAGAACAGAACAGACCATTTCTTCAGCTGCAGACATTAAACCTGAACTGCTGCAGGTACCGAGTTTGGATTGCAGGTCATGGTATTTGTGGTGTACAGTATGGTAATTAAAGGTGTTATATAGAGTTTTATTTTAATTTAAAACATACAAAAAATGACCTTGGGTTGGAAAAGAATGTGAAGAATCAACCGTCTTGGGGGCGCTGTGGCGCAGCAGGCTGCAGCGCCCGTACCATATACGGGTCCGAGTGCCCACGGGGACCCAGGTTCGAATCCGACCTGCGGTCATTTCCCGATCCCACCCCATCTCACTCCCGTTTGCTTCCTGTCACTTTCCACTGTCCTGTCCAAATAAAGGCAAAAAGCCCCCAAAAAAATATACTTAAGAATCAACTGGCACAACTGGCTACAGCGCCTGTATTCGGGTCCAAGTGCCCATGTAGTCTGAGCGAATTTAGGGTTGAAGGTGGCAGTAAATAGAGCGAAAGCATATTTGGGTGAGAAATGTCAAAACCTATGTTAGATCACATCCTGAGGGTATATGCTTTCAGGAAATATATATTTAGGTGGTTGAATCAGTTTCCCTAAATGGTACAGCCCTAAAAGGTATCATCCATATACTCTATTTAGCAATATACACTATATTATGCATGGGTAGCATACTAATGACGAGAGTGGGACATGTCTCATGTCATAGTAGATCACCTCCTGAGGGTATAAGCTTTCAGAATATATATGGTTTATATGGTTGAATTAGTTTTTCCTTCATGGTACAGACCAAAATATATTAGGTGTACACTTTTTTCACCTAGATCCATAAAATCCCATTAATTTCAATTGGGAATTTACTTACCGTAATAGGCTGTAGAAATCTTCGGCTGTGAGTCCATCGCACATTGTTGTCATGTGGGGGCATAGACAAACAAAATGAAACACGTTTGGTTTTTTGTTCATAAAGGACATTTGTAGGAGTTATAAAGTGTCACAATTACAATCAGCATCTATTACATCAATAAACACCTCCAACAACAACATTGCACTTCAGTAAGATAAGGTTATTCACTAATGAATTTGGATTCAACGGCCCCTATTTTCCAACCTGGCGTATGGCGGAAAAATAACTAGAATAAAGATATTACGAAGTACATCTCACAGTGATTAGTTATTCACTATCATTTGCAAATAGGTAATGACGGATAAAAGTGATTAGGCGAGGCGAGAGATGTATAGGATAGGTTATAGAGATATAAGCAGCAACTCCTCTGCAGGATAAATGTCCTTAGGTTTTTTATTCAGTCATTCGAACATTATTGGGGTAAGTGTTGCTTTCTTTCTAGCTATGTTTTCGATGGTAACCTATTTCCAGTCAATAGGGAAAGCAACTGTGTATATAACTGTTTTGTCGTTGACTATGAGACCACGGTGAAGTTAGTTTCACTTTGCCAATGAGTTCAAATAATAGACGAGTGCAAATGCATGTGGGCTATACTCTGCTATAGGTTTTAGTAAAGCATTTAGTAGAATAACTGCGAAATATGTTCAAACTATTCGCCAGTGACCATGTGTTTTAGACTGTCATGATAGGGCCCAATGTGTTCATTGAGCCCTTATAGTAAGTAAGTTGTTTGATATGGATCTTTCCACTGGCATGGGAGATATTGGATAATATCCAGAACAACAAATAGGCTTGGTGCCAAGAATGACCGATAAGGACTTGAAGCCTGGAGTGACTGGTCAGCAAGGTTAGAGGTCAGAAGAAGTAATTAGCATGAAGCCTCAGCTACCTATGTCTACACTAATTTGGTGAAGAAGACATAGGAGATGTCTTCTATTCTGAGTTCACACAAACAAGTGACGATTCTTTACAGGGGTATAAGAGCCATGTACAAAATGTAAGAATCAGCTTACTTCATGAACTAATGCTCACAACACAGTCTGGATTGCACTAAAGCTACACATCTTAAAGTATTCTTTCACTTTGTCTAAATTATTCTAGTTTTAATCAGTGGATTGGAATTTGACACGACACGCTCAAGACAACTAGAATCCTACAGAATTCCACTTGGCTTTTTTAAACTCAGTCCATGTCATCAGACATGCTAACTGCAAACTGTTATTGAGGTCAATTAAGGTCAGACAAGTTAAAGCTAATAAAACAGTTAAACCATCATCAGATATAAAAATAGTAGAAAAATAATGCATTTAATTTAAGGAATATTAAAAACTGGTCATTTAACACTGATGTTTGCCTTTTGTATTTGTCATTTCACACTTGAACTTTAGGTACAAGAGAAGTCAAACATGGCTCCAGTCCTGTGTTCCAAAACAGATCTGTCCCCTTCAGACCAACAAGCTCTGGTCCAGTTAAGGACTGTGTCCGTGGTGCTGGTGGACTGTTGTAGAACACTGGGCCAGCAAAAGACAGACGACAGCAACAGAAAGCAGCCCAACACTCGTAAGATCTCTCTCTCTCCCCCTTCTCCCTCCCTTCACTCACTCTGACATGAGATTATATACAAAACTGACAAGAAATTATACACAAAAGTGATATTTGAGCACATGTCATTATAAAAGTAAATAAATCAAAGGGCCACACAACACAACGTTCCATACTGGATTTGGCTTGCAGGGTAGCATTTGAGACCCCTGGTCTAAATAACTAGCTGGTAAAACCAGATTTATTCTCTTCATGAAGAGAGTCTGGCCTCTCATATTTGCGTATCGTTTTCAACTCTAGCATCGTAATGGCCGTAGTCTTTACGTCAACTTTGAAATCATTGGTCATTCTTATGGCCATGCTTGATATTCAGAGCATGTTGAATGGTATTGTCATGTTGTCATCCCATGTAATCCCATGAATACCGTATGTTTTAATTCCATATCGCCCACCCCTACTCATATAACATGATGTAATAAAACTGTACATGTTTTATGTGCTATACATAGGTGTGTGTGTGTGTGTGTGTTTTGGCAGAAGCATCATCTCTCTCATCCTCGGAGACCCCAGCATTCCCCTCCATGTCACATACAGAGACAGAGAAATCCAAAAAACACTCCTGTTCTGTGTGTGGTAGAAACTTCCACTTCCGGTCTCAGCTCAGGAAACATCATTATGTCCACACAGGTAGGAGGCCACACTCCTGCTCCTTGTGTGGTATGGAATTCACTTCACTTCAAGATCTCAAAAGGCATAAGCGGATTCACTCAAGAGAAAGGCCTTACTCATGCCCCCAGTGTGGCAAGAGTTTTCTGCGACGAGTCCATCTGAAAGTCCATCAGCACATTCACACAGGAGAGAGGCCATTCCTGTGCACTGACTGTGGTAAGAAGTTTACCTATGAAGGAGATCTCAGAAAACACCAGCGCATTCACACAGGAACAAAGCCATTCCAGTGCACTGATTGTAGTCAGAGGTTTACTTACAACGGAGATCTCAAAAGGCATCAGCAGATTCACACAGGGGAGAGGCCGTACCACTGCGATCAGTGTGGCAAGAGCTTCACTCGAGGGGACAGTCTTAAAATACACCAGCGCATTCACACAGGAGAGAGGCCATTCCTGTGCACTGACTGTGGTAAGAAGTTTATCTGTGAAGGAAATCTCAAAAGGCACCAACGCATTCACACAGCAGAGAGGCCACATTTTTGCACTCAGTGTGGCCAGAGTTATTCTTCTCTTCATTGTCTAAAAAAACACCAGAATAAACATTTCGGACAGAATATGTAGACTTGCCGTGAGATATACTATTTCAAGTTCTGTGTTCCAGTTTTTCAACAGTTATGTTTCTCCATGTGTGTAGTCTGATGTTTCTATTAAAAGGTTCGATTCCCGGCCCGTGGTCCTTTCCGGATCCTATCCTGACTCTCTCTCCCATTCACTTCCTGACATTCTCCACTGTCCTATCCGCATTAAAGGCATAAAAAAGCCCCAAAAAATACATAAATACAAAAAAAAGTGTATGAATGTATTCAAAGCTATTGCGTATTTCATGCCAATACATTATTTCTCTGTAGGTGTGGTTGCATGTATGAATTTTGTGGAGAGTTTTGCACATGGTTTGTTTTGGTGAATGTGTGTCATCTATTTGTTTTATAGTATCCCAGAAATTCTGAACCCAAATCTGAGCCTTGACATTTGGAGTCTATTCATTTAGCTTTGGGACACACATACACATGAGCAAGCTATTTATTTAGCATAGGCATTCTTTTCCCAGCCAACAGCCAGACATAATATTGACATCTGGCCTGATGAACATGGCCAAGGAGAGAGGGGGCCCCTAATTTCAGTGCTATGCAAAGTCAGTCTTTAAGCAAAGTTCTTGTAAATGAACCAATGGCATTACATTTGTATTTAGGATCTTTTTCATGGTATTACATTTGAAAATAGATATGGCTTAGTTATTAAGCAGGCTTCAGTTAGACTGGCCAGCATTTAGAGTAGCGCCCACAGTATTATTCACAGCAATCAGGATTGTACTCCATGGTTTTGGATGGTACCTTTGAATTTCTTTGTTGTTCTCTATCTGGCCCTACCCCAGCAACGTTGTGGCCTTGACCAGAGAGAGTCTACCATGGTGGAACAACATGTGCACTGGGCATGTCATGTCTATGTACAACCCCAAAACAGAAAAAGTTGGGACGTTATGTAAAATGCAAATAAAAACAGAATGTGATAATATACAAGTCTCATAAACCCATATTTAGCAGCAAAAACACACACAGACAACATATCTAATGTTGAAAATGGAAATTTGGACTATTTCATGGAAAATACAGCGAAAATAAGTATTGAACACGTCAACATTTTTTTCAGTAAGTATTCTTCCAGTGAGGCTATTCGCATGAAATTTTCACCGGACATTAGTATTAACTTAGGTAATCCACACATATAAAAATCCAAACATTAATGTCTAAAAGTAGTGTTATGAGTAAAAAAGTGGAATGGCACAGGGAAAAAGTATTGAACACGCTAAGAAAAAGCAGTACACAAACGCAAAGAATGGCAAGGAACAAACTGGAATCTATAAGTAGTTAGAGAAATTATCCCTCCTATCTGTACAAATTGATATAAGCTGGGTTAGTACATACTGGTGGGCTATAAAAAGGTTTTTTGTTAGCAAGGTGTCACACAAGAAACATTTCATGGTGGGTAAAAGCAAAGAGCCCTCCCAAGATCTTTGCAACCTTACTGTTGCAAATCATATTAATGGAACTGGTTACAGATGCACTTCAAAACTTCAGAATCATCCAGCAAGCAGTATTGGAGCCATTATTTGCAAGTGGAAGGAACATCACTACATCATCAACTGGCCATGCACAGGATCTCCTTGCAAGATTTCTGACCAGGAAGTCAGAAGGATAGTCAGAAGAGTAGCCTAAGAGCCAAGGACCACTCTGAGAAAGCTCCAGAAAGATTTGGAGGCAGCAGGTACAATTGTTACAGAGAAAATCATAGGTAATGCACTCCACCGCCATGGCCTCTATGCACGCTCATCCCGCATGACTCTATTGCTGAAGAAAAACATGTCAAAGCTCCTTGAAAGTTTGCTACACAACATTTGAACAATCCTATGAAATACTGAGACAATGTATTCTGGTTAAAAATTTAACTTTTCGGATGTCATACTACACACCATATTTGGAGGAGAAATGGCACTGTGCATCACCCTAAAAATACCCTACCAACAGTGAGGTTTGGTGGTGGCATCATGGTGTGGGCTGTTTTTCATCTCATGGTACTAGCAGACTTCATACAGTTGAAGGAATGATGAATGGAGTCCTTTTGTTCCGGAAGAATCTTTACATCCACCAGGATGATGATGATGAGACATGGCTAGACCTTCCAGCAGGACAATGATCCAAACCATTCAGCAAAGGAAACTCTCATTTGGTTTCAGAGAAAGGAAATCAAGGCCCTGACTTTAATTCAATTGAACAGTTTTGGAAGCAGGGGCGTCGCTAGCTATTTAAAACATTCGGGGCTAGAGCCCAGAAGTTAGAGTTCTTTTTTGTCCGGGGGTTTGGGGGTTTCTCCCCCGAGAGATTTTGAAAATCGTGCTGATGAACATGCAATTTTAACCTACTTTGAGAATGAAAAGGAAGGCCAATCGTAATGACTCACGTCAAGGCATTCTGAATATTTTGATGTTTAAAGACCGTGTGGAGAACCAGGCGCGCCTGCAGGTGTACGTCCGTACACACTGTGCGTACCATCAGGCTACTCAACAGCGAGAGAAAATTTCCCTTGTGTGTGTGTGTGTGTGTATTCACACCAAATTGGCCTACCATACCTTCCCAACTATGTACAGTATCCCATTAGCTGCATGCCATCAGGCTATTTACCATTTTCTATTACGTAAAGTTAGTGAACACATTATGTTTGAGCAGGAGAGAGAATACGCATGCAGCCACGCAATAGGCTACTTGTTGTTTTCTTTTACTCGGCTATCTATATGGTTATCAGCACACAATGTTGAGCTAATTCACGAACTCAATACTCATCATGGATATCACAAGTTTTAAACAACGAAAACAGAAAGGATGGAGGCAGCAACGCTAGGAGTTATTCCAGATGGACAAGAACAAGGTAGGCAGGCAATTGGTGTGCTTGTCAGAACGTTAGACTGCACTAAAGCCAGACGTCACGTTACGCTAGAACAAAACTAAAGGTAACTTTAGCCTGTAATAGGGCTTTATCAAGTTGTCCAAATGAATAGGTCATTGTAGACGTTGTCGTTGTATTATTGCATGTGGATGTTGTTATGCTATGTAGGCTACTTTTTTGCTGACTGACCAATGCACGGACCTAAAACTGACAAATATTGTTCACGAGTGAATTATTTTTTTTGCGGGGGGATGGGTGTGCGTACCATAGCATTAATTCCTGCAGGCGCCCCTGAGGAGAACGTCTCTTCTGCCGAAGTGCACCACATACAACACCCCAAATATCACATTAAAATAGCCTGTAGAATAAACATCGTCATGCACCTCTGTCGTGCACAGGTGTGAGCGTTCGTCTCGGGATAAACATTTCGGACGTCATCCCCTTCAATTAATGGGCTATGGGTGCCTTGAAAGCAATGCATTTGGGTTGTATATCACGAACTTTTGCCCAAAGAAAAAGTTCCATTCTGTCAAAATCAAGCCCAACATGCATTGCTTGGAAGCCCCCTCAAACGAGGTCAGGTTTATTTACTGCGCATGTGATTCAATAGTAAATCACGATATATTGAAACTGAGCTGATCGAAATGTCCTCCTGGGTTGCGGGAGATGATGACACACTGAAGAGTTTCCACTTCTTGTCCCTGCTCTGCCCTTTTTTTTTCTCTAAATAAACTTCTAATATCCATTTGTCCTTATACACTTATTTCGCTAAGGCTAGTTAGTAGAAGCACGAAACAGCAATGCGTAATAGCGTAGAGGAGAATTGAAATTGCAACATTTTGCAACACATGATTCTAAACCTGCCCAGATCACGTCAGATTGTCTTGCGCTGCTGTTAATGCACACAATGGACACAAAACACAAAAGTCTCTTCTACGGGGCTATTTATTTCATTCACGATTAGAGTTTTTGTTGTTGTTGACGGCCCATAGATCCGGGGCTATCCCCAGAGGATCCGGGGCTATAGCCCCGAATGCCCAGGTCTAACGACGCCACTGTTTGGAAGTTAACTAAAGATCAGGATTCACAACAGGGACCCCTGAAATCTTCAATATTAAAGGACTATCTGTTTAAAAGAATGGGCCAAACTCACACCAGAATACTGTGACTGATTAGTTTCATCATACAGGAAATGCCTTAAAGCTGTCATTATGAATAAAGGCTTTTCCACAAAGTATTTAAGAAATTTCAGCAGGCGTGTTCAATACTTTTTTCCTGTCATTCCACTTTATTGCACATAACTCTACCTATGGACTTTAATGTTTGGATTTTTTTATATGGGTGGATTATCTGAGTTAATACTAATGTCTGGTGAAAATGTCATGCAAATAGCCTCATTGGAAGTATACTTACTGAAAAAAATGTTGACGTGTTCAATACTTATTTTCCCGCTGTATATGTTAATTTTGAATTTGATGGCAGCAACATGTTTCTGAAAAAGTTGGGACGGGAGCATGTTTACCACTGTACTGCTTCACCTCTTCATTTAAAGGGGAACTTGGCAACTATTTCAACGTAATAAACCCGTTTAGAAATCATTCGGATGGTTAAATGACCTGTTCCGGTGAAAATGGTGACTTTCCCCGCTGCGCCTAGCGTCCCCAGGCGGAAAACCAACCTTGCAACATTGAGACTTACCGTCCCGGAAAGAGAAGTGAGAAACAAGAAACTCGTTTTAAATCGTGTTTCTTACCTTGTAACATCCACATAGTTCTGCCAAACTTATGCTAACCGTTCGCTAGCTTGTAAACAAATCCATGTGCTTTATCATTACCTTTTCCCACAGTTTGAAATAGCATAATGCACAATTTCTCCAGCAGAGGGGGAAATCCTGCCAAGTTTCCCTTTAACAAAATTCTGTAAATGTTTAGGAACTAAGGAGACTATTTGTTAGAATTTTGAGAATGAAATGTTGTCCCATAATTCCTAATAAACGATTTCAGTTGCTCAACAGTATGGGATATACTTAGTCATGTTTTTCATTCCATTATGCACCTAATTTGACAAATCTGGACCGCAAACAGGCCATTTTAGAACATGGATAAATACATATTCATTTTGCCATTGTTTTCCTGAAATATTCAAGGTCTTCGCTGGAATCGATATTGCCTGGATGGCAGTATATGTTGCTCAAAATTCTGCTTGGGTGGGGGAAAACATACCTTTGCCATACGACTATTATAGTTACTACTAACTAGTTACTTACCCCAATCCTTAAGAAGTGAGAGAGCAGTTATGTTAGGATGGAATTAATAACTATAGTGATATGTTTATTAAATATAATTTGTGTTACAACCTGGTACATTAATGAAATCAAATAGCACCATAGACCACTATCTACAGTTCTACATCTCCGCCTTGACATTAAAGAATTAGAACTTGTGCAGCATTGCACTGTCTTTCCCTACAAGCTTTAAACTTGGCTTAACTCATTCCCATGAATATGGGGTACTGATTGAAAGAGGTTTTGGGATACTATTTTATGTTTCCAAGCTGATATTCACTTTGAAAACTGGTTCTCTTTAGGCGGAGATTGTTTTTTTCATGTTCTAGTTCTGTTGTCTCTTACACTGTACAATAAATGTTCATTCTGACACTTCTGCAGACAGCCCATAAGTGTTAGCTTTCATTTGATACCTTTTTATGTATATGGTCTTTGTGGTTGTGGAGATACTCAACATTTATTGTTGGCATGTCGTGTTGAGCAGGAAACCAAAAAATTGGCCTGAAATTGCAAGTCACACAAAAAAAATCAGCTTGACAACCACCCTAATATCTTACCTATAGGTGTCAGAAATTGGTGACAGCTTGTACCAAAACATGTCCGCAAAAGTCTTAACGGAAACCCTTTTCAGAATTGGCCCCCTGACTATAAGTAAAATAATGAGGAAATATCCAACCTTTAAGGACACCAATTTTATTTGTGAATGAATAATGCATCATGTAATGTATCATGCATCATGTAAGTCCCTTCAGGGCGGAACAAGACCCCTTCGCTGCGCGTCGGGGTCCGGTTCGCCCTGTCGGGACTTGTTTTCCCAATAATGACAGGCGTTCTATACATTATCCCGCTTATTACACTGCTACTTGCCAAAACGAAATAATAAACTCCCCACGATATGACTTTAGCCTACATAGCCTACTCCTAGCCTTGTTACCGTTCATCGTAGCATTTGCTGAAACAAATAGTTGGCAACACACTCTGAACTTGAATCAAACATTCTTTAGAACACTGATCAACCGTCTGCTTTCACTTTTGAATGAAGTTCCAGTCCTTGCGTAGTAATATGAAATACCTGAATTAGAAGCACAAACTCCGTTGCCATTGACAGCGGTCATTATTTTTTTCAGAGGTCCTTTCCTAGAAAATAATGACCACTAGAACTTTGGGAAATCCCATTCAAGTCAATGGAGCGTTCTACTTGCCTTGAGAAGAGCCGTGTAATAAAAATAAACTAGATGTACCGCATAGCGGTACAAAATATGACCGCCGCTCAGTCCTGTACATCCATTCCGCGAAAATAAATCATATTAATGATTTTGTCTCCATCTTCTACTCCATCCCCCACTCTTGAAACTTTTGTGTATGCTTGTTTGGAATGTGTGTTTGCGGGCCGCACACAAAGTAGCCTACTGGCGCTGCAAAGGTGAATAGATTTGTAACACTTGCCAAAAAAATTGTTATAAATAATCTAAATAAATCTAATCTAATAAATATCTAAACAATCACAAGTAGGGCAGTTCATCACAGTCCATCCATTGCAACTGGACTGATGAAAGGTCACCTTTAGGCTACATTGTATTTGGGAAAAGCAGAAGGTAGCAGCATAATGTATTTATTTATTTATTATTATTAAACAAAACAATCTGTCAGTTCCATGCCGTTTTCAACAGCTATCAAGAAGAGAGGTCATGTCATGGATTTTTGTGAATGTTTCTTCTTCTACATATGCATAAGTTTAGTCATCTAGTTCATATGATATTCAGCTTTATTGTCAATGCACAAATTAAATACCAGTAGTCTAAAACAAAATGCCGTTGTACCCAGTGGTGCAAATAACTGAAATGCGTTGCTAGACTGTTTATACACATTTTAACGGGCCAAGTTGAAGAGCTACTTGTTTCTGTTCAAGCTTTTATTGAATGATGTACAAAAGCTGCGCACAGCATTATGGGGCGCAGCATAACATAACATACCACTACGTGTCGCTAGTACCTCAATGCTCAACATCCATAACATCTTCCTTCCTTTAGATTAATGTTCAAATATTAAACACTTTAAACTCTTTCCCTTTTAATAAGTATTGCAGGCTGTAATAACATACATCCCTATCCACAACTCCCTTACTGTAGTTTAGCAATCAAACATCTCAACAACTCTGCTAATAGTTTAACAGTAGAACATGCGTTGCATTTGAGTAATTCCACAACTATTCCCTTTTTTTTTTTTTTGAACAGACCAACAGTCTCTCGTGAGATATCTCCATGTGTGTGTGTGTTGCCACTGTCTGTGTGGGCGTGTGTATGTGGGCGTTGGTAAGGGCAGCGATCCGCCTACACCCTAGTCGAACCCATGTTCTCATGTGTCTCGTAGGTCACCAGTCCAGTCTTTGAGGCGGGCGTGAGAGGCGGCCACAACGTGTGAAAACCGCATGGCCCGGTGAGCCGCTGTGCTTCTCCGGTGTAGGGCCCAGCCCAGCCGGCGGTGTACTCGGGGCACAAGGAGCCGAACTGCTTGTGGGGGGTGCGATTTCCATTCCTTCTGGCTTGCCCTGGCCTGACCCATGCCCGGTCTCGGCTGAGGCCGACTTCCCAGTCATATGTCTCTGTTCAGGACTGTGCGGCTTTGGCTTTCCGGTCGGTTGTACTTCCGCTGAGCGCTCTGCTGCTCGAAGATCCACACGGTTGCGCCTATAAAGTGTGCCGTTGACATCCACTACGAATGAGCGAGGAGCAACTTTCTGGATGCATTGGCCCAGCGGCCATCTTCCTGTGCGATCACCTGGCAGTGGTTTCATCCTGATCCGATCTCCCACATTCAGCTCAGGGAGGTCCCTGGCGGTTTTGTCATAGGAGGATTTCGCCATCCGCCTTTTCCACTGCAACTTCTCTGCCACGTCGGCCACCACATGTGGCTGTAGCAGGCTGTCTGCAACTGGCAGCGAGGTCTTGAGCCTTCGTGACATTAAGCGTTGGGCGGGGCTGCTGTCTAACCCCTCTGTGGGCGTGTTGCGCCAGTGCAGGATAGCCATCCATGCATCTGTGCCATCTGCTTTTGCCCGCTTGCAGAGTGATTTCGCTATTTTCACTGCCGACTCGGCCTTGCCGTTTGACTTTGGATGACGGGGGGAGGATGTGACATGGGCAAAACCCCAGTTTGTTGCGAACTTTCTGAATTGTTCACACGCAAACTGCGGGCCATTATCAGAGATCACTGTGTCAGGTTGCCCATAACGCGCAAACTGGGCTCTGCAGCGTGTGATAAGCGTGTCAGCTTATAGGTCTGGCAGCTGGTCAATTTCCCAGTAATCTGAGTATCGTAACACCCCCAATTATCACCACTTTTGTTCAGAAATTCTAAAACAACGATGTTTTTTAACACTTCAAAATAACATTTACTAAATGAACCTTACATTTTTCAGTAGCCATAGTTGTGTAGATTTGAACAAAATCTGGTTTGGTTCTTAACGGGAGCATTTACTGCCTGAAATATCCGATTTTGTTTACCACGCTCGGAGTTATAGTGCTGGCCTGATGGGTCCCCTATTTACACCGTTTCAACGGCACATGGACGGTTAGACCGAGAATTCTCGTCGTGAAATTAAAATTCCACTGGAGCTCCAAGCGGTTGTGTACACGCAGCCTTACAACACTGTTTACAGCTCCTCGAGTCACGGTAAAATGTCATTTTTGGTACATAGCTAATTTAGATACACCTATGTTGTGGGTGGTTGTGTTTCTATAGGAGTCCGCTGTCTTGGTTTGTATAGAAATGGATATTAAGTGACACATACACGCAAGACGGTGGAAATACGGGACCGGTGGAAATAGGGGGAGTTACTATAGTGGTCTACAATGATGAGATATTCCTTGCCCGCATAGGAGTAGATGTCCATGCTCACCGTTTGCCATGGACGTGTGGGTATCTCATACGACATCATGGATTCCTTCTGCTGCTTCCTTGCATATTCATTGCATGCTGAGCAGTTGGCTACATAGTCCTTGATTTGTGCCCTCATGCCCGGCCAGAAGAGGGTATCCCTGGCCCGTCTATAACAGGCCTCGCCACCTATGTGGCTATAGTGTATGCGCTTGAGTAGCTCTGCTCTCAGGGCCTTTGGGATGATAATGCACTGTCCCCTGTATAGCACACCATTTTGCACATTCAGCTCATCCCGGAAAGGCCAGTAGTCCCGCACTGCCAGTGGGGTGTCCTCCTTGAAGTCCGGCCACCCGTCTAGAATCACTGACTTCAGCTCTTGGAGCACATCATCCGTTCCTGTGTGCTGTGCTATTTGACGGAATCTGAAAGCAGTGACATTCAGGTGCTGGGCTTGGTCTAACTGTGAGTACTCTGTCTGGGTGACAAACACTGCATGTCGCACGTGTGGGGTGTCTGGCCCTTGGTGAGGCAGAGTAGCTCGGCTTAAAGTGTCACTGACGTACATTTCTGGCCCGGGCTTGTACACCACGTCGAGGTTATAACACTGCAGCTGCATCAGCATTCCCTGGAGACGTTTCGGTGCACTTAGTAGGGGCTTCTTGAAGATTGTGATCAATGGTTTGTGGTCTGTTTCAGCAGTGACCTTTTCTCTGCCATATAAGTATTGGTGAAATCTTTGGCATGCAAAGACTATGCTCAAACACTCTTTCTCTATTTGAGCGTAGTTTTGCTCAGTTTGTGTCAGGGCTCTTGAGGCAAAAGCCACTGGCTGCCCCCCTTGCAGCAAGCAGCCTCCCAGCCCATTCATGCTGGCATCACTCTGGACAGTGACAGGCTTTGTGACATCATAATATCTGAGAACGGGTGTGTTTGAGACCAGTCGCTTTATTTCTTGCACCGCGTCCTCATGTTTGGCTAGCCAGTGCCATTCTATGTCCTTATCCAGGAGTCTGCGGAGTGGCTCACAGACCTCTGAGAGCTTTGGCAGGAATTTCGCAAGGTAAGTCACAAAGCCGATGAAGCGTTGGACAGCTTTTGTATCCGCAGGAGTCGGCATCGCCAACACAGCCCGTGTTTTCTCTGGATCAATCTTCAGTCCTTCTGAGGACAGTATGTGTCCGTGGAAGCGGACTGCTTGAAGTTTGAACTGAAGCTTGCGCTCGCTCAGCCTCAGCTTCACAGCTCTGCATCGCTCCATGAGAGCACGCAGGTTAGTGTCATGATCCCGTTCCGCATCTGCCTCTGTGTCGCCACACCCAACCACCAGAATGTCATCCGCTATTGGTTCGATGCCAGCCAGGCCTGCTAGCAGTTCGTGCTGTTTGCGCTGATAGATTTCAGGCGATACAGAGACACCGAATGGAAGCTTGAGCCACCTCATGCGACCCCACGGTGTCCAGAAGGTCGTCAAGTGGCTGCTTTCGTCATCAAGCTTGCACTGTAGGAAAGCGTCGCGAGCATCCACCAGTGTGAACATACGGGCCTTGGGCAGCTTGTACAACACATCCTCCAGAGTTGGCATGTGGTAGTGAGACCTCAGCAATGCTCGGTTAAGCGGTTTGGGGTCGATGCACAGTCTTATTTTATCTGGTTTAGCTACAGTCACCATGTTACTTATCCACGCCGTGGGCTCGCTCACTGGTGTGATATTGCCTGCGCTGATGTGCCTGTCCAGCTCTTTCTTGACCCTCTCCCTCAACGCTACTGGAACATTTCGAGGTGCACATTGTACTGGAGGCACGTTTGGGTCGAGCTCAAAGTGTATCTCACCTGGGACTGACTCGATTGGGTCATTGAAGATGTCCGCGTAGTTGGTAATCAGCTGCTCTTTAGTGAGGGGCATGCATCGATCGCCCTCCATTTTATGCAGCTCTTCGGGGATTGTGAATGACATTAGGCCTAGGCGTTCGCATGTGGCCCCAGAGAGGAGAGGCTCCTGCTGAGTTTCCACTACTTCAAAAATCAGTTCATGCTTTTCTCCTCTAATGACGCACTCTGTGTGGAATCTCCCCTGTGACAGCATAGTTTCCCCAGAATATAGTTTCAGCTTGGTTGTACTTGGATGTAGAGCTGTTCCAGGTGTCAACTTCTCTTTGATCTTGCTGCTCATCACGTTACAAGTGGCACCTGTATCTAGCTGACATGCTTGCCTTTTCTTGTTCAAACGTAGGTGTACAAACCATTTAAGCCCCTTTGATTTTACATTGCTAATGCATTCTGTGGCTAGGAACATGTCATCCGTATCTGTGTCCCCTTGCTCAACATCTTCCAGCACATTTACTTTTTTTGTCTTGCTGCTAGCCTGACACACTTTAGAAAAATGGTTTGAGATGCCACACGCCCGGCATACCTTACCGTAGGCTGGACATTGCTCTCTGCCCCGCTTGTGGCTGTTTCCACAGTATTTGCAAGCGAGCTGTATATCTCTTGCCCTCTTCTCTTGATGTTTACGTCGCTCGTATTGCTTGTTTGTTGCGTTTACACTGTCCATCTGCACTTGTGGGCTCTCCATAGTTTTCATGCGCTTTTCAGTCAGTTCCGCCAGACGACAAATTTCAACCGCTGTTGGTAACATCAGTTCCCGTTCACGCAACAAGCGTCTTCTGGTATTTTCACTCGCGACACCAAGCACGAGCCTGTCCCGAATCATCTCGTCTTTTAGCCTCTGATACTCACACGATGCAGCTCCTTCCCGTAGTCTCGTTAGGAAACTGTCTATCGGTTCATCAGTCTCCTGTTTGCAGCATCTGAACTTATACCTTTCATAAATCACATTTTTTGCCGGCCTAAAATACTCCCCCAGAGCATCTAGGATGGCGGTAGGGTCTTTCTTTTGCCCATTGTCCAACATCACATTGTGCATTTAGATATGGCGGCACTCGTTACCCATTAGCCGTCGTAGCGAGGCTGCCTGCACTTCCTCCGACTTCTCATCGAGGCCCGCTGCTAGCACAAAGTCCTCGTATTCCGCACGGAAAACCTCCCAGTTCTTCGCCAGATCTCCGGACATCTGCATGCCCTCTGGTGCTGGAATCATACTGTTCGCCATATTTGCTGGTTCTATACACTCTTTTAACGTTATATCAGCTAGACCGCTTCTGACACCATGTTTCTGTTCAAGCTTTTATTGAATGATGTACAAAAGCTGCGCACAGCATTATGGGGCGCAGCATAACATAACATACCACTAGGTGTCGCTAGTACCTCAATGCTCAACATCCATAACACTACAGTCTGTTATTGTTTGTGCAAATAATATGCTGATTCATGTTCCCTTGCATTTTGCAACTATGAGGTCCATGGTTAGTCTGGCTTTCGCCAGACCAAGCTCAATCTTTTAAGAAATCGAAAAGGAATCGCCAGCAGATCAGGCTGAGTTCACCCAGCCTAGTCCATTGTAGGCGCCCGATAGAAATATTGTTTAATTTTGCAAGTGAGATATCCACGCACTGGCGACGTGTTCGCCCCCGGTTTCAGAGCTATTCTAAATGCAAAAATGCATAGAGGGAGTTATGACAAAACCGTGACTGTTAACAAACTATAAGCTACAGTGATGGGTGTTATTTCAGTTAGCCTATTAGCTGGTTTGATTTGCATTGAGCTCAATGAGCATGAGAAAATTGGTGTCCTTAAAGGTTAGATATTTCCTCATTTTTCACTTAAGGCATTAAGATCAATTTCCAAAAGATGATTTTATATTCCTCTTTTCAGTCAACTTTAGCATGGGTGCCAATACTTTTGGCCATCACTGTATATAAGGTAGGCCCTATGCTAGGCCTATTACACAACATAAATTGTCACTAGGCTATGCTGGCGACTCAAATAAAATCTCCTTTGGGAACCAATGGCTTAGCAGGTACAGTATTAAGCGGACTTAAGCTGCCACCTCTTGGCGAAAAGTTAATAGTTTTGCATATCAGTAGTAATACACTTCACGCAGCTGTGTGAATCACGGAAAGCGACACTTCTAAATGGAACCCAACCCACTGTACAGTAGCTCAAGGTCTATGGCTAAAGCAGCCATAATGAAAGCGTTATCATTGTTTGGATACTTCACACACACATGTTTTTTAATCGCATAGACTACTACTACCAAGCTGGAATCAAAGCACATCGACTCCCCTCTCACACCCTAAACACGCACTTCGAACAAACAAAAAACGTCTCAGTCTCACGGTATACATGGACGGATTATGAACTTTTGGGCCCCTGGGCCCAGATGTATTAAAGGCCCCCACTAATTGTCGTATATGTGGGAGGGGGGGTTTGGGGGTCCTCCCCCAGATTTTTTTTTATTTGTTTGATGTGATTTCCTGTATTCTGGTGCATTTTGGGGATGGCCAATACTACATTCAATCAGATTCATAGCCTACATCCTGATTTGTTGATATTGAGGCAATGATTCCATGCAAAGGCTTGGGCTTCAGGGCCCCCTGACCTCTTGGGCCCCTGGGCCTGGGCCCGGTAGGCCCGTGCAGTAATCCATCCCTGACGGTATAGCCATAGGCAAAACTGTATTGGACCGGTGTAACGTTGGTACTAAATCATCCATCGCAAAGAATGATTTGAATGATGAAAGAATGCAACAAATATGTGTAGGTACAGCCCTGCCCTGGATACATCTCTCAACGTGCACTCTAAAACATTTGGTTTAAATGGAGATGTAGATCACGGGTGCGTTAATAAATCTACATTGCGGCGAGTTGACACAAATTATTCACTTTGACGAATTTATGTAGTTTCAGTCCTAGTTACTTTACTTTGAGCCATGCTCTTCCTTACTTGAATCACCTTTGAAAATAGAGGATTGAAGTAGCCTATATGGGTGTTTGGGAATGAACGTTGACTCAGATGCTTTGAGACTGAGCTAAATGTTCCAGCCCGGTGTTTAGGATGCATCATCAGGTTTCAGGTAGCCTATATTTTCCATTAGAAAACCATCCCGTAGCGAACGTGTTGTGGCTAACTCACTTAGCTCCTGTTAGTAGCCTAGGTTATGGTTATAAGCAAATGAGATGACAGTCGAAAAATGCAATTAGTGCTGTATTCAATGTTCTTGGTAGCCTATAACCGCATTTATGGTTTTCTACAAATACATCAATAATCAAATTGGCCTCTATCACTCAACCAATGCTAACGGTAACATTATTTTACCTAGGGCCTACTCTAGGCTATTGATATAATTTAAGATTAATGTAGCCTACCTGCAGTAAAAACCAAGCATGTCCGATTAACATTCGCAGATTTATTTCGGCTTCAAGAAGAAATGGGAATTACAGGTCATGCAGAAATCATCCTACCCTGACGTTCTCAGTGGTAAACTATCATGAAGGCCTTCTACACTTCAGCGGTTGAGTGTTCTAACTGGTAGCATCATCACCTGATATGGGAACTATAAGAACTCAACTCCCTGCTCTACAAGATATCTATTCCAGAAGAGTACTCCTAAGAGCCCAAAAGATTCTGAAGGACTCTTCTCATCCTAACAATGGATTTATTCCTACCGCTGAAATCAAGAAGACGCCTATGTAGTCACAAAGCCAGAACTGAGAGACTCAGGAGAAGTTTTTATCCCCAGGCCATCCGAACTCTGAACTCACTATACTGACTTTGCACACATTCACTCCTCAGCACTCTCAAACATTTCCCAACTCTGAACTCACACTATACTGACTTTGCACTCATTCACTCCTCAGCACTCATGTGGTACTCACCCCTCCCCTACATACACAGCACATTATTTCATCAGGAAGCTTCTCCAACACACATCCCCAACATACTTACAGAACACGGTCCCCCCCCCCCCCCCCCCCGCCTACTGCACTTTTTACCCCCCCACTTTGCACAAATAGGCTGACACCAGACATAATTTCACTGCATTTCTTACTTCCAGTAACTATATGCATGTGACAATAAACTTCCTTGTATCCTTGTATCCTAATGTTAACTAGCACTGCTAGCAGCATTAACGTTACCAACCTCCCTGCTTAACTCACCACAACTTTGTAGGTCTTGTCCCTCATGCTGGCCCTTACAAAACCCACAAACTGACTCTCGGACACACAACAGTCAATAATGTGACCCGATTTAAAGTGGCTTTCACCCTTTGGACACTCACTAAAACATAATATATTTCATACCTGTGTTGCAGCATGTGGGCTAATGTTAGCTGCATTATGTAATGACATACAATGTCGGAAATGCTAAAGGTTAGCCTGTCGGCTACCTGAAAAGTTTGAGTGTTTAAACTAACATTTACAGTGGTCTATTTGATAGTGTATTGGCCCTGACTAAGTTCGTGTGATGTATAAACCCCAATCCTTGTTGATACAAGTACCAATATTCGTCAAGAAAGTTTTTAATCACATTAAGATTTTCGCCATCTTTGTCAATATTTTTCGCTGAGAAAGTTTCAAACTATGACCATAACAGCCTTTCCACCAATCAGAGGAATCACTGTGGGATTGTTCAGGATTGTGGGTAATGAAGTACTTATCCAAGAGATCGCGAATAAAAGGCATTTATCTCAAAACAAGGTTAGTGCCCCATGAACTCTTGGTGTCTATAGGAGCATATACAATCGCTTAGTACAGTCGTAGCTGGTTTTAAGTCTACCACGTGCAGTTAAGTTTTTATTGCTTATACCGCAATTGTCAATGGAGAAATTGCATTGATTTTTTACATCCGGCATCGGCTGTGGGCGGGACTGTGCAGCTCTATTCACCCCTTGCAGACACGTGACTTAAGTCACGTGACTGCTCCATGCTGGACGGCAAAAAGATGGGAGACGGACGGCAAATTACATTATGTCATACAGATTATGATGAACTGAACACCATTACTATAACATCTTTGTAGTTCAATGTATTGCTGTTTGGGGTCTGATAGTCAAAGAAGATGCCAGTGGTGTTGTTAGATGAAATGGGTCATGATCGCAAATGTAAAGTTATTAAAACTGGTGGTAACAGCAAGGGGAGATAACGTTACGTTAGGCTACTGTAATTAACATTATGGTAAATGAACACCCATAAGTATTTCTGGACTAAAATATTGCAAAGCGATTTGGTTACTTTATTTGTCTTGCTTTTATCAGTTGTAACATAGTCAAAACGTTAAGAATGTCATATCAGAACATGAAATAATAACTAGCTGCCACACTTAGAAGCTAGCTATTCTAGCTATCGTAACACCCACAATTATCACCACTTTTGTTCAGAAATTCTAAAACAACGATGTTTTTTAACACTTCAAAATAACATTTACTAAATGAACCTTACATTTTTCAGTAGCCATAGTTGTGTAGATTTGACCAAAATCTGGTTTGGTTCGTAACGGGAGCATTTACTGCCTGAAATATCCGATTTTGTTTACCACGCTCGGAGTTATAGTGCTGGCCTGATGGGTCGCCTATTTACACCGTTTCAACGGCACATGGACGGTTAGACCGACAATTCTCGTCGTGAAATAAAAATTCCACTGGAGCTCCAAGCGGTTGTGTACACGCAGCCTTACAACACTGTTTACAGCTCCTCGAGTCACTGTAAAATGTCATTTTTGGTACATAGCTAATTTAGATACACCTATGTTGTGCGTGGTTGCGTTTCTATAGGAGTCCGCTGTCTTGGTTTGTATAGAAATGGATATTAAGTGACACATACACGCAAGACGGTGGAAATACGGGACCGGTGGAAATAGGGGGAGTTACGATAACGTTTATCGTAGCTCATAGTGCTAGGGCTAATGTAACTCTTCAGTTTGTACGTTGCCCAGCGAATAAACTTACTTCTTACATGTCTTAAGTTAAAGAATTGAAAGAAATAGGAAATTAAAAAAAAACTTGAACGGTATTATCTGTTTACATTCAGATCTTGCCAAAGACTTTGCCTAAGTGCTATCTGCGGTCCTGTTCAGAGTCTATGGTTGCTATAGCAACCGCTGCTGTGCTTCATACACTGAGGAGATAAGCATGCAATTGTGGTTGAAATACTCCCGAAACAAAGAAAACAAACCAAAATATATCTATGCAAGAACATGGGATGTTGTTGTATTCCAAACAATAAGCCAACAGTCGTGGAAGGGCATTACTACGGTTAAATCTCACTAATCTCCTAGCTGTGCGATATGTCCCATTACTACAACCCATTGATGTGATTCGTGTTCTTGCCGTCCACTAGGCTATTTTGCTGTGGCGCGAACAAAACGTGACGTCACTTGCAAGGGGTGAGTAGCCTAGAAATCTAGACGCGCCCCTAGCGGCAGCAAAATGCTGCCAGGGCTAGTCTAGCAACTCTCCGTTGGCTTGTGAGCTCCAGAAATCGAAACTTAATCAGGTCATTGAAATCGTGTATAGAGTCGTTTGGTGGGCTTAACATAATGATTGATGGCAGAGTTGCAACGGTTTGGCTTGAATTCCCTGCTACTTGAAAACAAATATCCTATTGCGTCCTATTGCGTGCAGAGGGAATTTGACAACTGATTATCCCGCCCCGCACTGCGAACGGTGAGTGCCCAGACCCTACATTTTAATGTGGGTCTGGCTCGCCAGGCTAGTGGGGCTACACACTAAATTTCATGTGCCCTGGTGGTTCGGTGTCCCGGGTATCGTTGACCAAAAATTCAGGAAGTAGATGACGAAAAAAAAAAAATTACAATCCCTATATGACCGCTTCGCTAGCGGCGGTCATAATAAATGTTCTTCCTTCAAATACAGGGGTCATAAATATTGGCACCCCTTAAGTTTGGAATTAAAATAGCCCCACATCATACATCATCACATACCTTTCACCATACTTAGAGATTGGCATGGTTTTATTTCAGTTAGCCTATTAGCTGGTTAGGCCTTTATCACGGCAGCTGAAGCAGGGCTGTTCACTTTCCTGTTAGCAGGCAAACCACAGTTGTTCCTAAAAACATTAACGAGGCCTCTGGTTGAAGTAACTGTGGCCGAATCTGACACTTAATTAGAAACACCTGTGCTCACACAGGAGCAGGGCTGTTCACTTCCTACTTCGGCTGCCTTGATAAAGGCCTAAAATATGGCCATTTATGGAAATGTAGGGGGGGGTTGTCAGGGAAAGTGAGGGAAAAGTGATGGTATTTCAGTGGGAACCCTGATTTTATTAATTTATTTATGCTACTTGCGCAAACCCTGTATACTTTTATTGCCACACAACTTTGGTGGTAGGCTATTAGCTTCAGAAAGCACCGCTTCAGAAAGCTGCACTGCTTGTGAAAAAAGGGGTGGGGGGTGGGGGGGGGCTTAACGTAGCTTAATGTCCCAAAACTTACATTACACATACAACGAACCTACAAACATTTTCATGTTCTCCATCGGACTTCCTGAAACACACCCACAAGTCAGATGGCATTTCGCATTATCCTGTGGGTGGATCCTATCCCGAGTTTCATGTAACATTAACCAGTAAGTGCATTGAGTCAGTGCTGCAGAATGAAGCTGTCAAGTAGCCAGTGTCTCGTGTGATGTTTTTGAGGCGTTATACTCGAAACTGAAATTCGTACTAGGCCTACAGTAGTAGGCTACAGAAAAACATCGAGAATGACTTCATCTTTGGGCGACGGAGACCCGCTAGATAATGGAAATACATCGATGACCGATACCTACTGTATTGTTTGTATGGACAATATACAAGACAAAAAAACCTTGAAATGTTCCCATTCCTTTTGCTCAAGTTGCATAGACGATGTATTCAGAGTAAAACCTGCGTGTCCGGTTTGTAATGCGTTTTATGGGACCTATTATGGTACTCAGCCTCGGGATGGAGTCATGAAAGTGACCCGCACTTGGCAATGTTTACCTGGGTATGAAGGCTGTGGAACTATTGCTATCAACTACAGTTTTCCACCAGGCATCCAAGGGGTGAGTTTGGTTCATTGACAGATTTAATCCTTGAAGAGTTACCATTTGAAATGTTTCAGATGCAGATAATGGGCGTTTCGCATGGGGTTTAAGCAATCAAATTTGCTGACACAGTGCATACGGAAAATATTCGCTCACTTTTTCCACATTTTGTTATGTTTCAGACTCATGGATTCAATTCAATGTTCTCATCCATCTACACACAATACTCCAACACCCAACAAAAACGCAAGTGTTTGGAGTGTTTTGTAAATATATAAAAAAAAAATAAAAGACTGAAATATTCTATTTACATAAGTTTTCACACCTTTTGTTATGACACTTGCCATTGAGCTCTGGTGCATCCTACTCAGGGCCGGTTCTCCCTATACGCACACTACGCAAGTTGCGTAGGGCCCCGCAAGTTAATGAAGGTCCCCTTCCCCGTCTCCCCTTGAGTGAAGCTATAGTGACAGACAAGTATACAGTTATAGCGACAGTACGTCATACATTAAGAAGATGAACATGAAACCATTTAGGGCAGTGTTTTTCAACCTTTTTTGTGCCACGGCACACTTTTGACACTTAAAATGTCCCATGGCACACTAACATCCTGTGTGAAGAAAAAATAAACATACCATAGCCTAAAATTTCAAATAATACACAGATATGGCCTTATTATGGCTTCTATGCAAGACCTGCTCAATAAAACAAGCGCCCTCTGTTTCATTTGTAGGTGACTATATCTAATTTAATTGTTGTTATGAACTGGATATGTGATGATTCTGTGAATACTGGATATGGGGCCCCTGTTGTACAATGCCTGCATACCACAAATAGTGCAATCATACAATCAATGAGAGCATGTGGTTATAAATTCTTTGATGCAACAGTTGCTTTTCTGGACCAGTGAGTGACATTTGGGTAATTTTCTGCGGCACACCTGATGATCTCTCACGGCACACTAGTGTGCCCCGGCACAGTGGTTGAAAAACACTGATTTAGGGAATGAAAAACGGAAGGTACGTCACGAGAATGAACAGCAGGAACAGCAGTCGGGTAAACTTCCTAACACGGAAGTGAATTCCCTGATATGTCTGTGGCTTGCTTGCCAGCCTTTCCCAGTCACAGTACTTCGTACGTTGTGAAATATAATTGTATATCCCGTTTTTTTAATGCGGGCGACTGGCTACATTTTTTTTTTAAATAACCGCATCTTTAAATGCGTTCGTAGCCTCCATCATTCTCTAATGGAAAAGTTTGGAACAACCAACAGTCTTCCTAGATCTGGCCGCTCAGCCTAACCGAGTAATCTGGGACAAAGGGCCTTGGTCAGACAGGTACCCAAGGACCCAATGGTCATTATAAATGAGATCTAGAGTTCCTTTGAGAAGATGAGAGAAGAGGGACAAACATCAGTGCCTGGTTTCTTCCATTGGGAATTGTGGCCAAATAGTTCAGTCTTTGTTTTGTCCTTTTTTGTCTTTACGCTTCTTGACTCCTTGGTTACCTGTTTGACCATGGCCCTTCGTCCCGGATTACTCAGTTAGGCTGAGCGGCCAGATTTAGTAAGACTGTTGGTTGTTCCCAAACTTTTCCATTTACAAAACACTCCAAACACTTGCTTTTTTGTGGAGTGTTAGAGTATTGATGAGAAAAAAATAAATAATTGAATCCATCTTAAGATGAGTCTGAAACATAACAAAATGTGGAAAAAGTGAAGCGCTGTGGATACTTTCTGTATGCAATGTATCTCCATGTGGAATTATGAGGAGCACAGCCATTCCAGAATTATCACAACAAACCCAAACTTAGGAATGAACTAAGGAATGCACTGCGCTTCATGCAGTTAAACTTGTATTTTAGGAGATTTTACCTGCAAGTATATAATGTATATAATTGTGGGACATGATTTTGATTAATATTTTAATTATGTTGGACACAGCCTGAACATCCAAACCCTGGCAAACGTTATGCAAGCACATCCAGACAGGCTTTCCTACCCGCCTGTGAGGAGGGTGAGCAGGTCCTCCAGCTGCTGAAGACGGCTTTTAAACGCAGGCTCATCTTCACTGTGGGAACCTCTGCCACCACAGGACTCTCCAATTCCATCACCTGGAACGACATTCATCACAAGACTAACATCGGTGGAGGCCCTGCAATGTAAGGACCCTATTAAACAAAGCCCAAGGCTGTGTTATGATTTATTTCGTAGGCTACCAACCAGGTGATGGTCATATAACATGTATACAATGAAATATGCATCTTTTAAAAATGCAATGCCAGTCATGCTACTTTCCCAATCTTTCTCTAATGATCTGTAACAGACATATTCAGAGTGACAAAGGTCAAGCTTGACCGTACCCAAGAAATCAATGCAATTTATATTATAGTTTGTTACACTTTTATTATAAAGGGTTGTATCAACACATCATAATGCTGTGTCTTCTTATCCATATATCCAGCTTTGGGTACCCAGATCCAAGCTACCTCAAGCGGGTTAAGGAGGAGCTGTACCTGAAGGGAGTTACTGAAGCAAGCCTGGAGCACTCACCCATGGAGAGCCCAGTTTGAGAGGCCGTCGTCAGTGTTTACCAGAGCCCTTATCTGTTACGATCAAAGCCGATCGACGATCAATTGTGTCATAAGACTTCAAAAGCAAAGTACTGGAATGGAGTACAGTGGAGTACAAACAGTGACTCAGAGAAGGGTGTGCCTTTTTAATGTTAATTGTTGTAGTCCAGTGTTCTCTGTCTTTCAGTTCTGTTCCTAACGTGTTACATGTTGGAAAAGATTCCATAATGAAATAAATAACGGTGTCACTTAATGTATCAGATATCTATAGCCTTCTGTACTCTTTGCACATAGATGGTCTTGGAAAGCTTTTATTTAGATTTATGCCATCTTGCCCTATTTGTCCACCGGGGGGTGCCACACCCCTTTTAAACGGAGAAGTATGGAGAGGAGCATGTACAAGCACAGCTCAGCTGACCACTCTGCTCCTCCCTGCCTCCCTCAACTAGGCACAGCCTCAGTGGACAAGGGAGAGGAGAGTGAGAGATGCGCCAGTGCTGCTGCTGATGACTCATGTTTCCATGGATGGACCTCTGTTCTTTTGGGACATGCTGGTAATCTGAACCATTTGCTGCCGGCTAAACTGTCTCTTGTCATCATTTGGTCTGTCCATCTGTACCCAAGTGGTGAACAGACATTTGATGTTAATGCCATCGTTATCATTTTGATACTAGGGTTGTAGCACTTAAAAAAGCCAGTAAACTTACACTTTTAGTCAAATATGGGTGCAGCTTTTGAGTTTTAATACATCCAATATAGAAGCTGTTATTTAAGTGCCAACAGAAATGCTTACTGCCAGGTCATTAGCTGAACCAAATTGTACCTGTGCTATTCTCATCTGTAGCTGCTGGCCTCTGAATGGGGATGAGCTGTGTGTTATAGTGTTTTGGGGATTGCTGAGGAGTAGTGTTTCTCTAGTTGTGGAGGTTCAGAGGTTTTGTGGTTTCTGGTTTGTCCTTGAATGAATTATTTATGTGTGTGCATGTTTGTGCCTCTGACGATGGTAGTGTGATTTGACCAGTCATGTCAAACTGATCTCATTTAACAGTGGGTGGGCTACACAAACAATAGCATTGTGTTTACCAACAGCACAGCAAACAGTGTTAGAAAAAGAAGAAAAAACTGGTTTGAAGAGAGCAACAGTGACTTGTCACTGGAATTGGAGTGATATGCTCTTTACCCATATCTGACATTGTCTCATGCAGTGTACAACACTCCTGTCTGAAGACATCACTGCATCTCAGTCTTGCACAGCGAAACCATTCATCTGAGAGGATACATGTCAGGCTCTGCCCGTGTAACAGGCTCATGGAGTTTTTCTTTTTTTGGAAGGGGGGAGGGTGAAGGTAATGGAAATGTGTGCACACTTAATTGATATCAATGTTATGTTTATATCAATGTTATGTTTATATCAAAACCAAGTTATTGTTAACATTTTAAATCAGTTTTGCTCATGGGTCAATCAGTATCAGATCAGATAAGGTTGCTCCTGTACTGTCTCTGATTTTTCAAACTTTGTCTATAATATGAACATGATGGGTCCCAAGGTCAGTAAAACAGTCTTCATATTTTTTAAGCCCTTGATATTACCTAAATTTGGCAGCCTGAAAACACATTATCTTGGAAGCTATGTTCGGGCATTAATATCTTGAAAGTTATTACTCATAGCCAATCCAACCTTTGTAGGATGGAAGACAAACCTGTTCTCGACATCACCATTAAACGTTTGGATAGCATGCTCATTGATCAGCAAGGCCCTGAAAAAAGAGCAAAAAGAGGTTTTAAAAAAAGAGGACATTAAAGGTTATTTTCAAAAGACTAAAGTGGCACGTGGGGTAGCTAACTTGGAAATGTGGAAGTAGCTCAAATGTATGGACATTTAGCGTACAAAGTATCAATGTTGTACCATAGATCATAGGTTCTCAACCTTTTTGGTGCTCACCAAAGATCATACCAAAATGAAGGCACATTAGCTTATGGTTACTGATTGTAAAGTATGGCACACACATTATTATTACCTAGGCAATAGCAGGAGTTTTCATTCTCATGCCCATATGTTTCTCTATACAGTATGTACAGTGTGGGCAGCCGTGGCCTACTGGTGAGCGCTTCGGACCTGTAACCGGAGGGTTGCCAAACCCCGACCAGTAGGCACGGCTGAAGTGCCCTTGAGCAAGGCACCTGACCCCTCACTGCTCCCCGAGCGCCGCTGTTGATGCAGGCAGCTCACTGCGCTGGGATTAGTGTGTGCTTCACCTCACTGTGTGTACACTGTGTGCTGTGTGTGTTTCACTAATTCATGGATTGGGATAAATGCAGAGACCAAATTTCCCTCATGGGATCAAAAGAGTATATATACTTATACATGAGCTGAGACCACAGTGGTAGGCAGTGGATAGGCATATGATCACATGATGTTGATTGAGCTTTTTAATCAAGAAGCTGTATCATTTATGTATTTAAAATATAGCTCTATAACCTATTTGTTAATAGACTGTATAAATGTTAATAGAATAAATGTTAAAGAATTGTTAATATAGAGTGTATAAATGTATTGGGTTCCTCAAAATTCCACGGCACACCTCACTTTGCCTCACGGTACACCGGGAGAACCACTGGCATAGATAATTAAAGTTCCTCAGGAACAGGCATGAAGAAGAGGAGGTAGTGTGTTTTTATCTATGAAGGAAATATGGAATGACAGTGAGACTATGTGCACTAATGATTAAACATTAAACTATTCCCATATAGATTTTCAGGTCCTTTTTACTACCCTACCAAAAAATGCAACCACACCGAGTTTTTTCCTTCAATTTCTCCACGTTCACATGCTGTGGATACTGTACCCAATATTGGCACATTACAGTAATAGAGTATTATATTTACTGATTGATACCATGTGGGTACAAAATATGAGTTCATAATACCCTCAATATCACTCTTTTTTGCAATTAGTTCTGAATCAAGGCCTAAAATCATTGTGCATGCAAAACTAACTTTTAATGGCCCAGTCATACTGAGAATAATTGTTTTCCATCATATAAACGTAGAGAATGCTAGGAATACGTTTTAAGTAGGGCTGTCAAAATAACTGATTAATTTCGATTAATTAATTTGAGAAAAAATAACTGATTAAAAACATTAACGCAGATTAATCGATTCTGTATGACCGTTGACCCCGAGCCGTTGTAGTCAGTAACCATTAGACTGTAAAATGAAGGAGAGAGAAGAAAATGTGCTGCCTATATTGATTGGAACATTTACTTTTTTCAAAAACGGCTTGGTGGTGTTGATAAAAATACGTAAAGTGTTGATTAAAATAAAGTCCTCTGTAATGTATGTGATTAAAAAAAAACTTTTTCCCGAAACACTT
>NC_055963.1:7740312-7742812 GCF_018492685.1 Alosa sapidissima
AAGTGGGCTCATATTTCAGCAATGCTTTCACTTATCGAAACAAAACTTATTATATGGACTTGGGACCTTATCCTGAGGACACAAAATAAATGTGGTGACCTTCAACCACTAGAGCGGCGCTAGAGTAACAGAAGATTAGGTCATATCTCAGGAATGCTTTCATGTATCAAAACCAAACTTGGTACATGGACTCGTGACTACAACCTGAGGACGCTCAATATATTTATTGACCACACCACATTTATTTTAAACACTAGGGGTGCTATAATTATCAACACTTTCTTGTATCGACACCAAACTTGATATGTGGACTCGTGACTACAACCTGAGGACACACAATACATTTGGTGATGTTTGAGGTGTGCGTATGTGAGGGGAGATATTGGGGTGTGTGGGGGAAGAAGTTTATCTGTGTATATGTGTGTGTGTGGGACGGGGGGTTAATTGGGTGTGTGTATAATGTAGCAACATTGGGTTGCCATGACAACTCCTGCTCAACTGCTTGGCCCCCTCATTGCTGCTTGCAGCTATATTTATTATTATTATTATTATTTTATTTTTTTTTTTTAAATATAACTGCCTCTTAGTCTTAGCCAACCATTTAAAAACAAACTAACTTTAATGAGGCATTACCTTCCAGGAAATACATAACTGCTTGGTTGTTTCTGGTTTTGACTCTGCTTGGGAATAACTGTATTAGTGCTGTATTGAAACCATAGACTGTAAAAAATACAGATTGAAACATGCTTCTGTAATGTGCCATTACTGTGGTGGCTGGCTCTGCCTGCGCCAGAGCTGAGTGTAAGTCCTCTCAGTGCCACTACCATGGAAACGATTTCGTTACCTGCAATTTACTCAGCAGGAAATGGCAAAGCATGATTATATTCACTGACTTCATAAACCTCTTTACAGTACAGGAAATTATTCAAGGGCTCAGCTAAAACTATTTGTTGTGATAACAACAATTGGGGAACAATACTTCATGTAAGCTGTTAAGCTATGTGCAATTTCTGTTTAAAATGTCATGCAGACGAACATCATTTCAAACTAAGCCTTTGTGTATGTGTGTGCATGCATGTGCATCCGTATGTGTGTTTGTGTGTGTGTGTGTGTGTGTGTGTGTGTGTGTGTGTGTGTGTATGTGTGTGTGTCTGCATGCACATGTGTGTCCGTGTGTGTGTGTGTGTGGGGGTGTGTGTGTGTGTATATGTGTGTGTATGTGTGTGCCTGCTGGTCCTCACTACACAGCACTGGCATGCTGCCCTAGACTTCAGTCACCTGTGAGTAACCTCCACAGCCCACTACCCGGAGCGGAGAGGTGGTGCACGTGCCAGGAGAGAGGAACTGGGCAGAGTTGGGCAGACGCCCGCCCACTCCCCCATGCAGAGAGATGGTGACAGTGAAAACTAAACGTGCCAACTAACCAAATAATCTCATTGGCGAACCATGTGGATACAACCTTCACCATATAGTCTTTTGTTTTGCCCAGGACTATGTCACATTCCTTAAAACCATAGAATGAAGTATTCTGATGTAGTTAAGTATTATCCAAGAGAGTGTTGAGGTCTACACTCTCTACTGTGACTGTTGCATGCATAATAAGGGCTGTAACAACCATAAAAAAGAACAGCAACAACAACAGCTATAGTAATCAAGATGATGATGATAATGGTGATGATTATGAGGAAGACCTTCAACAGTATTTGCAGTTAGCCTGGTGTCTTCCATGGGTCTGACAAAGTTGAAAGATAGAAAATTAGATTGGGGATTATGGCAATACAGAATAAATTGAAAAACAATCCAAAGAGTAGATTTTCCTCAGAAGTGGTGTTGCATAGTAACCCAGGCTTTATTGGTCTGGATCGGTTCTGGCATTGATTAAAAGGGTCTCTTTTATCTGCTGCTGCCATGCCTTTTGTGTGTGTGTGTGTGGGGGGGGGGGGGTGCTGGACTGGATGAGTCGTCCTTATTTATGACTCCAATTATCGAGCAGCCATTTGCAAAGGTCTTTAGCCTAATGAGCTATGCCGGGGAGAAGCAGGGAAAATGCACAAGCCACAATAAACATGGTGCCTGGGCGAAGCCTTCTCTCTGGAGAGTAGGCAGCTACTTAAGATGAGAATTCTCCAACATCTTCTCATTTCCCTTCTCAGCAGTCATACTCTAGCTGTGAGGCCCGGGCTGGGCTGGCTGACTTGGCTTCGCCTGTCTCCAGTGTCCCGTGGACCTGGCAGAGACACCGCTGCATGCAGCCCATTGTTGTGTTATCTTGCATGGACAGGTTGGTCGAGGAGCAGGCAGTGTAGCGACATGCTACCCAAATGTCATGACATATATGGGAGGAGGCTACATAAATGTCACCTCATTGTGCCCCTGCAAGAGCTTGGAAGACGAAAAATAAGTTAAGTATATTTAAAAGCTCTCTATCAATCTCTTGTGTTCTCTCTCCCTCCCTCCATCTCTCTATCTCTCTCACTTTCAGTTTCACTCCTCCTCCTCT
>NC_055963.1:7750312-7787812 GCF_018492685.1 Alosa sapidissima
CCGCCGTGCCAAAGACCATGGCAAGCTCATTTGCATTGTGGGCATCGTCGGAGGGGGTGGATGCTGTTGCCACCGCGATGGCAGAAGACCACCCAGTGAGGCAGAGAAGCCCCGCTGTGGAAGCAACAGAGCTATGCCCAACTCACCACGCACACACACACACACACACACACACACACACACACACACACACACACACGCACGCACGCACACGCACACACACACACACACACACACACACACACACACACGCACGCACACACACACACACACATACACACACACACACATACACACACACACACACACACACACACACACACACACAAACCTGCTCAATGGCCCAAGGCACTTTGACCTCATGAGTTTACAAGGAGTTCAGATTACCACCTCTACCCACCCCCCACCCACAGATACATTCTCGTCACCCCAACAATTCCAGTTGAGATTTATAGTCAACACTAGGCACCATTCATTCTCCTCCAATTGACATGACCGGGGGTAGGGGTGAAGTCTGAGATTCACAGAGGTGGTTTGTTGTTGAACCATGCACATCTTTATTGTGCCAACTCTCCTTTGTGTACATCTGCGCATTTAAATGTGTGTTTATCTGTGGATGAGGACGTGCAAGTGTATGTGTGTTTGTGTGAGTGTGAGTGTGTGTGTGTTTGTGGGCTGAGACTTCAGATGACATCTGGTTACTTATTTTGAGAAGAAAGTATTTTTGACTTTTCTGCTCGCGTGCAGTGGTGTGGATTAGTCGGGAATTAGTGATGAAGCACACTAAAAAGAGCATGCTCACAGATGTTGTTTTCAGTATATAGTCTACTCTAGCTCATCTATCTCTGTAAACAACATTAAACACAATGGTGTGTGTGTGTGTGTGTGTTATTTTCTGCCATGGTGTTTTCAGGGCTGTGGGCCATCTCCAAGTGTTGGGGTCTGGGTGAGACATCCTGCTTGGCACCTGGTTGAAAAGCCAGGGGGGAGGCGGTTGCCCACCTCAGCCACCTGTCCCCCTGGCACTCAGCCTTCCTCAGACGCCAGCCACCGCACGGGGGGCACACCCTCCCAGATGCTGCGTCTTGAGACAGATGTGTGTGCCAACCCAGTGTCACTGAGACTAGGATCTGTGTGTGTGTGTGTGTGTGTGTGTGTGTGCATGCATGTGTGAATGCCAGTGTTTGGATGTGTGGACTAAAGGAGGAGACGTCAGATTCTTGCAGCAGAGGGATGTGGTGTGTGTGTGTGTGTGTGTGTGTGTGTGTGAGAGGGTGCCAAGTTAACAGCAGGTCCTAAGTGACGACAGATTCCAAAATATGGCAGGAGGATGACACAAGTCAACACTGTGCTAAAGCTATTCTAATCTCCCCTCTACTCAAACAACAACTCTGACATTATTACCACCATATCTCAGTTTCTACCCTATTCCATTCTATGGTAATATAAGCTATTGTATTCTATTCTATGGCAGAGCTCCCAACTGTATTGTGCTATGCTCTGAATGGTATTGTGATGTGGACTGTAATTGCCTCAGCGCTACATCAGGCTGATGGCTGCGGCAGTGTGCTTGAGGCCTAAGGCTGGTTAATCTGCCTGACAGTTCAGACTCAATCCTGGCTATCTCAGCTTGGCTGCTCCTTCTCGATGCTGAGGGGCCGATTCCCGGCAAGCCACTTTGCCTAGCCACACCGCACCGCACAGCACCGCGACTCCTCTCCGTCAGCGCGGCCCACGTTGAGTGGACTCCCTCATTAATTGGAGCTCATCTGTATGCGTGAGGGGAGACAGCCAATCCCCTGCTCCGTCCGCCCCCTCCCACATTCGGCGGAAAAAAAAGTCATTAGGAACGGCAGCCTGAGACGAATGCACTCATCAAAGCTCTATTATTGTGGTCTGGGATGGCAGTGTCGCGCCGAGAGAGGGAAGAGGGGGATTCGTTTGAGGCCGCGACGAAAGGTGCTTTAACTGTTTGCTTTTGTAGTTCCACTTTACTTGAAGTAGACTTGGGCACACTGTCCTTCAGATATTTAGCATTTAACTGTTGGTTTTGAGTTTTTTGTTGCACATTTTACTCCCAATTCTAAATCTAAAGCCATAACAGCAAGTAATTTTGCTGCAAGTCCTATGAATATAAGATGTGCACTGAGCTCTATTACACAGTAAATGTTCTCTATTCTGCACAGAGGAATGGTTATACTCTTTTTGTAAAATAGTTACCACTATGTTTTTTTTCCCCTTTCATTCAATATGAGGAGAAACTTTGTGACCAGTTTACAGATTTCTAAAATGAAACATTGCAATATCATTATGATGATGCCACATAAGGCAAACTTTATTATCGCGAGAAATGTAAAAGGAAGGCAAAACAGAAACATCTTTAAACATACAAATCAAAACAAACCAAAACCAAAGAACCACACGTAACACCATATTGAAATAAATATAGGGCTCCATAGTTTTACATCACTCACATTTGTATGGTGTCAGTCACTGAACAATCAGTTTTCCTCTGACAATCTTTTCATCAGGATTTCTTACAAAGATTATATAAAACAAGATATGTACAACGGGTATAACCATTAAGAGGACATGCTTGAATGCTTAGCTGTACCCCAGTACCACACAATGACAGCACGTTGGCCAAAAGGTTCAAGAAACAGCTTTCTTTTCACACATGAGCCAAGGTTACTGCTCTAGTTAACGACCTCTTAACAAAAAGAGACAGATCATTTCAATAAAAAAATAAAATAAAAGATAAACTGGACGGTTGCAATTCTTTTCACTTCTACCAGAAGCAAAGAAAGAGTGTTACATCTGGAGCAGTGAAGGCGAGAGTCTCTTCCCCCCTTTAGCCCCCCCTTCCCTCCCAAAACCAGGGAGCCAATCTCAGGCACCTCTCACTACAACTGTTGCTAGGCAATGTGGAGGAATTTCTGGTGTGACCAAAGAGCGGAGCCTTGCAAATCACCACCTGAAGTCGCACACTGCCAAAACTCCCCGCCGCCCCAGAGGTAACACAACCTCAGAGACCAAATAAAAACATAAATATTGACCATGAAAAAGGAAAAGCAGTAAACAAAGACAATGCTTTGAATGGAAAAATAGCTTTCTTTACACAGGGCCAGCCTGTTAGTTATCTTTTTTAGTCATTTGATCCAGTGAAAGTCCTTCAATCCCGTGAAACCCCCAAGCCCTTCTCACATTGTCGATTGTTCTTTACACTGGTCTCCTATACCCTTGCTCTCCTAAACACTAAATGATTCAAGATTCACTACACTTGCTGACTTCAACCCCTTCCAATTTCTATTGTTGGCTTTCCTCGTGCTTGGAGGTGTAACAGAGTATAAATGGATTCTGTTGACGAAAATGAAATATCCCAATACTTCTGTTTTGTTCAGCTTTACTGGCTTGCTAATAAAATCCTCCCTTGATACTTAGCATTGTTTCACAAATCGGGCACCGTTGAACCGACCTCTTCTTTGGCTACTGTGAAAGGTCAACAGGGTGCAATCACATTATGGTCACTAGTTTTTTTTTAAAGCAGGAATATAGGCGTTGCTATACAAACGTCCACAAAGCAGTTAGCATGACATTAAATCACAAAGCAGAAGTTTTTATTGCCACTGCCTAATATACGTCACATAATGAGCACTCAAGTCATTATTGCTTTGTGGTTAAAAGCAGATTTGTGTAGTTTTTTTTTATCTTCCAGGAAATATGTTAAGCGCACATTACTATGAAGCTTAAGAGTTTTAAGTCTGAAAGAGTCGAGTTTTAGTTACACACTGGACTGTCAACTATCACTGTAGCCACCACAAGTGCCGGGTATGCATTCTGAAGTAAATGCAAGTACTGTACAAATGGGCATGAGAGCAACGTTACTGCAGTCGTGGATGAGCAAAAACAAATGCCGATGGAGTGCTACATCAGAGAGCTGAAACCTCCGAATGAAAATAATTTGTAAAAAATAATAATACAAAAACAATGTAGCCTGTCCCTACAGATTAGGCCAGCTACAGCTCTCAGTAAAGACAATCCAGCCTGACAAATGAAACCAGTAAATGTAAAAACTGCATATGTTTTTCTTTTCTTTCTTTTTTTGCCTTGTTGATTTGCATTGGCATCAACTACATGTTGCTACAACTGCTTTCCGGAAGATCATCCTCTGGAGATGGAGATATGACGAGAGAGAGAGAGAGAGAAAATAAAACCCTGATAAATCTGATGTGCTCAGCATGTTAGACTTTCTCATCCTCTAAGCTCAGCAGCCCCCCCCCCCCCCCCCCCCCTTTTCAACTCCCCTCTTGTGGATGATAGCCTTGGCTGATCTGGGATCTCCCTTTCAGACCTATTATTCCTGCAGTCTCAGAGCAGCTGCAGGCCAGGCGATACCAATCATCATGTTAATGCGATCTCACTCCCCACCAGCACCAGCGGCAGCTCTGCCCTCTGCCCCCCGCCGGATCTTATTGCCTCTTTAAAAATAGAAGCGTGCAGATCAGGCAATATTTAACGAGTGGAAAGGGGACTGGGGAGGTGGTGATGGTTTAAACTTTGGTAGCCTCTAGAATTGCCCACGCGGAATCCTCCTTCCTTGTTTTTTTTCCCCTTCTGTGTTTTGCTTTTTTTATTTTTTTTGGGGGGGGGGGGGGGGGGGTTCTGACAACAAAGGCGCCGCTGGGAGCAGAGAAGGGCATGTATCCTCCTCCCGCTCTTAGCTGGAGTCTGGGCAAGCAGCAGCCAGCAGTAAGAGAACATCAACACTACTCACAGGCTGGACTGAGCCTGCTATTCAGTTTTGACCAGATGCTTCCTCCCTCTCCTGACAGGCTAGCCCACTATGAGCAGGGGTCAAGCCCACAGCTCCGCTAGAGCCTGCTGGATAGACTCAGACCAGGCTGCTCCCTCCTTTGTACCCATCGTGCATACACATACTATCTGTGCAAACAATGTCTTAAAATGGCTTCCCCACTGCTCCCTCTGACCGAGTTCATCTGAAAAAAGTCCATTATTTCCGTTTCTTTTCCCCCCCTCTCGAATGCAGTCAAATGATTATGAACCTGACACGGCTACCACTTTGTACACCATTTTTTTTGTTTACAGCTGCACATAGCAATAGTTTTGAAGTACAGTGAGCAAGAACATGAGAGAGCTGATGATCTCTGATTTTCCAAGAAGCAAGGATACAGTGTTGAGATAAAGAGAGAGAGAGAGAGAGAGAGAGAGAGAGAGAGAGAGAGAGAGAGAGAGAGAGAGAGGGAGAGTAAGAACAAAACAAAATACAGCAGATATGCACTGAAAAGATTCAGGACAATGTGGACAACAGGGTGTCCACATGTCCTGAAGGACTTTTGTTTCTTTACACATTTTTTTCCCTTGGGGGGGTGGAAAAAAGAGTCAACACAGAACCCTTCACATGGTGTATGATGAGGCCATCATAAACCACCCACCCCCCCTTCCCCAAATCAAACAGTGCAGGGGAAGCCACTGCTGGGCGGGCGGGGGGGGGTTGACATTTATTTTCTGACTCTGTTGTTGTTGTTGTTTTTCTGTCTTGGTCTGCGCCGCCACCCCACTCACATGACGGAGCAGCTCTTGGCCTTCTCCTTCTTGAAGGTGGAGGTGAGCAGCTCGGACTTGCTGGGCAGGTGCAGCAGGCGCTTGGACAGGCGGCGGGTGGGACTGGGCTTGGGCAGCGGCTGCAGCTTGTTGAGGCAGGCCAGCGCCGCCGTGCGGAACACACTGTGGATGCTCTTCTCCGAGGTGAAGGCCGAGCACTCCAGGTAGGCCTCGGCACCCAGCTGCTTAGCAAAGGCTGAGCCCTGTGAGGCACAGACAAAGGGGGGGGGTTAGTTGTGGCGTGAGAGAGGGCAATGAAGTAGCGAAGCCAGATTACTCAATCTCACAATCTCTGCCAGTCAGATTACTCAATCTCTTTCTCTCTGCAATGTTTAGCTAAATAGCATATGTACTCTATTTTGTCGCATGACTATGGGACATGACGACAAAAAGGTCGTCATGTCCCATAGTCATGCGTCAAAATAGAGACCTCCACACAGATGTACTCATCAAAGTGTAATTCTGATTCTGATCGTATCTGGGAGTCCACAGTGACACGAGTGATGGCTTTTCCATGACGACACTTGTGGCCGTACCTGCTCGTAAGTAACGGGTGTCTGCTTCTGATTGGACAGCTCCATGAGCGTGCAGATATCTGTGCGCAGGTCCGTCTTGCAGCCAATGAGCAGGATCCGTGTGTTGGGGCAGAAGTCCATGATCTCAGTCCTCCACTAAACACACAAGCACACACACACACACACACACACACACACACACACACACACGCATTACATTAAAAGGCCATAGTGGAAATAGGCATATTTGTGAAATACTCCTGTGCCCATATGTTATCTGAAGAAAGCACATTTTTTTGGTCATGAATGCTGTCTCAGAGAATCCCTCTCACTGGTGGGAAATGTTTGTGAGCTTCCTGAGAAACTAGCGGTGTGAGCGTGTATGTGTGTATGTGTGTGTGTGAGCGTGTGTGTGTGAGCGTGTGTGTGTGAGCGTGTGTGTGTGTGAGCGTGTGTGTGTGTGTGTGTGTGAGCGTGTGTGTGTGTGAGGTGTGTGTGTGTGTGTGTGTGTGAGCGTGTGTGTGTGTGAGGGTGTATGTGTGTGTGTTTGCTCTCCTGTTGCATCATGTGTGGTTCTGGAGGCCTTGTTAACAGGGAGACATGAGAGGGGGGTAGTGGGTGGAGGGCAGCCTGGGGAGCCAGGAGACAGTTGGCAAGGCGAGCGCGATTCAGAGAACGCCTTTGATCCACTACCTTCTTCAGGCCACTGTCCACGATGTCGGGGCGGCTGATGTCGAAACACAGGAGCACGGCGTCCGAATCGCTGTAGCAGAGGGGGCGCACGTTGTCGTAGTAGGGGGAGCCTAAAAAAATAAGACATCATGCCAAGAGGGGGTGTGAGATACCGAAGTCTGCAGCATAATAAAAACAAACACAACAACGACAACAACAACAACACTGGAAGATGAGAACGTAGTGCAGTGTGGCCTTCATAGTAGGACATGAGAAAAGGAAGGACTTCACTACACTCCTATAAAATGGCAATGCATTTTCAGCAGGTTGCTGTGTATTGGATACAGCAGTTAGCTTCTGATTCAGTGAACTCAATATAAAACCGCAACAGAAAGTGAGACGGCAAGGCAGAGAATTCTAAGATCATCAACTGGTGCGCGCACACACACACACACACACACACACACACACACACACCCACACACACACACACACACACACACACACCCACCCACACACACACACCCACACACACCCACACACACACACACACACACACACTACACACACACACCCACACACACACACACACACACACACACACACCCCCACCCCCCTTCCCTCACTGTCACCAGCAGCACATACGCCATAGAGAGAGGAAGCTGAGCCCTTCCTTTCTGCCTTTCTCCCTTTCACTCTATTGGCATTTTAGAGGAGAAGAAAATGACAAGTGAGCTCTAAATCCTCATTGATCTTTCCCTTCTTCTCTCCTCTCCTCCTCATCTCTCGCTCTCTCTATCTCTCGCTCTATCTCTCTCTCTCCATCCAAACAGAGGATTACGCAACCGGAGGAGCGGGGAGAAGCTGGGGGCCGGTAGACGCCTCCACTCTCCTGCACTGAATCCTTAAGTAAGCCCACCCCCCCACCCCCCGTACTATCTTACACCAGCCCCATATGCAGCAGAAGCTATGTCTTCAGTCCCCTCACAGTTACCACAGCAACAGCATTGGAATCCTCCATCCGCAATTTTTTTCCATCATTCTCTTCTTTTCTTTTTTCTTTTTTCGTGGTGAGCGTGCCTTCCTCCTACCCCTTTGCAAGAGGAGGCTTCTCCTTTAAATGCCAATCAATCGCGCAACTACACCCACCCACCCACCCCCCGACACCAGCATCACCACCCAAAATAATATCCCCACCCACTTGCTGTGAAGGAATCTTCCTCCTTTGTGAAGACATTGATGTAGAACACACCCTAGTACTTTTCCCCCTAGCCCCCCACCGATGTAGAACACACCCTAGTACTTTCCCCCCTAGCCCCCCACCGATGTAGAACACACCCTAGTACTTTCCCCCCTAGCCCCCCCCTCCCCTCCATTTTGTTTACTTGTCACAGTATGAAAATCAAACTTAAAAACTGACACAAAAGAGCGCCTAGCCAGCAACGCTCTCGGCTGATCACATGCCCACTCTGGCTGAGGGAAGAGGAGAGATAACAGGACGTTGTTATATGGGCGATGTTGGAGCGTGCCCACTGAGCGCGGGATGAAATATTGAGTTCAGGGGAGGTTATTGGATTTTCCATGTTACGGTCGGGATTAAAGAATATCTGCTGGGAGACTTGCGCAGAAAAGGGGGAGAGCTGATGGAAATCCTTTATCTCACGTCAAGGTTAGCAAACCAGCACGGCTGGCTCCACTACAAAAAAGCTTTTATGCTTTGGAATTGCCCATCAACCAGTGATTTGGTTTATCACTCGGACCTCCCCCCCCCCCCCCCCCCCCCACCCCACCACCCCCCCCACAAACACATCTGACCAATCCTGATATGGGAATGGAGAGCCGTTCATATGCATCAGTTTCACAGCCTCCTAATTTGCGGAGGAATTGCAACCCATTCTTCCCTCATAAAACCACATCAGCCCTTCTGTTGACAATCTGCAGCATAAGGCTGCAAAGCCCAGAGGCCATCTTTGTCAGTGCGAGAGGCAGAGAGCGGCATTCCAATTAAGGTGGTGCAGCTATCAGAGGGACAGGTATCTGCTCCATCAGCTGGGCTGGGGAGAGGGTGCAGAGGGGGGTGGGGTGGGGGGTGGTGGTGGTAGACTGGGGAAGGGGGGCTATAGCATGATGTGTACACAAAGGCTAATGTCTGTTTGCAGTGATAGCATCCTGCCAGAGATTGAATGCACTGGGAAAAAGCTATCTGTGACTGATGGGCTCGAGGGAGGGGCGTGGTGGGGTGGATGTCAGCCCTGGGTGTGACTATGCATTAAATCTAAACTGATCTAAACGCGGAAATCGATGGACATGCACAGGGCAGGAAAGTACCGAGCCATTTCAATTAAAGTTGACAAATTAGTCATACTGCCATAGCAGTGAAAGATACAGAGGGAGGGAGAGAGAGAAAAAAATATATATATAGAGAGAGAGAGATAGAGGAGAGGAGAGGAGAGGGAGAAAGGGACAGAGAGAGCAAGTACAGAGGAGAATGAAAAACATGGTGTGCATACCAACATTCCCTTCAGCCCCTGCTAATGCCGCTGATGCGCTACACTTGCTATGAAAATAGATGAAAAAAGCAACAGGATCAGCAGAGGGAGGAGTGAGAGTATGTGTATGAGAGAGGGAGGGGGAGAGAGAGAGAGAAAAGGAAAGAAAAAGAGAGAGAGAGAGAAAGAGAAAAAGAAGAGAGAGAGAAAGATAGGAAGAAAAGGCATTTTTTGTGTGTGGCGGCGAGACCTCTCAACACTAATCCCCAGTGTCCTCAAGTCTGGGATCACAGAGCACCGCCATCAAAAGCTTCCACCGTGACACATCGTGTGCCGAGCGCACGAGTCCCGGCACGCCAGTGTGTGCGTGTGTGTGTGTGTGTGTGTGTGTGTGTGTGTGTGTGTGTGTGTGTGTGTGTGTGCGTGTGCGTGCCACATGTTCCCCAACAACAGCTAGCGTCTGTCTCGCTACACAACATCCCTACAGCAGAAGGCAGAGGCTGCAATGCATGGGGATATGGGTTAAAAAGACACGCAAACAGGAGCCAGAGGGAGGCTGGGTGGGGTTGCTATAGTGATATGATAGAGGTGTAGCTCCGCCATGCCTGCAGTTGTGCTCCGTCTCCTACAGCAGGACCAGCCTCTCGGGCGCCGAGCAACGCAGCGGAGGGGAGAGGGGGGAAGTGGGCCAGAGCCGGCTGGGTGATTGACATGGGAGGCACGGAACCTTGGGCACAGTAAAGGCCTGATGTCGGCTAGCAGATGGAGGAGGGCTGGCCTGCTTTTGTATCCTTCATATAGAGTAGCAACCAACCCCCCCTCCACCCCCACCCTTCATCTGACTGACACACACATGCACACAGATACACACACATACACACACATACACAAATACACACACACACACCCTTATCACAGCACTTTCCATGTCATTACCCTATTTCCTTTGACAAGAGGGAATTTCATGGGGCCAGCTGGGTTAACGATGCTGGCTCCTTTCAGACAAAATTCCAGGTTTCTGGAAGCCCTCCCATGTCTTCAGGGCTTGATGCATGGGAATTCCTGTTTGCCAAGCTCTTAGCAAAGACTTAGTTGGCAGACACAGGGTCTATCTTTAAGCTAAGTCTAAATCCACAGGGAACAAGCCATACCTCCAACTCCAGCTCTTTCTAGAACAAAAAGCCCTCCTCAAGGCACCCCACAGCTGCAGTAACCCTGCCGCTCCCCAATGGTACACATTTCAGTCTGCCAAACAATAGCTTCCCTATAGACCGCTCCGACGTGCCAACCGCGCACCAAATTGGATGGCTAACCTTCAACTTCTGCTGGGCCTTCTACTTCAACCTCATTGAAAGACCATCTCCTCGCTGTGATGAATCGCTGCTACTCTGCCTCATGTGAACGCCATACAAAAGAAGGGAACCTGAGGTCAGAGGTCACGGAGGAGGAGAATGGTGGAGGTCAGGAGGATGGTGGTGAGGAGTGTGGGGAAGCAGCAACCCCCCCCCGCCCCCCGGCCGGGGACCTCTGGGAACGAGCCTTGACACATTCCCCCTTCGCCTTCCACCCTGCCCCCAACCCAGTGGCGCAGGGATGCAGGAGAGGACCCATCACTGAGCCCCGTGAGGAGGGAACAAAACAGCCCTTCTGACAAACCCCTCCCACCCCCCCACACGGCGTGACACCAGTGGCCATGACCCCTGAAGAAGTCCACCCTCCCACCTCCATCACCACCACCATCAATACCACTTCAGCAAGTGCTTCTTGAGAGCTGCCTCATTTCCATATCTCAACAGCTGCCAGGCCTGCCTCCCTCCAACCTCATCCATATGCACTCATCACCACCACAGATCAGTCAGATACTCCACACAGAGAGCATCTCAAATGGGCCTTGCGCACCTCCTTTAAACCCTACAGCCTTGTGGACGTGTTATTTTCACAGCACTCTCTCCTGCTTGTTTGGAAACATGACCTTAATAATGTGAACATGTTTCTGTGTCAGTGCCGGACCGGGCTCTCGTGGGAGGCTCACGTAAATCCTTGGGCACGTGGCCGGCGGCCCTGTCTGACGACACTTTGGGCCCATCCGCGTGATGAAATAAAAGCAGTGTAATCCATGCGGTCACAAATACCTAGTCGTAACCTCGAGCTGAGACGCGCGTCCCCTGCATTGGCACCCAGAAAAGGCAGGCCGCCGCCAGCGCCAGTGCACCCCTGAGTGCCTGTGACCTGTCCGGTGGGCCTGTCTGATTAAAAGTCCAGATTGATTTGGGCTTGTAAATCCCAAACAGGCCCTCGACAAGCGAAGCTACCACAGCACCTGATGAGGTCAGCCCAATCAATGGGCAGAAGCCCTTGCGATGGGGACACTCAATCTGCACCTCCCCACAAACAACACTGAAGATATACTGCATCAGAGAAAGAGAGAGAAAGGGACAGAGAGAAAGGGGGTGGGGGAAGAGACGGAGAGAAAGAGAGAGAGAAAGAGAGAGAGAAAGAGAGAGAGAGAGAACCTGCATTCATATAATGAGTAGAGGACATTTCCATCACATAACAACAGGTTATTATGCCACCCTACCACACTCAAACAGCACCAGGATGCATTGCTCTCTGGAACGAAACTAACAAAGACAGCTGCCATTTTCCCATTGTCACCCTGAAGCAGGCAGACATGGCATGAGAATCGGCCTGTGTGCATACCGGAGCACATTCTTTAGAAGTCATTATTTTAAGTTCAAAGGTTTTTTTTAACCTGTTCGGATGTTTGGGTATGGCATGGGTGTGATTTGGGGCTTACAGCAAATATTCTTTTGAAAGGGGCTCACCAAGTCCCTTGACTGTTGTCTCACTACCTTCCGGAAAAAAAAAACCATAAAGCTCTTTTTTCTTCACCCTCGAAAGAGCACTTTGCCTATCAACCGGCACATCTCCACACAGACCAATCAGATCAAAGAACTTGAGCAGAGATTAAAGAGCTCAGGGATTTGGGAAGCCCCAAATTCTCATTCAGCTTTTTAAAACACTCTGCTTGTGGAAAATGAGTAAATCATGCTACACTGACTCTAGAGTATACTGCAAATCACAACAAAATATGACATTTTACCTGTTATTATGATTTTAAAAGTGCTATTTAAAATTTCAAAAGAATATTTATTGCAGCTATAATAATATAGACAAAATATCCACATTTAGGTCAACCATAGCATTTTTACAGCTGTGATTTATTCAGCATCTGTCTGAGAAGAATGGTAGGCACCAAGAGAGAGAGTCACTCCATGACGTGAATCTAAACTGAGCAATCCAACACAAACTGCACAGTGCACACTAACAACACAGTTTACAGTAATCAGGTCAATAGGCTAGAATGCAATGCCCCTGGGGGATTTAACTGCATGGCCACCCATGTGCTCTCCCACAATATGAGGCCCTCTCTCTCTCTGCCTCACAGCACAGGCCTCTGTGGCCGGCTAGACAACCGAGCTAAGTGGATGGTCTGATTGGTCAGTCGCAGTGGGTTGAGGGACACCACTAATGGCTATATTAGGATGCTGCTGGGCCGGTGGACTGCTCAGGTTTTCCCCTTGCGGCGAATGAGCATGAAGCCACATGTATAGCATGACCCAACGCCGTCTGTCTGAAATCAAGCGCCGCTCGAGCTAAGCCGAGCATGTCACACTCTTATGGGCTCCTTCAGCCGATGCTCAAAACCTTCTAAGTGATAGAGTAGAGCACAGCACAAGCGTGCAGATAACCAAAGGAATCAGTGGAGGGAGAGGGGCCATATGACCAAGCTTTGGCTTTGGCTAGATATGGACAATGATAGACAGCTGTGAGGACGTCAAAGGAGCTGCATCTATCAACCACACTAAAATGCAGGTGCTACAACAAGCACACTAAAATGCAGGAGCTACAACAAGCACACTAAAATGCAGGAGCTACAACAAGCACACTACAATATTAACCATACAAAAGTGGTTACAGTAGAACCATATGGAAAGTGTGTGGTTAACATAAGTTCTGAATTCGAAGCGAGGTTAAAGGAATAGAGATTTGTATTAGCCTGGTTGGCATTCTCTTCGCCCAGACAAAATTAATTAAGTGTTTGTACCCAAATTAGGCCACTTGTTAATCATTTGGTGTGATTTGCATAAAGCCATCATGACTAGACGTCTATTACAGCCACAGTCTTCAGACATCTCTCTAAGCATGATTCAAACAACTGCTGAGGTTCACACGATTCTTCCCTGGTTATATTGACAATAGCTGAGAAGGGAGACGCTGAGTGTTGACATCAGTGATGCAAAACCAGGCAGAGGGAGAAATGAACCAAAACAAATAGGTCCATGCAAGGGATGTTCACCAGACAACTTTCACTTCCACGTATGGCCCAGAATAACATATTAAATGATCACGGCTGAGTCAGCTTAGAAAAAGATGCTAATCAGCCAGCAAATGGAGGTCACGGCACCCTAGACTCCAAACCCTAGACACGGCACCCTAGACTGCAAATGACCCACTTTCCAACATACGATGCAGTCATTAATCTGTGCATGTTAGGCCACCTTGCCCTTGCTGTTTGATTAGTGGAGTATGGGCAAAGCTAAGCAACTCCTAAGCATCTGAGCCCAGATTGGCATCCTACCACTGCATACTAGCTCACTTTAGATGTCACATGTGGGTCCAAATCTGACAGGAACGCTGGACATCACAGTGTTTATACAACCATAAGGTAAAGCAGGCCATGCAATACCGATCACAAGACAAAGAACACAAATAGGATAGATAGAAGTGAAGTAAAGATAGGGATCTAAATTTGATTTTAGTGGGGTTATGGTGATTTATTTTTTTAGACTGATTTCACTGTGTAATTTCATTATAACTGACTGACATGATCTTGTTTAGCACAATGACAACAGGGCTATTCCATGGTATAAAAATATGTAATTCATGCCGTGTCAGTAATATCATATATATGCATCACATATTCATTGCACTTACCACTGTCTCTCTCACCTACCACAAATACAAAGAGCAAATACTTCGTATTAAATATCTGAAATAATGAAACGGTAAAGATGTACCTGATGTGTCCCACAAGCTCAACTCTACCCGCTGGTCCTCGAGTTCCAGACAAGCGGTGTAGTTCTCAAATACGGTGGGTACATATGTCTGCACAACAGCAAAGAACCTCATCACAAACAGGTAAGGTAACGACGTGATGCCACTGCTGGGCAGTGAAATAAACTACATAATACTCGATTAAGAAATAAAATCGCAGTTAATAAAAAGGTCAAATAAGCTAATGATAGCATACACAAGAGATTAAAATGTGAGTAAAAACCACAGCAAATTCTGAAAACCAACCCGTCTAAGACATATGGCACGAACATGAGCTCCCTAATTGAGGGATGCAACTACTAGGCTCCTGACTCAACTTTAAACATCATTAACAACAGGTTAGATACCGTCAAACTGCCTTAAATTGTCTATCATACATAGCTCCACATGAACGAATAAAACAGTAAAAATTAATTTCGCCTTTTCGTTCTCAAACATGATATTCCAGTACCTCGGGATAGCAGTCCTTCGCCAGCACTTGTAACATTGCCGTTTTTCCGCATTGGACATCTCCAACAAGCACCAGTTTACATCTCACCACCATCGGCTGAGTGTTTCTTCTTTCTTTCATGATTATGTGTAAATGCGTAATGTTCAAACGCTAAAATATACGAAAACGATAAAACTCGGAACACAAAAGCCACGGAGAGAAATTATGCGAGATCGGGTTCAGTGCGTACTCCTAGAAAGATACCCGCAGTTGATGTGATTGAAGTAAGTGCCGCAGCGTTTTATACACGGCATCAGCAGCCAATGGGCTCACGGGATTTATTCCTGACTGTGTCACATTTGGTTCCACTGCCCCTGGATGCATTTTCCCGGTTGGGTTGATTTTCCCCAAGATCAACTCATTTGGGAAAGTTGGAATTCAACATGATGGAATTACGAACACTACAAGAATGAAATAAAGCCTTTATTATTTCCCATTTTGCTAAATCGCTTATCTTATTCAGTCAGTCATTTCTCCCCCATGAACTCGTTAAGGTTATTTAAAACGAATTGTATCTTCTTAAAACCTCTAATTAGGTTATCTTATTAGAAATAACACAGGATATTGAAGGCTATAAAACAAGATTTTCTTTGATACAAATATCATTTGTCATTTGACGTTGCCCTGTCATTTTCTCTCATTGGTCTCGTGGGGGTTTTACTGTCTTTAGACTGAATCATCAGATTGACAGCTGATTGTAAATCGATTGGTGGATTCGTGGACAATTGAACCCACAGACCATTTTATTCCTCCCTAATGAACTCTCTTTCATGTTGAGGGGGCTGTGTGTGTTTGTTTTAACACCTCACCTGCCATTCCTCTAGTGCAATACACAAGTGACGGCCAGCCAGCCATTAACACCACAGCTTTCTATTCATGTTAATTTAACTACTTGACGGTTATTTAATTAGTGTTCAAGACAAATTCCCAGACAAAGGACACAAAATATTTTTCAAATGTGACGTTCCAATATTTGCCTATCATTAGAGTTTTTCAGACTATATTTTACCCTACTATTATATAGACTAGAGCCTATAGGCCTTTTGTTTCAAAGATTGAACTGTAATTTGGCAGTTTTTTTGAGCAATGCTCCTGAACAACTAGATGATCATGATAATTTGCCTAGTGATGATTAAAGTACTTTCTCCAATATCAGATATGTTGCCTTGCAAATGGTCAGCTTTAGGTCTGGGTGATTTAGATATGAGGCAAGCTGGCCTTTGACCACTGACTGTGTGTGTTTGCTTAGCTGAGTGGGATTGGCCTGCTGAGAAACTATCTTATGAGGCCACAGTCACTATGTGATAAAAATTCCCACAGGGGCATATTACTCTCTCTTAAACTGGGAGACAACTTTTTTGGCTTTGAATGTAAAACAGAGACATCAGACAGGCAGGCAGGTTGAACCGTGCCATGATATATATATATATATATATATATATATATATATATATATATATATATATATATATATATATATATATATGTGTGTGTGTGTGTGTGTGTGTGTGTGTGTGTGTTAGATGGATATTATGATAATATGCTTTTTGATACTTTATAATAAAATATAATACACCCAATTTAAGGACAGCAGTCAAGCAGATCTACTGTGTCTAGTTCTTCCTATAAATAAATTGTAAGATTGTCTCTCTGCCATATGACACGTTTCTTTGTTGAACAAGTAAACAGTAAGTAATCCACCAGATTGTCGTCCTCTTAGACCCCAAAATCAGATTTTGGAGATGAAACTCATTTCGCTCAGCCAATGGTGTTGGACAGTGCAGGAATTTGTCATCTAATCCCTCCTGACAGCTGCCTGTAAAACAGTTTCATGGTTTAATGCCATTACTCTGGGATAACCACAATACTGACCAGAGGCCTTGCTGAGGAGGCAACATCTGATTTACCATGTTGGATATCCATAATCTAAAGGGATAAAGATGGAAAACACTGCATACAAACACAATTCTCTCCATCAGCGGAGGAAGTGATTACAAAAGAAAGAAAGGAATTCAAATCTGGCATGGCTGCTATGCATCTGATCCTAAAGGAGGAAATGTATTGTTCAGGAGCAGTGCCATGTTCCTTGAGCGCCACTGGAACCACCTCCAGCAGGGGGGCATACAGTATGCAGGAGCCCAGAGTTCCCCTGATACAGAAAAGGGCACGGAACAGAGGGGGCAGGTGGGCCTGCATAAATCAGAGGAACTAAGTGACGTCTCACAATCTGCTGCGGAACAGGGGAGGGAGGAAGTGCAAAGCTAAAGACGAGAGGTGAGCAGGGGGTCTCCGATAATATATAAATACATACACAATGCTCAGGCCATCTGGTGAAGTTTTTTATTCATTACATTGTCATCTATGTAGAACACAGTGATTTCTTTGTTATAGGTAAGGATACGCCTCTTGATACGGTGGATGATGAATAACAAAGTGGGGTATCCAAGCACTAATTACTGCCACACAAAGGGCTTAGGGCCTGATTCTGAGTGAGTCATCTACAAGAAAAACTACAACATGACTTGAGAAAGATGAGGGAGATGCTCATTTGAAATGCTTCATGGGAACCAACAAGAAGCTTACATAGCCTGGTTACAATATGAAATATGTATCGCAGGATTAGTAGGAAATAGCACCTGCGCTTGTTGAGAGACCAGAGGCATTTGGCTTGTTCGCTGCAGTGGCCATCTGAGAGAAAAATGTAGCAGTGCCTATTCTCTTGATATGACAGATGGCTGTGTCATTTGGAAAATGAAAAACACACACACACACACACACACAACATTTGATCAGCGAGCTTCATAAGGGAAATGGAGCATAAATTCAGGCAGAGAAGCAGCATATGGAAACACTGCCTGGTTCTAATGCGTAATGCGACAGTGCCACGGCAACAGTCAAAGGTGAACGGGGATCACGTGCGAACAGCAGGGATCACACAGGGGACAACTAACCCTCTGTCCTCTCCTAAACCCTCCTCTCTTTCCTCTCTCTCTCTCTCTCTCTCTCTCTCTCTCTCTCTCTCTCTTGCCGTTCTGTGGCGGGTCATCCAGGGTTTGGGGACAGCCGGTGGAGCAGCAGGCCCTGATTACGAGTGCCCCCTGACGAGCCCTCTCTGACACGGACCTCCGCTCCGCCATCAGCACACAGCTGGGCCAGAGAGCCGCCGACCACCACTGACAGACCACACCACCACCCACGGACTTTTCGCCATCACTGTTCCCCTCCACAGGGGAAAGAGACAGTGTGAGAGAGAGAGAGAGAGAGAGAGAGAGAGAGAGCGAGAAAGAGAGAGAGAGAGAGAGAGAGAGAGAAAGAAAGAGACAGTGAGAGAGCGAGATAGAAAGAGAGAGAGAGAGAGAGAGAAAGAGAGAGAGAGAGAAAGAAAGAGACAGTGAGAGAGAGAGAGAGAGAGAGAGAGAGAGAGAAAGAGACAATGAGAGAGCGAGATAGAAAGAGAGAGTGTCGTCCAGTGCAGGTCACTGGCAGCCGTTGAGTGGCCAGGGAGGTGAGAGGAGTCTGATTAGTAGGTGCTAATGAACATCTGAGCCACTGGACCTGCAGAGTCTCTCCCCACTCAGCCACCCCAGCAGCCCCACACACAGCCAGTCTGAGATGAATGCACAATATTTACAATATTTATAATCAGTCTGGTTCAGTTACCTGCCACATTTTGTTGTGCTGTACTGTATGTAGACCAATGGTTATCAAAAGGATTGTACATAACACCGTAATAACTGAAACACAGTATTATCACTGTGTATGGTTTGTTACAAGGCCTGTTATACAGAGACTTATCACCAAAACGTTAAGGATAGGACACATGCTTTGTACCTGCTATCTCATCTCACAGGCAGCCATCGATATTTGGCATAGACATCAATGTTGGTCTATGGGTCCTTCAGTACAAAGGCTATTTCAATCATTGTGAATCTCCAATGAGTAACACAATGCAAGGCATTCATTAACAGTTAGTGATATAATTGTGAGCAAAGCATTTTCCATTGTAACCAAGTGCTCCTATACTGCCCCCTAGTGTTGATACTACTGACACACTGATGTGAACACATTATCACCTTCCAGCAACACATCTAGCATTAGCTTGCATTTCTGTTGGACCTTAGCAAAAAAAACAACAAAAAAAAAAACACTGAAAGACTTTGAAAATGACTCAATCTTATCCTCTATCATTCTTTATTGAATAGAGAGGCATTCTATACAGCATAAGATAGAACATTTTATTCATTAACACTTTATTAATTCACTCAACTTTATCTTTCAGAAAGGGGAAATGTCAGATTAGAACATTAATGTAAGTATCAGCAGTGAGTACTGTATTCATCATCAGTGCATTTATTGCATTAGAAAGCAGACATAAAAAATTAAGATAGTGCAATTGTGTTGATCCGGACCTCTGTTGCAGTGGAGGAGGCAGTGGTAGACTCAGTATTGCATACAGAGTTTGGGTACAGTATATCTGTCAATAACAGACGTGAAAAACAAATACTCCACCACCAAAACATAATTGTGCTTTGGGTTTCCGAAGAACACGTCTGGATTGCTGTTGTTGTCGAAATTACCAAGAGAGGAAGTATGCCATAACAGGATACCACAGAGAAAAGCAATTAACTGTGCTTCAGGGTAGGCCTACATGATACGATTCCATTCTTTTCCAGAAAGAGGGAAGACCACAGGAATCCTAAGATGCGTTATCAACTATGTTCCCATGGAAGCTTGGTGTAAACTGCAACATTCTATTAATATGCACGAGTGTGTAACGTCTATTCTGACCTCTATGCAGTTTTGTGCTGATACATCAGTGGCTATGACTTCAATGCAGCTAAATGCCAGTATGAGTAGGATATAGAGAAAGCTGTTTATCTACCTGCTACAATAACATCCATTGTCTCCTCATGCAGCCACTGCTCATGTGTTTACATAGGCTATGTGTTTCAGTTATCACAGGATGCGTATTTGTGTGTGCTATTTTTTTGTCTGCTGATAGAAGACGTCTACCCCAAAAGCTCGCTGATAGATATGGTGTGTTTCCACACTATGCAATGTACTTAGAAGAAAATGCAGGCAGGACTAAGGATGCCAGACCAGTGAGCTGTAAGCCAGGAGGTGTAGTTCAGCTGTTTGTAGAGGACAGAAGCAGGCGAAAGCAATCATGCTGTAACTCCCTCACAGAGCAGGAGAACATGTCAGACACGGTCTCTCTCCAGTTCCCACCCCCCATTCCCATCCAAATGATAATATGCCAGTGTAACTGATGCTTTACAACAATCCAATATAATTAGACACTATAAAGCAGAACTGGCCATTTGTGCAAGTCACATATGATTGAATTAAGCACCATATACTATGAGGCCTCGTCAAATATTACTGAGGTGTTTCTTGACTAGCTTTGGGGTCAAATTTACAAAGTACAGCTGAGGACATTTGAGCTCATGGCATTTCCCATTCTGTTCTGGTATGGGCAAAATAAAAAAATCTTTTTTTAAATTATTTTCTGTCAGTTTGAGGAGAGTAAAAATGATTAGGTTAACTGTTGCTACATTTCTATAGGCTGTGCAATTGCATGCAACAGAAAGAAATAGGAGTAGAGATATAAGGGACAGCAAAAAGTTTGGAAACAGACATAAAGTAATGGTGGCATCTGTGCATTTGATTGTCAAATCTCTCCTTTAAAATATTTTCCCATCTAGTAGTTATACTAGTTCAAATTCTAGGTAATTTAGTTGAGTACAACCCTGTCCATAACAGCATTTTATCCACCACTAGAGGGCGCTAAGATCCTTGTACTTGATCAGAGGGCACCTTAGAGGGACTGTGGTGTACACAGTGGTAGTGTAAGACATTAGAATCAGATGACACTCCGGTGCTGGAATGTTCCATGGCCAGACTACAGGCCATACAGTGGTAAGTCATGCAAGAGTACTGCACATTCTGGCTAACTCCTCTGTAACAGTGGGACTGTATGTGTGTGTGTGTGTGTGTATGTGTCATCTGTGTTTGAGAGAGAGGGGAATAAAAAGAGAAAGAAATCAAAAGATAGGGAAACTGAAAGAGAATTTGCAAATTAGTTCTGAAGGTCAAACACTTGTTGATGAATGTTGATGTTTAGCTATGTTCAGATTAGGAATAGAATCATGACATTGTTATTCTTTTTGGTTATAAACACTATTCCCTGTCAAAATGAGTCATTTCTGCCACACCACCACATCCATAACAGTGTATCTAAGTTCCAGCACAAAGTTATTACGGACAAAAATAAAAAAGAGCTTACAAATTCACAGATTTCCTAGAACAGAGGTCTCTGAAAAACAGTGTAAATTCATATTTTTAGGGAGTCACTTTTCTTTTGCACAAGCCCAGTGTCAAAATAAGACAAAACAGCAACAAGCCACAGAAAAGCTGCTGTCATTAACTCACAACAGCAGTGAAATTGTGTGCCACAAAATACTTCAAGTTGTGATGCTACCGAAAAAGAAGTGACCACAGTGTGAAATACCATAACTGCATAATTATCAGCACAATAACCAAACACATGCAGTTGAGAATTCAATATGAAAACTAAAAAAAGCAGTTAGACTGATTTTATGCCACTGGTTTGAAATACAACACCTAGGCGCTTTAATTAACAAACAGTAATGAAGTAAAGGTGACTCCATTCCCTGAACTCTACAAATTGTTTGACAAACTGGCAAACATAGCAAACAAAAGCAAATTTAAGGAAAGTTGAACTCTCATCAAACTCTAGTTGAACCATTTCAACCACTCATCTGGAATCACCCCTGAATCGCCATCTTAACTAAAGTCCCCAGGTATTTTATTGCTTGCCTTTGCTCATGCGTTTTCATAAAATGTGGCTTTGTGTTGCTTGGCTTCCAGTTTGTGGTAGATTCCCCTCTGTAGTGTCAACTCCCAATCACCCAGTGCTACTAAACCAAGACTGGTCAGGTGTGCCACGACGCTGCTGAGCAGGCCTCGTGGTGGATGCTAATAGCAGTGGGCAAATGTGGACACTTACTGTACGTACACACCGCCGCCGACTTGAGCTTCTAATGATTCAGGAAGTCATTCATTTTCAATAGAAGCCGGCTTCTCTCAGCTGCCAGAAGCGGCAAATCCGTCGGCGTCACGATTTGGGCGTCTTGAGCGACTTGAGCGCCAAGCAGAAAGTTGAAAGTCAGTCAACTTTATGGTAATGAGCTATGACGCGGTTCAGCGACCAATGACCAGCAACCAATCGAATAGAATAAAGTAGTAAGATAGAACATGATCGAACGTAAAATGCTGTCACGTCAGAGCGGCCAAAGCGTCCAAAGCTTCCCTAAGTTCCCTATATTTTTTTGACAAGCGTCCTTGAGCTTCTTTGGAAGATCAAGTCAGCGGCGGTGTGTACGTACAGTTAGAGCAGCGAAGCAGAAGAGCCACGTGCTACCTGACTGATAATGATATTAAGGGGGACAGGGTGTTCTAGAGGTCAGCTGGCGGCCATGAACAAAGCCTCTATCTGTGCAACCTTCTGTGACATGGACGCCGGTCCTGGTGATGTACGGACGGTCAGTCCACTGTGTGTATATGTGAGTTGTGTGTTTGTGTGTAGGGTGGCAGGGAGTGGGATTAGGGATATTGTGCTGCAGCAGATGCTCCTGAGTCATGTGTTTTCCTGGGAGTGGGGGAGAAGGGGCAGGGTTGGCAGCTTGGATGGGTCTTTAGTCACGTCTGTGCTCTTAGATTGGCAGGAGCCCGTTCTCCATCTCTTCCTCCTCCTCCTCCTCCTCGTCCTCCTCCGTTCCTCCTCAGCCTCCAGCTCTCCATCCTGCTCTGCATCTGGGCCCCCTGCTGAGCCTTCGGTCGGGGAGACTGAGATCTACAGGCCCTGGAGAACCAGAGGCTCCAGTCAGCAACGGTCTGGAAGCTTCTTCTCCAGTTGGACCCACCTGCCAGAGAGGCAGAGCAAAGGAGAAAAACAATAAGAAAAAAGACCCAAGGGGATTAGTAATCTTACAGTGGAGCACAATCTGATGATAGGTGGATGTCATTGGCGTTAAATAAAAATCTTGGATTTACCCAGATCCTTGAAGTGCTCATTCAATCAATTCTTGTGTCTCTGAGAACTGATGAGAAGAATAAAAGGTAATCACAGTAAGATCTTAAAAATATTACTATTATTATATAAGTATAAATGTATGGGGATAATCTAACTAATTTCAGAGCAGGCCATCGCTATATGTGTCTCTTATATAGTTAATGGAAAGTATTCGTTCCACTTAAATTTGAATCTTGGTTTCACTGTCTCTTGGTTTCTTTCACATCTTCTAATAAAATGCTTAACACGGTTCAGCACGTGCCTACTACATTCTCTGAGTGCAAGAGGAATGCAGCACAAACAATACAGATGACGGAGAAGTTCACACACACAGTGACCATTAACATCAACAGTCAAAAGTTGCAAGATGAATTTGATACACTGCAATGACTGCTAATGACTCCAGATATAAAATGAACTTTCTTAACAGCCAGTACTAATCTGCTGCCTATCAAATGGGTACAAAGTTCAACTCTAAATAATGAAATGATCATGCGCAGTTGATGCCATAATCACACAGGCAGCTCAGCAGACCTGTTGGCTGGAGTTGGCTGAGGGAGGAGTGGCTGCGTTTTGCTCTACTAAAGGATAAACGGGAGCAGATCCGGGAAAGTGCGTGGCCCGCCAGTAGAAGTCCAGATACTCGGCTAAGTGCTCACAGGCGTCCTCCAGCTGATTCTCATCCAGAATAACATCAAACATCTCCTGAAATGGACATCACAGCATAGGGTGCACCGTAAGATTACTGGCCTCAAACAGTCACACCTTAGTGTGCACACTGTACAAGAGATAATGTCACCTTGAATAAACTGAATTCATCTAGGTGCTGATTACGAGAGCTGTATGTTTAAGTTCATGTTATTTTTATATAGCACATGATCACAGACAGCGGTGGTTCAGTGTGCTTTAACATTATGTGCAGTATGGGACATGGTGTTGAGGTCTGCGCATTGTTAAGAAGCCTGTGTGCTGGAGCACATGTAGCATGAGTGGAGACCCCGCCGGCCTTACCGGAGGACACTGAGCTAGTTTATCACCAGCCATCATCTGGACGTTGAGGTGTTTGCTCTGTGATTTCCCTCTGGACTTTATAAGTCTATGCAGGACCTGAGATGGAGGGGCGGGGGGGGGGGGGGGGGCAGAGTGAGGCAGGGGGGGGGGGGGGGGGAGGGGTGAGAGAAATATAATTCAATGGGATGTGTAAATTCAAATGAGTGAATACCAACAGCAGATGGAGAGGAAAACACTCCATCATTGGGAAGGTGTTTTTTACAGTCCTTATAAAAAATATTATATGCACCTGGAAAGACGCTCATTTCATAAATGAACATTTTGCCCTTTTTTTAATAACAGTCTCTTTCACATTTCTACAGTGACATGGAGTTCATAAAGTTTGTACCTTTGGTGAGGACACCTTGACGTAGACGATGATGGGGGCCAGGGAGGTCTTGAGGAGCTGTGTTGGGTGGTTTATGGTGTCGGCGTCCAGCACCACCAGCTGCAGGCTCTTCGCCAGCTCAAAGATTCTCTCAATCTCACCCTGGACCTCCGCTGCAGTGCCACATAAACACATGAGGGGGATTACAAATCAGAAATATGGCAGCACACATTGTTATATGACAGCACACATTGTTATATGACAGCACACATTGTCAAATGACACAAACACAAATAATCTGGACACAATATGAATAGCTTTTACATACAGATACAGAATAGATACAGAAAAGTTTTTTTGTTGTCAAGAAGAAACTGAAATAAAATATTGAGAAACAAAACAAAATTGTAATCATTGTTTTTGTTTGCTACTGTGAACCGTCAGTTCAATATGCATTTTGCTGATGATCCAAGTGCTTGACTCACCCAGACTGGAGCGAGTGTTGGGCCTGTCTATCATGGGTTTTTTGATGACGGACTTCTTGGCTAAAGACAGATCTGCTGTCACCCGCGTGATCGAGATTCTGCCAAAGATATGAAAATAAGATCCCAACCCAACTATGCCAACAGAGGACATACAGTATACCCTCCAGCAAGTATTGGCACCTTTGGTAAAGTTGACTAAAAACGGGTATAAAAAATAATCTTTTGGTGATTTATTTAGCAAATTTATTCTGAGGAAAAGGAAAATCTCATAAAGAAATAAATATTTTTAACAAAAACAAAAGAAAGACAAGAGAATACACTAATTTTAAATAAAAAAGAAAGTGTGATGACATTTGTAATTCAGGGAATGAAAATACTTATATTTACAGTTAAACAATGAGTAAAAGGTTCTAATCAACTGGAAATGTGACAACCATGACAGTATATAGTGGATGGTAAGATAGGCCAATTCCATAAGAACCACTGTTGGAGAGTTACAGAAAAAGGGTCACCAAGTCCCCCAAAAAATCTTTAAAAGTGACCTTACTGCTCATAGATTATTTAGAGGGCATGCCACATAAAAGCCTGTCCAGACATTTAATTACCAATGTAAACGAAAGGAGTTACTGAACAGTATAGTGGCTTTGCCTAGAAGTGTGGTCTATTGTCAGATGAAATGAAAATTGCACTCTTTGGCTGTTTTTGGCGTACATAGAAGAATGACTATACTAAAAAGAACCCCATGCCTAATGAGAATTATGGTGGAGGGGCTGTTTTTTATTCCCAACGGACTTGGGAACCTAACTAAGATGCATGGTATCATGAACACCAAGAAAAAACATTTTCAAAGGAAATCTGTCAATCTCTGCCAAGACACTAAAAGTTGGTCATGATTGGATCATTCATCAGGTCAATGAACCAAAACAAACGTCCAGATCAAAACAAATATGGTTTATTGAACACAAAATCATGCTTCGGCCATTGCCATCTCAGTCCCCTGCTCTAAACTAAAATCTAAAATCTAAAGATAGGAATCTGGACGATCTGGGGAGATTTTGTAAAGATGAATGGTCTTAAATCCCTTTCTTTGTATTCTCCAACTTTATGGGGTGTCATAGGAGAATAGTACAAGCTGTTTTATTGGCAAAGGGAGGCTTAAGAAGGTATTACAAGCAGGGGTGCCAATAATTGTGAGCGATGTATTATTGTTAAAAATATTTATTTCCTTTTACTTAAAATAAATTTGCTTACCTTCAAGGTTGGATTTTTCCTATTTTTTTTCAATGTGACATTACAATAAATTACCAACAGATTTATACCGGGTTTTAGTTAACTTTAGCAGAGGTGCCAATAATTCTGGAGGGTACTGTATACTATGATGAGACGGTAGCTCTTACCTCCCATCAAATCTGTGCTTTAGGAAGTCAAAGAGAGCTTTCTGCATCATGTCTGTGACCTGTGGGTATGATAGCATGACAGTCATAAAGACTTAACTTCATGAGTTGATATGGAAAGTTTTCAATTAATAGTGATGTAGTGGGTCTATATTAGGAGGCACAGACACAAGTCAATCAGCAATTACAAGCTGTCAATGTATTTTCAACCTTTTGGCAACATCAAGTGAGTATCTTAAAAAATCACTACAATGACACCACGTATGTTATCAGGGAATGAACATGACACTCACATGACATTCATGACTCTGTTAGACAGATCAATAGATCACTTCTATGAAAACTAACTGAAAGGAGTGGATATTGGAAATGAAACATATGTTTTATATGTAGATTAAAACCCATATTAATCAATATGGTTGATCCCAGATGGGTTGTCGGTGTCCAAAATATATTAAACATATAACATAACATATACTAAATATATGCTTATCTTTATTAACTGATACAGGCAGGCAAGCATTTTGATTTTACTATAGACAGAAGATATTTCCCTCAGTGATAGCAAACATGTAACTGTATAGTAACAGAATTCTAGACTAGTATAGAATAGTACCAGTGAATTCCAGAATAAAACAACTGCTCCAAAGGAACGCATTCAACTAAATGAAATGATGCCATCTTTGCTCACATGCTTTCATGCTCTCTGTAAACCTCAAAAGGGAAGAATACTGCAAGACAGAACAGCGGGGCAGGAGCAGAAGCAGGAGCAGGAGCAGAAGCAGAAGCAGGAGCAGGAGCAGGAGCAGGAGCAGAAGCAGGAGCAGAAGCAGGAGCAGAAGCAGGAGCAGAAGCAGGCAGGAGCAGGAGCAGAAGCAGGCAGGAGCAGAAGCAGGCAGGAGCGGAGCGGAGCGGAGGGGGGCGAAGACAAGACAAGGCGGGGGACATTGGCCAGGGAGCACTGAAAGTTTAATGCGCTTTGTATGAGGTGGTGGTGCTGTGGTTTAATTTAGCCTGGCGATGAGAATGGATGTGTCCTGAAATAAGGGAGAGAATCACTGGTGCTGCTCCTGCTCATGCTTCTGCTCTCCACTTCTCTCCTCCCCACTGCCGAGGAGAGAGCAGGCTGACGTGTGCCTGTGAAACATTCCCGGTGCGTTTCAGTGGAGCAGGGCATGAATATTTCACACACACACACACACACACACACACACACTTGTGCGCGCGCACATAGACACACAATCACACTTTCTCACATACACAAACATATAAACACACATACACCCACACACATAGACACATACACACACACCACACACACACACACGCACACACACACACTCACACACACACACACACACACTTGTGCGCGCGCACATAGACACACAATCACACTTTCTCACATACACAAACATATAAACACACATACACCCACACACATAGACACAAACACACACACACACACACACACACACACACACACACACACACACACACACACACACACACAAACACACACACACACACAAACACACACACTAATGACTGATGCAGAGGAGGACTGAACATCTACACAAAAACGCGCCCATGCATGCATGCACACAACTAGACACATGCAGCTTTATCAACTCAATATTTAAAGGGTAGGTGTTACAGGGGGCTTACCTCATAGCCTTTCAGGGAGGGGCCAACCAACACCACCGGTCTCATGGATGGAACCACATCATATGGCGGGACATGTTCTGTCTGCAGTGGAGACCATAGAAACACACAGATGATTTCCCCTCCAAAATACTGATGTCTGACCCATATTTAGACGCAGACTCTGATGGTGGTATTTTATCGTGCAAATATACGGATCAGAGCTGTATGAATTATGGATGATACTGATGCCATGGTTTGACACAGCAGTCCACAAAACAAACATACCTGCTTTTGCTTCTGTTTGGCTTTCAAAAACAGGAGAACATAAACTCAGGGAATATGCACAAACTGTAACATTTTGAGATACATATTCATGAGAGCTTATTTATAATTAAACTGTCAGTGAAAGCATCTGCCTTCTACCATCTGAAAATATGATTAAGAACCCATATTAGCTCCAGCAAGCCCCCACCCCAGCATGCTCACCTGCAGAGGGTGGTGTGGAACCCCAACCTCTGGATGAGGCATTTCCAGCTTTCCTGCAGGACAGTGCGCTGTTACTGAGTGGTACTGACTGCTACTGTTACAGACTGAGCCTGAACAGAGTGAGACTGAACAACATGCTGTGCCTTCCAGCTGTCCTTGCACACGTACAATACAACATTTGGGATCAGCTATAAGCAAACTATACATGAACTCAGTAATTCAATAACATGACAAGGGGCAGCCGTAGCCTACTGGTTAGCGCTTCGGACTTGTAACCGGAGGGTTGCCGGTTCGAACCCCCACCAGTAGGCACGGCTGAAGTGCCCTTGAGCAAGGCACCTAACCCCTCACTGCTCCCCGAGCGCCGCTGTTGTTGCAGGCAGCTCACTGCGCCGGGATTAGTGTGTGCTTCACTTCACTGTGTGTTCACTGTGTGCTGAGTGTGTTTCACTAAGTCACGGATTGGGATAAATGCAGAGACCAAATTTCCCTCACGGGATTAAAACAGTATATATACTTATACTTATATACAATAAATCAGAAACTCCCATTACAAACACACACACACACACGCTAACCTCTGGGCTGCTTTCTGTTCCTGCTTGATCCTCATGGCTTCCAGCTTGACGGGGCTGGGGATGAAGGTGATGTCCGCCCCCTCCTTCACCAGCCGCCCGATCCACCAGTCATTGTTGTACTTCTGCAACAGCACAGGGCCCGTGGACTCATTTGCTACCTAATACTACTACGCTCTCATAGAAAAACTGCCACACGGCCATTGATATAGTTCCACAGGGTTGCAAAGAAAGGTTGTTTTGCATGCTACACACTCATTTTGAATGCCATGGAGTGGTTTACATGCCTCCTTACTTACGGTTGACCTTGTGGCTCTTTCTCACCTCTTTGATGTGTAGGAATTCTTTGGTTTCAAAGTTGATGGCCGCACCCTGGACAGGACAGTCGTCATCCAGAGCCCCACAGTAACTGACATTCGTCTTGACGGCAAAGGCTACTGGTTTGGCCTACACGGAGACAGCAAAATGACCATTGGCATGTAAACATTGGTCTTCTGTCTCTGTGTCTGACTTAATTTACTGTAAAGGTGAGCACACTGCCCCACTCTGAATACTAAGCCGAGAGGAATCCATGCTGGAGGTCTTGCTATCAAATTGACAGGGGCAGGGAAATTACCATGTTAAATTACTGCCAATGCAGCAGCTGATGAAGGCAGGCCGTGTGTAGCAGGCCGTGTGTAGCAGGCTGTTGGCAGGTACAGGTACTGTACGTGTTATGTGCAGGTACGCGTGTACTAGTCTCATCTGTAGTTGTGCAATGGTGGACAGTGCTACCAGAACAGGGGCATCCCTCTCAGTCTTCAAGAATCTCTGAAGACCACAGAGACCACTGAACTCCGCCACATACCTTGGCTCTGTCAAGCTGCAGCTGCGCCTGGCGCTCGGCTTCACGCCGAGACGCCTCCTTGTCCTCCTCCAGGGACAGGTCGGAATCCGAGGGTCTACTCGTGTAGGAATCGGCTGAACCCTGCGCAGGGGGAGGAGCAGAGAGAGAGAGAGAGAGAGAGAGAGTGAGATGGGCCAAGCACCCTGTCAGCACCCTGCACAGATAGAGAGGGATAGAGTAAAAGGGAAGGAGGTAACACCAGCCCTAACACTAATAGGCTCCAACATCAGCTAAGCTGAGGTCAAAGCATTACAGACAACGAGAGAAAGAAAGAGAGAGAGAGAGAGAGAAAGAGAGAGAAAGAAAGGGGAGGGAGGAAGCTGACTCCAATATGTCCAAGGTTAATCCCTATGTAAGCATTCTACAAGCACCTCGACCCTCAACTCTTCGAAACTGCTTACTGTACAGCACAAGCGCATGCATGTCTCCAGTTACAATATGACCCCTGGCACTTGAACAGATGGGCCCTGAAAGTCACAGAGACCTCACGCCTGGCACTCATTTGGGTTGCTTCACTCACAGGTAACGTACATACATACAGTACACACCTGTATTATGAGATAGGAAATATGGACTGTTGTGATAGATTTGGAACAAGCTGTAGTAGTGGTGCTAGCCCTCATCATGGTGTGGAGGCTGTAGTAGTGGTGCTAGCCCTCATCATGGTGTGGAGGCTGAAGTAGTGGTGCTAGCCCTCATCATGGTGTGGAGGCTGTAGTAGTGGTGCTAGCCCTCATCATGGTGTGGAGGCTGAAGTGCTAGATACAAATGTGCCTGCACAGCTGCTAGAGTGATGCAGCCAGGAAGGCAATGAAAGCACTCTATCTGGATGTATTATTGATGGCGTCTGTCTGACAGAACAACAAAGTGTTAACATAAGCACATTTAACTTTCTCCTCAGCACACACACTCTCTCTCCATGACATCTTTCTCCTCATCACTCTCTCTCTCTATCTCCATCACATCTTTCTCCCCATCTCTCTCTCTCTCTTTCTCTCTTTCTCTATCACATCTTTCTCCCCATCACTCTCTCTTTCTCTCTCTCTCTCTATCTCCATCACATATTTCTCCTCATCACTCTCTCTCTCTCTCTGTCTCCATCACATCTTTCTCCTCATCACTCCCTGTCACTCTCTTTCCCTGAGACCCATCTCTCAGTGGCTATGGTGGCCCCTCCAGGTAAACGTGAGCAAGGTGTTGTTTTGTCCTCGTCACCAGTGACTGCTGGGTTGGCTTAGCAGTGAGTCATTCATGGAAAAGTGTGAATTACAGCCACCCCCCCCCCCCCCTCACCCGCAAAGGCAAGTGCATGGCTGCCGTCCAAATCGGAGCCATCACATGCTATGAGCCTCACCTACAGAGGATCTGAAACACCCTGACAGCCGTGCAGAGGGCTGACAGAAAATCAAAACGAATTCTTTGAGGCAAATGAATCACCAATCTGTTCGGTTTTCTTGCTTCATCATGTAATAAATAAAAAAAAAAAAACCTAAGTAATCATATGCAGACATAATGCCGTAACAATTAGCAACTTAGTAAAAGATCACGGTCTTAAAAAAGATCAAAGTCTTTCTCGTTCTCTACACACACACACACACGTTCATGCCCACATGCACACACCCATAGATGCACAGTCCTTGAGTCGGAATAAGACCAGCCCCGCTACTGCAACTGCAACTCACCAACAGAATCTCAACACAAAGGAGTAAATCCCCTGGCGTCTCCTATGGTCCCATCTGGGCACTCGGAGAGGAGGAGGACGAAGACTTTCTCACATGCCAGACAGATGCACCCACACAGGAGCCCCAAATATAGCACAATAACAACCTCCGCTTCTTTCAGTCTCTCCCCCTCTACCTGTCTCCACCCCCTCCATCTCTCTCTCTCTCTCTCTCTCTCTCTCTCTCTCTCTCACACACACACTCACTCCCTCTATCCTTCTCTCACTCGCTCTCTCCCTCTCGCTCGCTTCCTGTCCCAAAAAAAATCCGTCAGCTCCAGCCAGTGCGTTAGTGTGGATATCATTTAAATATCAAAGGCAGCCTGAGGGGCTGTGGAGTCTAAAGATACCACTACAGGAAGAGACAAAGCATAATTAAGAAGACATGCTCTCCGCTAAGTGCACCAGATGAGATTCCCCCAGTATGATTAAAACATATCATCTCTGATCGCAGGTGAAAATGAATATCTTCACTGAAGGTCAGATATTCCTATGGTAGAGGGAAATAGTTATCACAGACAGTAATTAAGTTACAACAGCACCTTTTTAAATGGAGATTTTAAAAAGTGGTTTGTCTGCTCTTGCCTGTCACTTGGGCTTTCTTTTTTTTTTCTCGTAGCCAGTCTGAAACCGTGTGGTGACTAGAACTCCTAATGGTGCGGCTGTGGGGTGTATCTCTCTGTACACACTATTCATCAGATAAAATAAGCCAGCGTCTGGTGCATTCTTCTCAGATGTGCCTTCCAAAAACATAAAAGCTAGCCCTGATTCTGTCACTTGTGGAGAACAGACGAGTGCGCTCGGAGTGAGTCGCTTAGTAGAAAGAAGAGCTAGTGACAGGCGAGAAGAGAGGAGATTGCGGATGCTCTGCTCCCCTTTGGCTGATCATTAACCTGCTCTCCTGCATGGAGAGCTGAGCACTGGCTCATCCAAAGCCCCATTCAAATCTACACACCACACACACACTCGGATTCATACAGGGCTAATTCAACACACACTTCCCAAATTTAGCCTACATTGACATCTGATTTCTAATTGAAACCTGTTGGTATGTCTACACAGATAGATGCATGTTCTTCTCTGGCCATTGGTTGAGATCATACTGACCATACAGTGTGCGCCATGTGGTGTTCACAAGGAACCTTCTTCTATGAATTATTGAGAGGGCCTTGAACAATACTAACTGAACATCTCTGGCAGACCACACACATCGTAAGCGACTGCACTGAACAACAATAATGGAGGACAAGGAGCCTTAGTTGAGCGCTCGGGGTTAACAAAGGGCTGCTTGTGTTACAGCATCAGTACAGCACTTCCCTGCGTGCCCATCACACACACACGCGCGCGCACTGACAGGGTACGGATCAATACAGTAATGCAATACTTTGAGAGACCATATCCAGTAACTCCTATGGTTAAGTGTGTTTTTCCAGAGTCCCTCGGAAACCTCTGCTCATGCTCAGACTCATAATTCACAAGACACAATGTTCTCTACCGACACACTATAGCAAACGCACCGACTGTTCTGTTTTAGATTACATACTGTAAGAGATGCATTAGTATGCAACAAATTGTGGTAACTTAATATAATGAACCATGTATATTGCAATTTATGAATATGTATATTTGCATTAACATGGAATTGCTGTTTTAACATGACTGAATATGTTACATCAAATATGGAAAAGAACAGGAAGGATTGCGAGTAGGATGGTCTACTAGTGTCTATCTGTTGATGCCTATGTCTATGCTACTGTCAATGCCACCAAACTGGGTAGCTTTGGTTCTCTCCACTGCACTACTGAACTGTTGATTTTCAAGGAACAATGACACATCATTACTAGTTATGGGCTGCTGCAGTTACACAGCTCAGTCACCAGAGGGGGCCACTCACATCAAACAGCAATGTCAACACACCCCCACTCGCCTTCCTCCAGCTCGCCCCCCTGCAGTCAACAATGTGTTAGATAACCCTGCTGATTCTCCCGAGCGCTTCAAAGAGTTGCATGCCCTATTTCGGAGCAGGCCTACCCACTCCCCAGTGCTCCTGCCAGTTAAAGACATTCCCTCCATGTAAACCTCATACTGCGCTCAAGAGGCAACAGTGGGGTTGGCTCTCTGCAGAGGGAGCTGCCTGTGTGGGAGGTGACTTTATGACGCATCTACTGTTTCACATCCACAATCTCACCCCCTGCACTGCCCACAAATGATAAACTATGAACGTATAATCGACGTTTCAACAGTCAAAGAGGTTCACTGACTTCATACAAGATGAACGTCTTTTCTGACTCAGCAGGTTCATTGAGCTTGTTCGTTCGAAAGCTCTTTTGATCTCTTTTTAATCACAGGATAACTGTGGGAACTAACTCAGGGTAAAAGGTGCACTTTTGACATCTGGCAGCAGATGTGTCTCAGAGCTTCCCAGATTCAACCGCCCCATTTGTGCCAAGAATTTGTCATCACCCAGAGGGAGGGTATGAGGGCGCTGGCAGGCTGATGGTTTAAATATGCACCCTGACACAGGAGGCCGGAGCAGAACGACACAGATGGTGCACAATACAGCAGCCCGGTACAGTACCGCTTGGCAGCCCACAGGTAACACACTGCACTGTAGCCATGCACCAAGAGGTAGGTTTTTAACCACATAGCAACACATATACATGTGGATAGATGTGTATTACTGTAAATAGTATACTTAAACATGTAAGTGAGTAAACGTTAAGTAAAAATATAGAATGGAAAAAAGTAGAAGAATAGCAAACAGTTCGGTAACACTCCATAATAAGGTGCCATAATAAATAGCAAACTAGTAATTACCTAACCCTTTGTTAATATTTGTTAATTGTTACTAAAATATCTATTTGGCACAAGTTAATAGTTTTTTCATCATTAATTCAATATTAGTTGTTTGCATAACATCTGTATGTTAATATTTTAACAAATCTATTAACTAATATTGTATTCATATTTGTTAATAGTTAACTAAATGTCTTTTTGGCACTAATTAACAGTTATTTCTTACATCATTTAAATATTAACTGTTTATTTACAAACTATATACTAATATAAAAGTTAATGACATATTATTATTTATCTAGCTTTTCTGATTAGCTTTGTGGAGAATTTATGGAATTTATGGTTTAAGGCTGTATGGTCTTGTGGGGTGTATAAGGCACCCTACTGCCAGTGGTTGGTTGTGTGAGAGTTTGCACACCTCTTCTTCCACTTCATCCTTATTGGATACCTTTGTGGTTGGCTGTCCTGTAATTGGTCTAGAGTTTGAAAGTAGTGTACTCTTTGCCTTTTTTAAGTACTATTTGGTTGCTGCTTGAATTTGGTGAAATTCAGGGGAGGGTGTAACAGAGTTAAAAATATAGTTTAGTGTTTGTATGTGATTTTCGCCGTAATTAAGCAGCTTTTTTGAGATTGGTGTTTTGGAGCCCCCTTTGGAGAAACGGTATACTACAGCTCTGCTGCGTTTTGTCCTTGCATTGTTGCCATAGCTGATCAGAAGCGGTATGCTTTGCATTGGGTAGGTTGACTGTATAAAACACTCTCCACTTTGTTTTAATTTTTTTTGTAACTTTAAAATGTCCACCTGTATTATATTACTTTACATGTATTGTTAGGATTTGCAACTTAGAGAACGTTTATTAATGTTTTCTTGACCACTATTGCATACACACGAGTCTAACGTGACTAGCTGTAAACTCCGCTAGCAACTTTCCATGCATTCAGTGTAGTTTAGCTTAGTGCTCGTGGAAAGTGCAATTCAGTATAGCAGGAAATGAATGTACATTTAGTTCAGCATTATGTTTATGCATTACCTCCGTATGGTCTACGTCTGTGAGTGTTTAGTGAGTCTCAGAATATTCATAAACTCGTTCTGTGCACCTGAACATTCCATGACGCATGTCTCCCTTGCTAGAAGGGCTGACAGTAATGGTATAGGAATCATGCATGTAATATAGCCCATTCAACTACTTCTTTTTATTTTGCTTGTGCAGATGCTGTTTTATGTATGCCAGTGTCTAAAGGCATGTTTTGTTTGAACTTTTCCTAAAGGAATAAAAGTGATAAGCCAGTTTTGGTCTCAGTCCCTTTACTGTCTGACTAATACAGTAGTTATATATTACTAATATATTAATAAAGCTTAACCAACTTTATTATAAGGGTCCCCCATACTGATAGTTATATATTACTAATATATTAATTAAGCTTAACCAACTTTATTATAAGGGTCCCCCATACTGATAGTTATATATTACTAATATATTAATTAAGCTCAACCAACTTTATTATAAGGGGCCCCACGCTTATAGCTATATACTACTAATATATTAATTAAGCTTAACCAACTTTATTGCAAGCGTTTCTGGCGCCGACAAGAGTGGCGGCATGTCAAGGTAGCTCCGTGTTTTTTTTCTTGAATTTCCCCTTCGGGATCAATAAAATAAAGGGTCCTATGGGGAGTGGTTCATATTGGGATAGGCAGAAGCACAGTTTAATTTCAATTAGTTAAAAAATAATAAGTCGTTAACTTTTCTATTAACATAGTTTGTAAATAAACATTTAACATTTAAATGATGTAAGAAATAACTTAATTAGTGCCAAAAATACATTTAGTTAACTATTAACACATATTAATAAAATATTAGTTAATAGATTTGCTAAAACATTAACATACAGATTTTATGCAAACAACAAATATTTAATTGATGATGAAAAAACTATTAACTTGTGCCAAATAGATATGTTAGTAACAATTAACAAATATTAACAAAGGGTTAGGTAATTACTAGTTTGCTATTTATTATGGCACCTTATTATGGAGTGTTACTTCTAATAAAATATTTAGGCCGCCACATTGAGGGTATGTAAGGGAAATGTGCATGTCCACTAATCCTGTTTCAGCCCCTCTCTTCCCTGTGGCATACAGAGGGTGTGTTCTGCTGGCACTTGATGAAAGTGGAAGTGCACCAGCAGCATTACCAGTGAGCAGCCCTCTTTGATGGGATCAGTGTAAATGTCTGCAAATCAATACGCTTCAGCAGGAAATGTCCCATAGAGCATGTCCATCCAGTCAGCCTGGGACACGAACGGCTCCCTGAAGATCACAGCTGAACCCCACACACACACACACACTGCACTGCAATGCTCTGGCTACTCCAGTCATCATCATCAGATCTCCATGTATCCGATTACAGCCTGATTTCCATTGAACTGGACACAACTGGACGAACAGCATTCGGGTCAGCCAGACAGTGGAATTCCTCAGACATTGTGTAGCGTCCACACCAAAGATTCTAGAACAGAGCTCTGTTCTAGAATCTTTGGTCCACACTATCATGCTCTGAGCCTTTCAAAGGGATTCCAAACACGCATGCATGTGAAAGTCTTTGTATGATATTCTCAATGCTCAGTATGTATCTGAGTTGAACTGTATTGCCGGGCTGGGACACTTGAGCGCACAGGCACACCTCTCCAGTCTATTTTAATCCCGAAAACTAATGAGTAAACAGATGATGCCCTTCAGCCAGGGGAGAGATGGAGAGGTGAGCCTTGATATCGGCGGAAAAATTGCGAGCGGCTGAAAACTGAAGGTATGGCGGATCATTTGTGCCGAGTCCTGCTTACACAGGGAGGCTCCACTAAAAATAAGTGATGGTGGGACAACGGCAGCGGCCGCACAGCGAGAGGCAGGGACCTTGGGAGACAGATGGGAGAGCAGACGGACTGACAGAGATAGAAATACAGAGAGAGGGAGAGAGAAAGTGTGTGTGACAGAGAGCCCCAGAAAATCAGCCTAACGCTGAAATTGGACATGGGTATGCCAGCGCCACCTGCTCTCTCTTCTCCTCTTCCTTGCACACAAAGGCCATCTGCAGCTGCGTGTCAGTCACAGATGGAAACTGGTTCGGGGTCAGGCCT
>NC_055963.1:7790312-7815312 GCF_018492685.1 Alosa sapidissima
GACTTAAAAACAGACTTAAAAACAGGTCGGATGACAAAGCAGTGACCTGACGGTGCTGTCCTGAGGGGAAGTTCACCGGGCGGCGGGCAGCACAGCGAGCTCCTTACACCGCCGGCAGGCCCGGCTGCCACTCTGGAGCGGATCGATGCGAGAAGCGCACCGATTGATACCTCATCCTCTTCCGTTGGGCGCTCCGTTCCCTCCCTCTCCTCTCTCCTCAAATTACCTCTCCCTTCCTTTCCCCTCTCACTCTCTCTCTCTCTCTCTCTCTCTCTCATCATCCATCACTATCCCTCTCTTCCTCAGAATAAACCACTCCAGTGTCACGTCACTCTCCTGCACACTTACTGTACACAACAATTATGCAGCCACAGCATTCCTTCAGTACACAAGGCTGGGGCAGCTCCAAGGACACCTCTGCCTGACAAGGGGCTTGTCCCCCCGGCTGGCTCCTGGCATCTCAGAGGCAGGACGGAGGCAGCATCTTAAACAATACCGGGCTGAACAGGGCTCCACACGGACACCCAGTCACCAGCACCCAAAAACACTCGACAAGGAGGTATTATCCTTTTGGTTAAGGCTTATATATACGAGCTGAAAGGTCACAATCAATCAAGATCAATCATCTCACACTAAACTGGCAACCTCCAGAATTCATGACAGTGAATGCCTGAATGAGGCAGGGCTCACTACAGCATCTGAAAACAGCTCACCAAAGTGCACACACACACTTCATACACTACACAAGAAAACAGCTCACCAAAGTGCACACACACACTTCATACACTACACAAGAAAACAGCTCACCAAAGTGCACACACACACTTCATACACTACAAACAGTCCATCTTGTCAGGAAACTATAAGTTCCTCCTTTTAACAGATAAAAGAAGTATATGACAAATCAGCAGTGAACTCATTTGCACAGGTAAGAGACGGATTCACACCCACACTCAAAGCATCTAAGAAATGCTCCTGCTGGTCTGGGTGTTTGGTGTTTAAAGCCCCCAACGTCATCTTCCAGGCAGCGCTGCATGAAAGGCACTTGGGTTAGGGAAGGGTTAGGGTTCAGGTTAAGGTTAGGTGCCTTGAAGTCGACGGTCGCAGCGCTGCCTTGAAGTCAACGGTGAGGGCTTAATACACCATCAAGCTGCACTGTTGGCTAAACAGCACGAATGACCAATACGGTTTCATGTCAGCTATTTACACTCATGACTCTCCACAATTGATCCCTCACACATGCCCTGACCTAATCAAAAGCTTAATTGCTGTTTTATAGCTGTGTAGCACTATCTCCCCCTGTGTTCATTGTAAGTATACACAGTTGGAAACAGTGGCCCTGGACCATTGATTTCTTCCCTTTCTTTTAACGCACACATGGTCAGCTAAATGATGTTGAGGAGCAATTTGCTGAACTTGACAAAAAAGTGTATTTGATTAGAATTGCAGATTATGCCTTTGAAAATATTAAATTGAGTGTTATATACAGGCAACCTTGTAAGAAGAGGGGGTGCATATATGACAGCAGCTGAGTAGCCACTACTGTAGGTGTGTGTGTGTGTGTGTGTGTGTGTGTGTGAGTAGCCACTACTGTAGGTGGTGCAGCCAGGAAGCCTCTCGAGAGTCCTGCTATTGTTCTAAAGTAACAATCATGATCAAGATCAAGAAATGAAATGTGATCATTCTGAAGGGGCTTCTACGAAGGGGGGTGGGGGATAAAGTGAGAAAGAGAGAGAGGGAGAGAAAGAGAGAAAGGGAGAAAGGGAGAGAGAGGGGGGAGAAAAAGAAGGAGGAAGACTGGAATCAGGCCTCTCCACCTCTCTGCATGCTGGTTCATCAAATTTAATCAAGGCATTACACACTGATGTTGTGCGCGCACACACACACACACACACACACACACACACACACACACACACACACACACAGAAAGCACTTCTCACGGGACAGGCTTTTAGTGCTCTGGCTCATGCAGTATTTACTTGCCCCTACTCAGGAAACCCAGTGGTTCCAAATGCACTCCTTCCCCTACACACAAGATGAGCCATACATACCCGCCACAGAGAGAGAGAGATGGGGGAGAGAGAGATGGGGGAGAGAGAGTGATAGAGAGAAGTGAAGAGGGAGAGAGAGAGAGAGAGAGAGAGAGAGAGATGGGGGAGAGAGAGTGATAGAGAGAAGTGAAGAGAGAGAGAGAGAGAGAGAGAGAGAGAGAGAGAGAGAGAGAGAGAGAGAGAGATGGGGGAGAGAGAGTGATAGAGAGAAGTGAAGAGGGAGAGAGAGAGAGAGAGAGAGAGAGAGAGATGGGGGAGAGAGAGATGGGGGAGAGAGAGTGATAGAGAGAAGTGAAGAGGGAGAGAGAGAGAGAGAGAGGCATCCACCCATTACCTCCAGCTCCGTACACAGCATACACGCCCCAACCCACAGCATGTCGCCTTCACACAACCCACCAGGACCAAGCACAAACTGACCCAGCATGCACAAACTGACCCAGCCAAGACACGCTTGGGTAGGACTGACCTAGCAGGGGTTACTCCAGCCACCTGCATGTGGCCCTTAAGTGAAACAGCAACAACACAAGCAGACCTAATTATGGCTGGAAAAGACTTATTTTTTCCCGTGAAACAAGAAGAGGAAAATTGCAATATGCTCCACTGGTGCCGCAGGCAAGATCCTAATGAGGCTGGCTGGCCACAATCCCATTTGGCTGAAGGCAGATGTTGTTCTTTCCCAGCGCTAATGGCTTGTTACTGTTGTGCCTCAGTTCTATTCCATCTTAAACTGTACACATTGACCGATACGTCCAAAAACTAGTGGTCAGCTCAGCTGAGTAAGTGAGATTGGGTGAAGTCTAACTAGAGTGCGAGGCGGAGGAGAGAGGTACTCACTCAGATGGAGGTTGGAGAGAGGGCACCCTCTGCCTGCTTCTGCTACTCTCTCATGGTGCTCCCTCTCCTCTCCTCTCCTCTCCTCTCCGGGGTGGCGGTGGAGTGAAGTGTAGCATGCCTGTGCACTCAGTCTTTCCTCCTCTTTCTCCCCCCCCCCCCTCTATGTCCCGCCCCTCCCTCCCTCCATCCCTCCCTCCCTCCCTCTCTCTCTTTCTTCTCTCTCACTAGTCTTTTTCGTTCCCTTTCTTTCACTCACCCTCTCCTCACTTGCAGTGCTCCCTCAAGGTACATCATTAGAACTCGCTCATGTGTTTTTATTTCTTTTCTCATTGAACAGGGGCCACAATAGTTAGATGTATTAGGAGGATAGTACTAGGAGCAGCATAAATATCACCACAGTCATCAGCGCTTATTTCAACACACCCTCCAGACATACCAGCGAAAAGCTGAAATCTCGAACATAACAACATAACAATATAACAACATAAGATTAAACAGTCCTAACCAACCCAAACAGCCAGACTCAGTGATAAATCTAAATGCATTTCTTTCCTGCATATACCTACATGGACAGAGCGGGTAGAATAGGATAGAGGGGGGACTTTGGGTGGAGTCGAGTCACTGGGTGTGGAAGGGTGGAGGGTTGAGAGGGTGTGGAGGTGAGGAGGGTGGTGCTATGGTAATGTGGGCTATGGGATGCAGCGATGGCGGATGTCTCTTGTTCTCACAGCGTGTGTCAGATATGTGAACGTATCCCCCTGTGTGGCACGTTGCTGTGGCTGCCGGACATGGTTGGCTTTACCCTGACAGCCAAGGCACTCCCCAGACTGGAGAACACGCAGTGGCTGACTGGTGTTGATACAGTACATGTACTGAAACACACATACACACACACACACTCACAAACACAGACAGTCAGACAGACACACACACACACACTCACTTAGACACAAGCTCTTCTGTACAGACTATCTCTCTCTCTCTCTCTCTCTCTTTCTCTCACACACACACACATGTTCATTTCTCTCTTTGGCAAACTATCATTAGTGCTTCCAAATCAATTTCTCTTCCGCATCCACTATAGATCCAAACATCATCCAACACTGCCGTGGCAAACAAGAATAAAGGCATAAGTGACAGCACATTTTTCTGCATATCCCCTTTGAATTTTAACAGACTCCTGTTGTAGTCAGAATAAAACAGTCTGTTTGAGGTCTCTGTAACCGATAGCTGAATGCAAACTAATGCCCTCATTCCAAAAGAAGGCCTGAAAGCAGCATTAGCAGCAATGCCCAACTCTTTTCCTCTCAAATCAAAATTCCATTGGCTATAATCACTGCTTTGTCATCACATACGTAAAAAGAGCCCAACACATTACTGGCTGATCTGAGGGCTAACCTACCCACACATATGATCTTCAGCCTGGTCAATTTGAAATCTCCAGCAGATCTAAGATCCATAATTGATGAGGACATGTTGCTCACTACAGTCAGGCAAGAGAAGCGAAAGAAGGGGGCCATCAATTCGAATTCTGCATGAGCAGTACACGTGAATAAAACATGAACCAAGAGCTTGAAAGCTAAAAAACCCACAGACTAATCTGTTCAGACACACTCTAAATGGTAAGAAAGAGAGAATGAGAGCAAACGAAAGATGCAGTGAGGAAGAGAGAGAAAGAGAGACTAAGATAGATAGAGGGATAGAGTTAAACAGTTAAATCCTTGGCAAAAAGTTGGCTGCTGCAGACCCATGAACTGCACTCAAGCATTCAGTACAGATGTCTGTCAGTCTGTCCCAGGGCTTTGAGGTGCTCTGTAGGGAGAGATCCTCTGGCTGGGGCATTATGCATGTATGAGAGAGAGAGAGCGAGAGAGAGAGAGAGAGAGCAAGAGAGAGTGAGAGAGAGAGAGCAAGAGAGAGAGAGAGTGTGAGAGAGAGTTGGAAAGAGAGAGAGGAGAGAGAAAGAGAGTTGGAAATAGAGAGAGCTGGAGAGAGAGAGTTAGACAGAGAGAGAGAGAGAGAGAGAGATTGTTGAACAGAGACAGCACTATTTTAGGGAGTGGAGGGGAGCTCAGTGCGCCTCACAGGTGAAAGGCTCTGACACACGCATGGCTCAGCTCACCTGAGGGCCCACGTCAGAGAGAGGATAAATAAATACTGCGTTCTTCCTCTTACCAGAGAGAGGATAAATACTGAGTTCTTCCTCTTACTGGGGAAAGTGAGCAGGAAGATGCACACAGCAGGAGGGGAGCGCATGTGAGGAGGTGTGTGGATGGGAATGAGCATGACAGTGGATGAGATGGGAGGTGAGTGTGTGTATGAGGGTGAATATAGCCAGTAGTATACTATACTGTATATGCATGAGGGTGAAAATAGCCAGTAGTATACTATACTGTATGTATGAGGGTGAATATAGCCAGTAGACTGTATGTATGAGGGTGAATATAGCCAGTAGTATACTATACTGTATGTATGAGGGTGAATATAGCCAGTAGTATACTATACCGTATGTATGAGGGTGAATATAGCCAGTAGACTGTATGTATGAGGGTGAATATAGCCAGTAGTATACTATACTGTATGTATGAGGGTGAATATAGCCAGTAGACTGTATGTATGAGGGTGAATATAGCCAGTAGTATACTATACTGTATGTATGAGGGTGAATATAGCCAGTAGTATACTATACTGTATGTATGAGGGTGAATATAGCCAGTAGTATACTATATATGTATGAGGGTGAATATAGCCAGTAGTATACTATATATGTATGAGGGTGAATATAGCCAGTAGTATACTATACTGTATATGCATGAGGGTGAAAATAGCCAGTAGTATACTATACTGTATGTATGAGGGTGAATATAGCCAGTAGACTGTATGTATGAGGGTGAATATAGCCAGTAGTATACTATACTGTATGTATGAGGGTGAATATAGCCAGTAGTATACTATACTGTATGTATGAGGGTGAATATAGCCAGTAGTATACTATATATGTATGAGGGTGAATATAGCCAGTAGTATACTATATATGTATGAGGGTGAATATAGCCAGTAGTATACTATACTGTATGTATGAGGGTGAATATAGCCAGTAGTATACTATATATGTATGAGGGTGAATATAGCCAGTGGAGTATGTATGAGCATGAATTTAGCTAATGGTATGTATGTATGAGGGTGAAGATAACTAGTAGTATGTGTGTATGTGAAGGCCAATATATTCATTGGTATCTATGTATGAGATTGAATCTATGTAGAAGTATATGTGTCTAAATATATTCTAGGCTGAATCTATTGAGTGGTTAAAAAGAAAAACCATTCCACACACCCTATTTTCCTCAAAAATGATCCTCCAACAGGAAATCTTAATGAAGGCATGTCATTCTCTATACATGTATGCATAACAATTAAGTAGCTCCAGAGCTTCACTGGAGTTGGGTTAAAGATTTGACCTGATAGATTGTGTTTCACAAGTGCACAGATCTGAGTGTTCACTTTGCCCTCTCCCTCCTTTCCAACCAGCACCAGGATGTGTAGCTGCTCACACGCCATCAGCAGAACTCAGAAGACTCATGTGAGACTCAGTCAAAAGAGTGGGAACTGACATTTGACTGTGACCTGACACATTTCTCTGCATGGCCATGGCTTTCTATTATACATACATGTTACAAACTTATTTAGTGATTTCTTTCATTTAATCACCATGAACACTACTTGTCTCATACGAATAATAATTTAAAATTAATTGATTTAGCATGATGCATTTTGTGTTGATATGGATTTAGCCCAGGGTCACCCCAATAGATACGTCAGAGATGCCAATATGGGAGCCCCAACGCTGGTCGCAACATGAACAGCTGCAACATACACCTAGAGCCCACAAGGAATGGACCAGGAGGAAGGAGCCAGGTGCCCAATATCTGCATCCCGACAGTGATGACTGAGCATTTATGGGTCAGGGTCACATATGGCAACACACTGTGATGAGCCACACACTGCATTTTCTTAATTTCTAAAAATATCTAGGCTACACACACACACACACGCACACACACACACACACACACATGCACAAACACACACACACACACATGCACAAACACACACACACGCACAAACACACACACACACATTCCTAACCCAAGTAGTGTCTCTGACATTAAAATACATTCTTCTCTAAACAGTGTCTAGTAGAAATGTTGAATTAGTGTTGTTGTTTGATGTGATCATTTAAAAAAAAACACCAGTGAGGACACACTGGTATCAATTGAGAACAAAAAAAATCATTGTCTACAACTGACAAATGTGCCACTAAACACTAACACATGACACTAACTTTCACTGAAGGAGAAATACAGTAACTGTACGAAAGGCAACAGATGAAACAAATATCTTCCTCTCATAATATCAATCACTTGGGTATTTGTCAATGACAACAAAGATGTCCATGTTATAGTGACTATAAGCTATGTAACAGCTTTAGAAAGTGAAATATAGGTTACTCAAAAATGAACAAATAGATTTATAGGCTATAGGATATAAAATCAAGATTGACTCCATCTGTTGGTGACGTAATCACATCCACTTCACTAAAGTTTCACGTAACAGCTATGCAAAGTAAAATTGAGTTCCAGTTGGAATAGCCTATACACATACACAGGTTAACTTGCATTTGCAAAACAAAAGATAATTAAAAATGATAATAGCCTACTGCCAGGCAGTAAGCATCCGAACACATCATACCGAGAAAGTACACTATGTAGCCTACTGGTGACGTTTCCCATTTCAATCTCACTCTTGACAAAGCATCACCACGTTGCCGTCACTCCACCCACGAATAAAAAACGGACTAACCTCTTTAAGCAAAAAGACGCTTGAATTGGATAGGGACATCCGCAATAAAACAAATATTGGTCGGCTCAGACCAAGTTCAGAAAGAAGCTACAGCTTAGCTGCAGCAGTGGAAACGAACTGTTCTCCGTTGACTCGTATTCGAAAATAAATGACACAGGCTACATGCATTTTATTCAATTCGGTAAAACACCCCTTCGCGAATCTCTTTTCGGGTGTCTTGATCAATGGTGGCTCAATGGAGCAGAGTGCAAGAAAGGATAGATTACCCCCTCATAATAAATAATGTATCGGCATTTTTTACATCATCCCCCAGGATTCGAGTGGAGTCGGTCGTAGATTCAGTCTCCGATTCAGTCTCGCGATTCTATTCAGTTACCGATTTTTAAACGGGCTCGTCATTTAGACGCGTATTTCACATATCGTCAGATGGAAAACAACATAGGCTATTTTAGTTTGAATTGAGTGTTTTCACCATCTTGCGTTGGATGTGTTAAGTTACTCCTGTATGTGTTATATAGTTTATATTATAGACTACACAGTCACTTATACATTCCGCAGTATGCAACAGAAACAGTTGTCAATACCTACGCCAGAACAGCCTGTTTTGTCAAAGCCTAGCATTAGTGTCAGACCTTTAGTTAAGAAGCAATCCAACTTGTCTGGTGCACAAGGCAGAAAATGGACATCCATGCCAAACTTTGAATGGAGCAGTGTATTCCAACATAGACAGTTGGTCATCGTTGTACTTGAATCTGCCAATTCAAATTCAATGAAACTGTAACCAGTTAGGCCACCTACTGTAGGCTGAAACTTTTCACACTGGAATTTACTAGTCTTTTTTCATGTAGCTGGATGATGTGATGGGTGTAGTGTGTCCAGGACAAATATGCTGCCAGCATTCTTCTCAGTTTTCACTGATCTGGCAGTTCAGGCTAAGTCTTGCTATGCTGTGCCTTTTTTGGAAACTATCAAAGTGCAAGTTGTACAATTCTGCCATCTACCACCACCTCAGAGTTTGACTTCCACAGATTCTGATTGGGGAAGTCCTCCTCTCTCTCATCACACACACACACACACATGCACATTTTAGGGAAAGTGTAGCCTATTCCAATAGATAACTACTCTCCATAAATCGGAGTTGAAAATGTCACATTACTTAATGCTTGAGATAGGTTGCATTTTTGTTGGTGATTGGTGGATTTAGGTCATTTAGGAATGCTAAAATTGCTGTCAGTTCAGATTAGTCTGTCAGTTCAGATGAGCACTGGTTTGATACATACTATGACGTGAATGCCACAGTAAATAGGCTTATTTAAAATAGTTACAAAAAATATGAAAATTATATAAAGAAGTCATTGTGGCATTATGGGTTTCCAATAAATTACGTTTGGAGCCAGAGTGTGCGTTACTCTCTCTCTATACACAGAATGCCACAGAAAACCTCAGAGCTGAGGGGGGCAGAAATGAGTTCTCGAATGTCATATTGGGTTCTCAATTCTGTTATTCTGTTCTATAGGCCTACATGTGCCTTGTAATGTTCTTAAACCCGGAGAGGACATTATCATGCATCAGTTGGACAGTTATTAAGTGTAAGAAATTTGGACAGAAGTGTGCAAGTGAACTTATTAATCAGTGTAATGTAAGACACTTAACATTTTTCATTCATAACATTCGTCACCATTGTGCGTAATGTGCTGTAATCATGCAAATCAAATGTAGGCTACTTGTACTTACATGTACCAATACTGGTCCTTTGCTCTGCCTCTTTTCATTACAAAATTATTCAATTTCGTCTTTACCTGTGAGAGTTCCTCCCCAAATGCGTTTGGAGTGATGTCGTGCGCATGAACAAAAAGGACAGAAGAAAGCTTATCATAGGACTGTGGCGCCAGCTAGAGGCGTCTAAACGCCACCAGGCCCACCACAAAATCTATATTGAAATTATTTTGGGGAGAATTTTAATGAAATAGAGCCTCAGTGTTGGTTTTTGTATAGGCCTAGTAAATTCTCGTACAAAGTACTGCAAATCATAATCGTTTCGAGATGGTGTAATAAACCCTTTACCTCTCAGACCATCTTCACATTTTCATTGTAGTGCAATAATGAGACACTGGGTGACGCTGTCAGACTTCAATTGAAATACATGCCTTGGCGTTTTTTCAAGTGTTCTTGTCAGAGTATAAAACACAATCACTCTTTAGATTCAGGAATTGGGAATATGTTAAGGGAAGGAAACAAACTGAGAGGAGTCGGACTCGAGAGAGAAACGGGTAGCAGGAAAGGTGTACTGATTCAGGCGATAGTAAATCAGTGAAAGAATGACGCTTGTCTGAAGACAAACATTAGTTAGACTGAGGGGGAGTGACCTTAATTTACAGTGTACAGTTATCCCCAAAACGCTCACACAAACATATATAAACAAGGATAATGTATTAGCCTGTATACTGATGTTATGTAAACAGCACGTTAACAAATCATGTGAGTATGTTAGTATAATAATCATGTGAGTATGTTAGTACAATAATTATTGGCAAAAGATGAAAGCACTCATGAGAACAGCAGCAGAGTACAAACTGCACTCAAAGTGACCATTGGCTGTATACTAAGCAAACACAACTTCTGTTTGCATTTTGCTGTGTTCCCGTTTGGTGACGCCAACCCTATCCCCTGCACAGATTGTTTTTATCAGCATGTAGCACTGCAAGAGCTCAGACAAACCAATTCCCAAGAGAAAACATTTTCATTAAAATAGCTTTACTTCGGTCTGCTATTAAGCAACTCTGTTCCATTTAACCAACATGATTGTCATATGCACCGTGTTATCTATCTGTCTAGTATATTAACGGTAATATATCTCTGAGAAAGACACGCACGCACTCCCCTCTCTCTCCTCCACACACACACACACACACAATCAAGATCAGGCTACCTCTAGGGGGACTCTAGACTTTGTGGTTTAAGGGTGAATGTAAGGGAGGGAGAGTCCAAGCAAGAGTGAGGAAGAACGTGAATATATCACTTGGTGTCGCGGAGCTTGTACGCTATTGTAAATTTGTAACCATCGCCCTGCCCCTGGATGCAAACTGTGTGCTTACAACCATCTGCGCGTCTTCGCATTGCAATGGACACGGCGCTGACAGTATTTAGCAGCAGAGGGATGAAGAAGTGTACTGCGGTGCAGAACCTAGCTTGTTTCTGGTGAGTGGTCTACGATTTCTCATTCTGATACGCAAATGCTTCCTTCACAGTCGCCAGGGTTCAGATGAGAACTGTTTGTTGACCATTAAGTCGCATGACAGTGGCATAGTTATAATCGAATAACGAGAGAAAACTTGCCATCATAAAAACGAGTGTTGCCGAGGTTCCCTTGTGTCTGTGTAACTTGCCCTAACGTATCATGGTTTGTTCATTTTTAAGCTAAATACAGCAATGTACTGACACTAGGCAACAGCCACAATATTAATTCACTGTAACGAGCAGATGTGAAATGTAGCCTATCCATGTAGTAGTCTAAGTTTTAAAATCCGGCGTCATCGTTTGCCATTTTGCGATTGTAAATAGTGACTGCATCTGTCGTTACTATGAACCTGCTGAAACAGAAACAAAGTTTCGTAACCCAGTTCTATTGTATACAAACCGACATAGAGTAGACAAGTCTGCGGTGTAGGTCGTTATTGTGGTCGGAAGTTGACGACTCACAAGTGTGAAAATGTGCTGTGGAATCCAACTGAGAAGTTCTTGGACACATTGTCTATCGGCTTGCGGGGAACTTTGAGTTTGTGATGTAGATTCTGTCCCTAACTCAGTGTTGTAACCTTCAGAACTGATAAATGAGTGATATACATTTTCCCCGAAACAAGACATGACATTGCACGGGTAGGCTTCAATTCAGTGGAGTCATCCGTACGGCTGTCACACACGCGGAATGTTCCCTGTTATGTAATGGAAGTGTGTCCCCTGGTAATGTCACACACTTGCGACCAAATTTTCCCAGGTGCGATTGCATTGACATATATCTTGGGAAAACAGCGGAGACAATGTGAAACCTATTATGTCATAGCTTACAACTCCCAGTGTAGCCTACACGATGAGCTGTGTGTGAATGAGAACATCACAGAATGCAATCGAAATGGATGCTGCCTAAACCCACACTTGCACTGTTTGCATTACATAAGACCCGCATGCTGCTGTCTGACCGGTCCTAAACGTACCAGAAGAGAATTAATGCTTGTCTCGAAGTCAGTCTGAATGATAACGTGTTGGAAGGGTAATCCCAGCAATTAGAGCAATACATACCTTGTGTACAAATATACAAATGCTGCATTAATTTGCGACGGTTACAGAGGCATGTTTCGACCTGTCACTTCGTGGGAAGGTTTGCTCATTAGACTGAAAATGTAGTGCACTCTGCTCTGCTGTAGCCAGCGACCTCTTGCCAGTGCAGAGGTCACCGAGAAAATAGTCGAAGAGCAGACAATGTGATATAGCCTACTGAGCTCAGGATGCGAAATACAGTGGCATAGAGAGACACAGCATCTATGTTAGAAAATATGGCATATATGCGAAAACAGCATCAGAAATGTTTCCTTCGTCATAGCCACTACCTTAAGCCTCTCAATGATGAGGGTACTGATTTGTGCCGTGGTCTCGTTTTAGTCTGTGTAGTGTGGCATAGACCTCTACGGCTACATTATCGTCTTCCTATAAATTCTAAAAGCTGGAGCCTGGCTGGACTTTGACCAGCAGGTTGTGATGTTAAAATCCTTTATTTATTTTACTTACATTTGAGGCTAATGACCCTGACAAGCTGGAGACCACTCACTCATCCAGTCTAATTGGGGGAAGCACGGGCAATTTAATCTGTATTTGAGAGCTCATCGCCCTTGATGGCACCCATTCACTGAAGCCTTTGATGTCAAACAGAGCAAACTGACCCTACCCATGCCATGCTTATGTTTTGGGCAGCTTGCTTTGCCTGGACTCTCTCTGTGTTTGTGTTTCAAAGTCAAATGAAGAGGAGCGGTGGCCATCTTCCTTGCACATCAGGCCAAAATATGTTTGTTATTAGCCATCAGATAAGTAGGTTAAAAATATTACAGTATTTTTTGTCACCAAAACACAGTGTAATGGGAACACCTGCCTTGTACTCGGATGCAGTTTTAGATAGTAGTATAGTTTGTACTCTCTCAGCTCAGCAGCACCCTTTTCTCTGTGTCCTAGTTTTTGATTTGACCTTTTGTAGTCATTTTAAGAATCAGGCTTTACACCTTCAGTGACATAATTGTGGGAATATGTGTCTATTCAACCTATTTTATTGCTTCAAGGATTTTCTATGTGTAATAGTATCACAATGTCAAAATGCTTCATTGCAACCTACGTGTATTTTAGAACTGTGCTGTTACTACTAGTTTTAAAGAGGCAAGCTAGTGACATCTGATATGTTTTTTTATGCTGCCTTCTGTCATTATTTTGTCTTTGTCAACGAGACTCTTCTTGAATTTCTCCTACGGATCAATAAAGTATATCTATCTATCTATCTATCTATCTAGACTCGGTTACCTGAGCAATGCAGAGGGTATAGGAATCGAAAGCCTGTATGAGTTTGACCTTAGGCGTGAGCGGCTGAAGGAGACGTGAGGCCTGCTCTCCTCGGGCTGCCCCTGCCTGACCGTATTGCCTTAGCCCATTGGGATAAATGAGGAGCCACAGAGACTCCGAGAGCACAGCTACAACTCACGAAAGGAGCCATACAGGTGAGGTCACGTGCCATTTTTACCAGCACAAAATGTACAAAATGTTGTTTTCAATATCCTAACTGTCATCTAACCTCTGATCTATCTTATTGACCCTGTTTACGTTTGTTTTTAAAATACGTCTTGGGTGATCAGATTAGTAGTCAGCTCTAGGGGGTATTCCGAGTATGTGGTTTAGTGACAAACCTGGGTAAGTAAACTCAAGAGTAAGTGATAAACCTTCTACAACAAGACCCCTATGGCATTGTTTCGTTAGGAGAATGAAGCCATACAGCTCTTCTATTAGGAGGTTTACCCCTTACACTGAGTCACTAAACCACGTACTTGGAATACTCCACTGAATACAGGTGTAAGCCATTACCAAGACGCATTGTGATCCGATCACTCAAATCACTTGCCGAGTTGGTCTGAGATGCATATGACCACTTATCTTTTGGAGTGTAAATTCTGTGCGTTCTGATGTGAGCCAGACAAAGGGAGTTGTTAATGAATGTGAGATTGGCAACAGCGCAATCTAAACACACCTCTGGCTGTACAGGTTGAATGCATGTGTAAACAGGGGAGTGTCCCATCTAACCAATTGTGATCATATCACCCAAGGGACTTTGGAAAAGCAAATGTGACAGGCCCATTAAATAAAGTGTCAAGTTATGCTCTCTGTGTCACTATAGCAGACACGCTTATGTGTTTTTAGCTTCAGTGTCAAATGTCAGTTGTTGGTAAACAATAAAAAAAACACCCTGAGTAAGTGGTTCTAGAGTAAAGTGGTATTTTTGTGATTGTTTTTTTTTTTGGTTCTAGGTTACAGGTGCTTTTAATAACATTTACATAGTGTTTTTAGACTCCATTCATTTTCTCTCTCCCTTCTCTCTTTTCTTCTGTTCTGTACGTCATGTCTTCTCATGTTAACTCTTTCTCTTCTCCGCTGCCCGTCTCCTCCAGCATGTCTTGGGTCAGCGGCTTCTTAGTGGCCAGGGTGGACGACCGCAAGGCGGCCTGGGGGGAGCGCAATGGCAACAAGAAGGGCCGGCGCAAGGGCGGCTCCTCTCTGTGTGGCGCCCGCTACGTGAGCTGCCTGCGGGACGCCGAGAGCCCCGAGCCGGCCGCCTCCGCCCAGCCCCTGCAGCAGCAGCAGCCCGGCGCCAGCAGCAGCAACTTCAGCACGCGCTGCGTCTGGCAGGAGGACCACTACGGCCGCAACAAGCCCGGCATGGGCCCGCAGGCCGTCGACCTGACCTTCGACGACGGCACCGGTGGCGAGTCCAGGAGGAGGACCGGCGCCGACGGAGGGGAGGACGATGACGACGAGGCCGGGGACGAGGAGCGCGGGCGGGGTGCGGCAGCGGCGCTGGCCTGCTGGCTGCGGTTGGTGCGGGTCTTCCAGTCCAAGCAGTTCCGCTCGGCCAAGCTGGAGCGCCTGTACCAGCGCTACTTTTTCCGGCTCAACCAGAGCTCGCTGACCATGCTCATGGGCGTGCTGGTGCTCGTCTGCGGCGTCATGCTGGCCTTCCACTGTGCGCAGACCGTGCCGCCGGACCCGGCCTACGTGTCCACCCTCTGCGTGGCCATGGCTCTCTTCCTGGCGCTGATGGTGGTGTGCAACCGCAACGGCTTCCACCAGGACTACATGTGGATGGTCAGCTACCTGGTCATCGCCGTGCTGCTGGGCGTGCAGGCCTTTGGCGTGCTGATGGTGGCGCCGCGGAGCGCGTCCGAGGGCGTGTGGTGGTCCGTCTTCTTCATCTACATCATCTACACGCTGCTGCCGGTGCGCATGCGCGCCGCTGTTCTCAGCGGGGTCATTCTCTCCGCCATCCACGTCGCCACCGTCTGGACCGCCAACCAGGCGGACAGTTTCCTCTGGAAACAGGTAGGAAGATGTTATTATAGATATCAGCGTGTTTAAAATGTGACCGCATATGGTCAGAAGTGTGTGGATTTACTGTATGTGTGTGTGTGTGTGTGTGTGTGTGTGTGTGTGTGTGTGTGTGTGTGTGTGTGTGTGTGTGTGTGTGTGTGTGTGTGTGCGTACATGCACATGTGAGCACTGCACATGTTCTCTGTGGCCTTGGGACGTTGGATTAAGTCATGGTTTTTGTAGTTTGGGTTGGCAGAAGACTATTTGTTTGCTTTTCAAAGTGGTATGAGGTCATATCTGGAAGCGTCCGATGTCCCCATCATCAAGCGCTTTCCTCAACTTGTCCAAGGGGGATGCGGACTTAAGCCTGTAGGTCTTCTGGTTAGTCTCTGAACAGAAGGTGCCTCAGAACTAAATAGCATGTCATTCATCTTCATAAACAATAGGATGTGTCCTGTCATAATAACCCATGAGTAACACAAATATTTCTGAATGAGCTTTTTAAGGATCATCAAAATATGAAGAAATCCACTACATTACAGAAAATACAGGAACCTACTACGTTGTGTTCCTGGTTCCATTTCCTGTTGTGGGTTACTGAGAATCAGCACGGTTCTGCCCTTGTTTGTAGTTCAAGATTGTGATTGTGATTCATGGGGCACGTACTATGCCAAGCCACCTAATAGAGCATGTGGCGAAGAAAGAACACTTAACATCAATTGTAAAATACAAAAGGGCATTAAAGTGAAAAAATCTAACCGATTCTCTGTTGGGTGTTCTCTTCTGCGCTAATTTTAGATTGTGAGTCACAGTGGCATTAAAATGGAATTTAGCCTCTTCGGTTAGGTCTCTGTAGGGCACTGTTAGCGGTTCCGCAGGGAATGGTGAGAGGTCAGCTCAGTTAAAGGAGCCTCTTTAGTCTGTGACAGCACTGGAATATCATGATAACATTATACAGCAGCGTCCAGGCCTGCACTCTCTCAGACAAGGGCAGCATTGTAATGGAGTCCACAGGCAGTGGGCGAGGCAGCCTATTGAGCGAGCGCACAGCCGTGGAGTGGACACAGACGCACAATGGGAGCCCAGCCTGCAAGTCCTCGGTTCGAAATGCAAAGCAGTCCCAGCAGCAGGGGTGAAAAAAGAGAGAGAGAGCGACGAGAGAGAGAGAGAGAGAGATTCATCAAAATGGGTATCATACATTCTGTGGTGGCTGAAGCGCTAGTGGCTAATTGAGCGGGAGACGATTATGATATGGCTCCTTGTGGAAATGGGAAAGACCGGGGTGTCAGCTCTCGTTCTCTTTCGCCCGCGGACGCTCCAGGTCAGGCCTGTCAGGGGTGTTGATTGCTGTCTGTCATCGGATGATGCGGATGCCACATCACATTTTCCGACAGCAAGCTCCCACGTGTCAGCGTGCGTGATCGATACTCACCAGCGCTTAAGCACAGTATGTAGCTTCATAATGGCCCAAATAGTTAGTGCCATTTACCCCTGGTATTTTGACCTCCTTTGTGACTTTGCCTGGCTGCAACCTAATGTTGTAATGGTCCCACTATTGATTTAATGCCAATAGTTTATGTCTGATGCTGGCTGATGATAGCTTTTTTTAAGCTGTTGTACTTCTCTTGTAAAGTGAACAGACAGTGAGATCATCGCAGACCACAGTTTGAATGTGGTGCATGAAAGATCCTCATCAAAACGAAGCATTTGTCCTCTGTCTTGAACACAAGGATGGGAAAGCCCTTTTCAATTAGCCAGCATGTCGGAGATTTCTCTCTGGTGATGAATGGCAACAACACAGTATTTTCTCGCAGAAAGGTCAAGCTCTGAGCCACATAAACATAAAACATTAGATGTGAACTCGCCGAAGTGTTATTTGTTTTGACCTTGTCAGGACAAGGCCGGCCACAGGAATTCCAAACACAGTAAGTGGAACTGCCACGATGCAAAGCGGATTTCAGTCAATAAGTTCAGGCTTTTTTTTTGTGGTGATGCAATGTTTGCAGAAATTTGAACGAGCAGAGGTAAAGGTGAATTCTTATTCCGATTCAGGTCTCGCTAGAGTCCGAACATGACCAGCTGTTGAGAGAGAAACCTTACGCCCCAGGCAGACTCTCTGGAGGCCACAGTATGGAGACTGTTCTTCTCTCTTTCCCCTGCCAGCCCCCATTGTACTGTTTACTTGTACACACACTCACTCTTATTACTCAGGGCCTGGACATGGCAGCACTGACAATCGTGTGTATATTATTAACTATACATCCAGGTTAACCTCCCCAAAAACAGCTGAGCGTGTGGATGACACAAAGGAATTTGTCAGCGGCGTCATTGACATGATGTTATGCATAGCGGTATGCATGAGATAATGATAGTCCAAGGGTTGGAGTTGTGTCATGAAATGGCCGATAGCTGATGTTTACAGTCATGGTGTGGTGAGATCCATGTAGTAGTGCCAGTTTTTCCAGCTATATTTATTTGGTTCAGTGAGTATTTATCTTTCTAGGTAAACGCCTGATTAGTTGAGCTGTATTCAGTAGGGCATTCTGGGAAGGGGTGGGAGGCTGCATAGTGTGCCAAGGCTCTTACACACCAACACGTTCTGTCTCTGGTGGTTATGTGCATGTTTGGCCCTAATCAGTCCAGGCTCATTCTCTGAGAGGGAGAGAGGGAGAGAGAGAGAGAGAGAGAGAGAGACAGAGCAACAAACAGACAGAGAAAGAGATTTGAGATGTTATGTATATAAATGTATACTTTATTGCAATACTAAGAATTGAATTAAGACCTTCAACGTTTTACATCAACGTTTTTTGGTATATCAAGTTTTTAATATTTTTTTGTGTGTTTACAACAATCTACATCCTTATGCATGCTTCCTGCCAGTATTTTTACGGGCTTTTCCCAAATCACGGAAGTAACGTCAACGCAGCGGTATAGTAGCAGATAGTAGCATCCATTAGGCAAGTTTTATTCAAATAAACTCCTGGTGTACTTACAAACTTTTCAATGCCTCGTTTTATGAGTAAAGAACACAGTTGTACTACTGTAGAAATTTCGCACCATTCAGGGCATTATTAGTGGGGTAATTTACGAGATAAAAATTGGTACCATTACGACTGCAGAAACTCATTTGTTTCTGACAGCGCTACTCAACCAGGGTTCGACCAAGGGAAAACAGGTTCTGGGAGGGTGTTTGGCTCGGGGTCATGGTGCAAAGGACCCTAGGGTGAAATTACTCCGAACCATCGCTTTAAGAAAAGGGACTTATCTAATATCCAAACCTCAGAAGTCCTATTCAAAGTCCTCAGAATTGTGCAATTCACGACCGTCCATGTCACATCTGTGGGCCCAGTCCATGCCCACATTCTTCCCTAGGCAAAAACAAAACATATTGTGGGAACCAATATAAATTATCCCTAAAAAAATTCCCCCCAAACCGACTGCATTTTGTTTCAAAAGGTCCGATGGAGGGTCCACACAGGCTAGTCGATGGCAAAGATGATGCCACCAAGTCATGAATGATGAATATTAGCCCCCCCATATGCCATTTTAGGCAACAGCCACCTTTCCAGATGCATTTTTTCATTTTCAACTGCCCCCTCCCAAGTTTTCTGCATAATTTTGTTATTCCTCAGAACCACCCCGCCCCCCCGCCATCTTTTTCCCAGTGCAGCCCATCCAGGAGATGTGGCATATACTCCTTTCCCCCACTGACCAAGCAATAGAGCCTCACTTTTTGTTGACCTTGGCCGATGAAATAGCCCCAAACTCTACTATATCCCTTTAATAAAATTATGTCATTAGTGACTGATTAACAAAGAGGTAACATAGATCCTAGCAGAGACACACCACTCAGTCATTTGTCACTCATGTAAATAGATCTATTGCTAGCAGAGGTGGAAAGTAACGAAATACATTTAGCCTACTCAAGTTACTGTATTGAGTAGTTTTTCTGTGTATTTTGTATTTTTTAAGTAGTTTATAAAATCGGTATTTTAAGTGAACATTTTGAGTGAAGTATTGTACTTCACTACATCAAAAATACCATCCGTTAGCCTACTTGAGTAAAAAAAAACGAAATGAACGAAACAGAAAGGAGAGGGAAAGAAACCCTAAACCAGCCTAGTGATAATGATCGCATGTAACCTACAACAGGACTGAATCAAGCATGCAGTCTTTCTGAAAGTGATGGAGATGGAGCTGGATCACGAGATGCATAATTCAGGTTACATGTGTAGCCTAACCTATGAAAGTGTATTTTCCGCTATTTCAATGGGTTGTATCAGTTCGTTTTAGCACTAATGATTGCGGAGATATTTAAGCAAACACCATGGGATTTCGTGTTTTGACGTTTGTGCTCACCTTTCTTTGTTAAGAAGTTTATTAGCAGTTGTTTCCTCTCGTTTTGATGTCTCTCTTTTTCCTGTTTTGGCCTTTGTTTGTAACCTGACTTGGCTTTCTTGGAGAAAGACATTGCACCAGCAGCACAACAATTAGCGGTCCACTAGCCTACTAGCGATGCTCAACTAAATAAACAAAAGATAGGCCTACCTTATGAATCGTGCAGGCGGACTAAACCATCTAGCTCTTTAGCAAGGGAGAGTGAGAGTGACCTTAGACAGTTTTCACTATATTTTGTATACAAAATCCAGTCAGTCAAACTTTCAATTTCGTCTGACATTCATTTTGACATTTAATTTGGAAATTAAAATATTCAGGTAAAATAAATATAGGCCTATGGTGGAAATAAGTATTGAACGCTTATTTTTCCCCCCAGTAATTAGCCAAACTTCCAGTGAGTCTGTTCGAAATTTTCACCACACATTATATTAACACACATATAAAAAATCCAAACATAAGAGTTATGTGTAATAAAGTGGAATGACACAGGAAAAAAGTATTGAACGTGCCTACTGAAATTTCTTCAATACTTTGTGGAAAAGCCTTTGTTTGTAATGACAACTTCAAGACATTTCCTGAATGACAAAACTTATTAGTCGCAGTATCAGGTGTGATTTTGGCCCATTGTTCTAAACAGATTCCAGGGGTCCCTCTTGTGAATCCTGATCTTTAGTTACTTCCAGAACTGTTTAATAGAATTTAATTGAATTAGCTGCCTTCAAGTCTTTCTGGAGCTTTCTCCGAGTGGTCCTTGGCTCTTGAATTGACTATCCTGACTCCCTGGTCAGAAATATTGTGAGGAGATCCTGTGCATGGCCGGTTGATGATGCAGTGATGTTCCTTCCACTTGCAGATAATGGCTCCCATGCTGCTTACTGGAAGATTCTGAAGTTTTGAAATGCATCTGTAACCAGTTTCATTGATATGTTTTGCAACAATAAGGTTGCAAAGGTCTGGGGAGAGCTTTTTGCTTTTATCCATCATGAAATGTTTCTTGTGTGACACCTTGGTAATGAAAAACCTTTTTATAGCCCATCAATATGTAGGCTACTAACCAAGCTTGCACAGATAGAAATGATAACTACTCTCTAACTACTTACGGATTCCAGCTCGTTCCTTGCCTTAGTACTTTTTCTTAGCATGTTCAATACTTTTTCACTGTGTTATTCCACTTCATTACACATTACTCTACTTATGGACTTGTTTGGATTTTTTTTATGTGCGTATTACCTGAGTTATTACTAATGCCTGGTGAAAATGTTGTGCCCCCCGTATTCCACTTTTCAAGGGCCCTCTCCTCCTTTGGGGCCCTATACTTCCCACTCCCCCCCCAGTCCGACGCCCTTTAATCTGCTGTGCTGAACCTTCTGCTCGTTTCCAAATATAAAAAAAACTCTCTGCAACTCAACATTGGCCTGCCTGTCTCAGCTGCCTGTGAAGGGCTTTTCAGTTGTGCTGTTCACTGCAAAGCAACCAAGGATGAGTGCAACCAACTTTGAAAATCAACTACTCCTCAAACTTAAAGGAGAACTCCAGTGATTTTTCACATAGATCTCCATTTTTCAACGTCACCGAGTACTGTCGGTATGAACAAAACTGAAACAATCGGTTTTACCTAGCTCGAGTTGCTGCAGCTACAGCGCTACACACTGGGAGCATGACCATGGCTGCCTTAGCTGGCTGCAGCAACTCGAGCTAGGACCAAAGTCCTTTTAGGCAAGTACCTCCACTCGGCAGCCATATTGCAACGCTTTTTGGGCACTTATCGGGCATCTATTTTGGCAGAAATGCATGTGCGTAAGGCTTCACGACACCAATCTTGCTCCAGCGGTGAGATCACAACAGATGATTGGCACGATGTCTTCACAGCACACCACATGATTGGCTCAATGTATTCACATGTTGACGTTTTGCCGCGGAAGGGTTGTGATGTGTAGACAACTGCCATATTGGCGTTACAAACTAACCCCACGCATTACTATGGAGGATTTGTTGAGTGCTGCATCTCCTCATTAGAAAGTCTCTGGTAAAAAAAAGTAACTGAAATGTCCACCATCTTGTTTTTTAAAAAGATAAAAACAGGATATTCTTTGGTAGAAAACATCTTTCTTTAATTTATCCAAATGTTTAACACACACAATAACTTGCACATCAATCAGTCTCACTCTCCCACACAAACACACTGGCCCTTTATAAAAGAGCACCTGTGGGTGTGGCCCAATTAACTTTAATTCACAATTATTACTTTCGCCTGCAGACAGTTAGTCAGCTAACACAGACAGGAATATGTGCAAAAGTGCATTCAACACTGTTCTAAAACAGGGAAGCTGTAGTCAGCATCTTCACATTACCTTCCCACTCTTTTAAGCTTGTAAACATAGTTTCAAGCACAGACAAAAAAAAAACAGTACATTACAATAAAAAAAAGTCAGTAGTGCTTTAAAAGATCAGTTCAACAATGTCTCAGGTGACTGCCAGTCTTTTCAAGATCACTCCTTCTTGGCCCAAAACTGCACTCTTCACAGTACACAGCCCACCTGATACCTCCTCATCCAGGCCTCCAGACTGCCTGACACACCACCCAGCCCTCTGCAATCCCAGCAGATAACAGGCTATCCGAGCACCGGCCTACTCCCAAGGCCACAGGCCAGTCTGCCACTAGATATATTCAGGAAGTCCTCAGGTCACTGCTGCTCTCTTGGGCTTGGGAATAGCTCCCCACAAGGCTCACATCAGCATCAAGGAGTCCCCGAGCTATTCCTCCATCAGGCGTAGGCCAACCCAACAGGACAGCAGCGCAACTCCTCCAGTGATCTTTTCCCAGCAGGTCTCTTCATCGGCCTGCCGTCCCCTTCTCCGCAGTACACCTTCATGTTCCAAATCAATGAAGAAGTGGGTTCCCTCCACACAACTAGAGGGATAATCCCACCACTGCCACCAAATGTGAAAAATGTGTCCACCATCTTGTTTTTTAAAAAGATAGAAACAGGATATTTTTTGGTAGAAAACATCTTTCTTTAATTTATCCAAATGTTTAACACACACGATAACTTGCACATCAATCAGTCTCACTCTCCCACACCAACACACTGGCCCTTTATAAAAGAGCACCTGTGGGTGTGGCCCAATTAACAATTATTACTTTCGCCTGCAGACAGTTAGTCAGCTAACACAGACAGGAATATGTGCAAAAGTGCATTAAATTAAAAACTGTTCTAAAACAGGGAAGATGTAGTCAGCATCTTCACAGTAACTAAGTAACTTTTACTTAAAGTACATTTTAAATGAACTACTTTTTACTTGAGTACATTTTCAGATCGGTATTTTAACTTGTACTTGAGTAATATTTCATCAAAGTATTGGTACTTTTACTTGAGTACAATATTTTCGTACTTTTTCCACCTCTCATTGCTAGTGAAGATAGCATCCCAGAGAAAGAGCAACCCTGCATCACATCCCTACCAACCTTGAAGGGAGCATTTTAACCACCATTGATTTTGACAGAAAAAGAGAGCAAGAGCATTTTATGCATGCAGCTACTTCATGTGGTGAGACGGCCTAATCTGTGAAATACAGGTCCTCTTTTGGCAACTTTTCAGCTTTGTTCTCTCCTCCTCGTTCTCGTTTAGAACTTCATGTCTTACTCTCCCTTTTCCTTACCTTCCATCTCTCTCTCTCTCTCTCTCTCTCTCTCTCTCTCTCTCTCTCATTCTATGTTGAGTCCTTTATTTTGTGTTGTGTGTGTCCCCTTGTGATGGATGCCCAGGATGAGGGCAGTGCATATCAGGGTCTGATGGTTGGAGGGAACAAAGGGTGTCTTTGTGAGGTAGCTCCACCACGAGGTTGGGGGAGGCGGTGCCGAGAGAAACACCAAAGATGAGAGCAGTGTCCCAGTGCTGGACCTGAAAAAGGCTGAACATCTCTCTCTCTCTCTCTCTCTCTCTCTCTCTCTCTCTCTCTCTCTCAGCCAATTGCTGAAGAACAATACGCCTGCTCGATGGGCCTCTCATACTGTAAATACCCTTTCCTGAAGTGGCTTCCCTCTCACCCAGAGTGATCAAAGATAGTGAAACTCCAGTCTGCAAGGTTTTTTTTTCTCCCCTCTGTCATCCGGCTTAAGGCCAGAGCTGTCCAGTAAAAAACAACACTGCCTGCATGTTCTCCAGAAATTACTCAGTGGTTTGTCAGTAATCTCTCGATACACAACAGGATCTGCCCAGTGCTTTCAGAAGTGGGCCGTGCTCTCATTATTGCCCTAGGTGGCCTGGAGGAAGTATGCATTGGCTCCACTATTGTCAGTATAACTGATGAGATCTGAACATCTATATTTATATCAGATAACAATAGATGTTCCCTCTTTCTTTCTTTCATTTTCTTTCCTTCTTTCTCTCTCTCTCTCTCTGTCAATGTCTGGAACTGAACTCGCTGACTCTGTCTGCGAGAGTTGACAAATGATCTCATCAGTCACTATGGGGAACATAGGAGGGCCCACATATCTCATAATGGCAGCACCTTTTCACAAGTTTCCCCACAATTTCCATGCAGAAAATCCTAAGAGTCTGGGAGAGGAGCAGAGTGCGTCTGTGATGGCCTTTTCTATAGCATGACAAGAGCACTTCACTAGCTTGGCCACCTGCTTTGATATCATCACTGTTTGTAGCAGTGAGGTTTTGAAACATGATAGACTGCAGACAATTTACACTTGAAGTGAAGTGGATGTCATTTCAATCTACATTGCCTGCAAATATATATCTTCTACCTTGCAATAAAGTCATGTACTGGTTGGTGTGGATTGTAACTTTTAGAATAGCAATGAGATTGAGAAGCTGCAGCTGTCAAAATCAGCCTGCTGCCTGACAGTGTCTGAAAACATCAGAAATGCTTATCTTGCACAAAGCTTCAAATCTTTTGAAAAAAATCCACATCGACCATTCCACATTTTGATCAGAAGGCAACACCGCTCAAAACCTCCTAAAATGTATTTTACCTTTGTGTTCTGAGAACTATTTAGTCCAGTGGCAGGGAAAGAACAGCATTTAGTTTTGCTGTGGGTCGTTTGTGGCCTTGCCTGACTGCCATTGAAAAGACTGTTTTTTTTTTTTTTTTTTTTTTTTAAACGTTTAACCTCTTAAGCTGGATTTTTGGATGATGTCAGTGTTCAAACCTGGGAGGCTTTGCAGGAGTGGGCAAATGTTGGTGGAAAAACCTACAGTGGCAGAACCTGTTCCTGGGATTTGCTGTTG
>NC_055963.1:8122812-8220312 GCF_018492685.1 Alosa sapidissima
CTCACTAACAACCAGCATTTCGTCATACATTGAGCGGCTTGTCATGTCACACATCTAATCCATTCCCCCCCCCCACCCTGGACCCCTTCCAGTTTGCATACTGAGCCAAACGGTCCACAGAGGATGCAATCTGCTCTGCCCTCCACCCAGCCCTCACCCACCTGGAAAAAAGAGACTCATATGTGAGATTGCTGTTTATAGACTTCAGTTCTGCATTCAACACCATAATACCACAACAACTCATCTGCAAACTTGACAAACTGGGACTCAGTACCTACCTCTGCAACTGGCTACTGGACTTCCTCTGTCAGAGGCCTCAAGTAGTACGTGTTGGCAACAATATCTCAAGCAGCATCACACTGAGCACGGGGGCCCCCCAAGGCTGCATGCTCAGTCCGCTGCTCTTCACCCTGCTGACGCATGACTGCACTGCAACCTACAGCAACAACCACATAGTGAAATTTGCTGACGACACAACTCTGGTGGGTCTCATCACCAAGGGCGACGAGACTCAATACAGGTTGGAGGTCGACCTTCTGACCACGTGGTGCAGGGACAACAACCTCCTGCTGAACGTCAGCAAGACCAAGGAGATTGTTGTTGACTTCCACAGAGGTCACACCCAACACCTGCCACTGACCATCGACGGTGCTGTGGTGGAGAGAGTGAGCAGCACCAAATTCCTGGGGGTGCACATCAGTGAAGACCTCTCCTGGACCACCAACACTGCATCACTGGCGAAGAAAGCTCAGCGCCGCCTGTACTTCCTGCGGAAACTCAGACGAGCAAGTGCTCCACCAGCCATCATGACCACATTCTACCGAGGCACCATTGAGAGCATCCTCTCCAGCTGTATCGCTGTGTGGGGCGGAAGCTGCACTGAATACAACAGGAAAGCCCTGCAGCGCATAGTGAACACAGTCCCTCCCTGAAGGACATTTACACCTCCGACCTCACCCGCAAGGCGACCACAATTGTGAGTGATGCAAGTCACCCCGCTCACAATTTGTTTGACCTACTGCCCTCTGGGAAGAGGTACAGAAGCCTGCGCTCCCGCACCACCAGACTCACCAACAGCTTCATACACCAGGCTGTTAGGATGCTGAACTCTCTCCCCCCTCTCCCCCCTCCACCCTCAGCTACATAACATCCTGGACTTTGGACCCACAATGGCTGCCTTGCACTACTCCACTTGCACTACTCCACTTGTACACTTGCACACTTTGCAACTTGTTGTTGTTGTCCTGAAAACACTTCTGAACACACTTCTGCTGCTCTTACATAACTTGCACCACTATGCCACTTGCATACTTAGGTCAAACAGAACTACCTCAGCCATTTATTGGCCTGACTTTTGCACTATTATATTGACTGTCTACTGTATGCACAATTGCACAATTTCAACCCAAATTTTGCTGCTCTTATTTCTTCATTGTATGTGCCTTCTTATTTTTACTTTTTATATTGTTTACTTGAATGTTATGTTTGTCTGTGGACCTAATTGGTAAAATATGTCTTGTCTCCACCGTGGGATAGTGGGAAACGTAATTTTGATCTCTTTGTATGTCTTGACATGTGAAGAAATTGACAATAAAGCAGACTTTGGCTTTGGCTTTGACTTTGATACAGAGAAGTTTCTCTGCATCACGCCCATAACAAGCAAGCGTGCATCTGATCAGCAAACAATCACACGTTTCATCTGCGTAACTCTCGCCAAAATGCATCATATAGTGTTTTGTAAATGTACCCAAGTCAAACTTTCATATAAAAGCATAAGTACGTCCAAAGCGCCACTTTTAAGCTTGTATGCGATGTCGTTTTCGGGTGAAATGACCTTTTGAATGGGAATCCTATAGGGCCACTACTTTTTTGATACAATCGCGTCAAAATCGCTATTTTTCAAACACTACGAAGGCTCGACACAACATAAAAACTTTGATCGAAGTATCATCAGTGTCTCTACACATGAACTCGAGCATTGAGAACATTGTTGGTGTACACAGAGTTTACTAAAAGAGGTTTTGAACAACTCACTTGTTTTTTCTGCTCGCTGCCATCTTGCCATCTTGCCAGGAGTGAGTTGTCCAAAGTCTTTCTTTTTCGTAAACTATGTGTACACGAACAATGTTCTCAATGCTCGAGTTCATATGTAGAGACACTGATGATGCTTCCATCAAAGTTTCATGTTATGTCGAGCCTTCTTAGTGTTTGAAAAATAGCGATTTTGACGCGACCATGTAGCCTACTAAACTAAAGTTTGACTCGGGTACGTTCGTAGCCTATTTCAAGTGACGATATAACATCCTACTCCACTGTGACTTTGTTCGTGACACTCCTGTTAATATAGGCTAAACTAGAAAGAGCTAAAATAACTCACACCAACCTTATTTGCGCCTTTTATTCACATTTGCTCAAAGATTTCATAAGTATAAGCCCTTTTTGCTCCCTACATTGATGTATTCCAAGCGGTCTACTTCGGGGGCGGGGACGTAGTAATTGAAACACCGTGCCTGGGTAACGTAATCGCTCTAAGGGACGCCCTCTGTTCGCTGGTTGGTTGGCAGCCCAACCTCCGAAGTAAACGAGCGCGAATCAACCTATTCCAGACGGAGTACTGTAGGGAAAAGAAATTGAGCGGAAGGACGTAGGCAGGCCGAGGCCAGGCTAGCCTAGTTTTGGGATGAGTCAGTAAGATATGGCCTGCATATTTCTTCATAACCGTTGAGTTAGTAAAAGGACAAAATGTCCTGTGAAATAAAGCGTAACCCTCGCCAAACTTTAGTACATGATCGCGTCAAAATCGCTATTTTTCAAACACTAAGAAGGCTTGACACAACATGAAACTTTGATCGAAGTATCATCAGTGTCTCTACACATGAACTCGAGCATTGAGAACATTGTTTGTGTACACATAGTTTACTAAAAAGAAAGATTTTGGACAACTCACTCCTTGCAAGATGGCGGTGAGCATAAAAAACAAGTGAGTTGTTCAAAACCTTTCTTTTAGTAAACTCTGTGTACACCAACAATGTTCTAAATGCTCGAGTTCATGTGTAGAGACACTGATGATACTTCGATCAAAGTTTCATGTTGTGTCGAGCCTTCTTGTTTTAAAAATAGAGATTTTGACAAGATCATGTATCAAAATAGTAGTGCCCTTATAGGATTCCCATTCAAAAGGTCATTTCACCCGAAAACGACATCGCATACAAGCTTAAAAGTGGCGCTTTGGACGTACTTATGCTTTTATATGAAAGTTTGTCTTGGGTACATTCACAAAACACCATAGGATGCATTTTGACGAGAGTTACGCAGATGAAACGTGTGAGTGTTTGCTGATAAGATGCACGCTTGCTTGTTATAGGCGTGATGCAGAGAAACTTCTCTGTATGACGAAACGCCGGTTGTTAGTGATTGGTTCAAAGCGGTTCAAAGGAACTCTAATGATTTTAAACCTCAAACTGTGCCCTCCCACCCGGAAATAAACGTTTGCCTATGGATCTAGGCCAGACTCTCTGCGAAGTCATCCAGGCTAGTAGCAGGCCTCCCCCTGTAGAGATCCTCTCTGCTGTAATGACTCCATATAATTAAGTCTCTCCTGTCTGGCCCTCCCTCTGGTGCCTCACAGGTGATCCTGACCCAGCTCCCGGGACAAAAGGTGCAATTTGACTTGTTTGATGAGGACACTGTCCAGGATGACTTCCTTGGCAGGTACGGAAAGGAGACAAAGGTGTTTTGAGGGCTTCTCTGTGTAGACGGAGGGGTTCTGTGTAGATGTGACAGCTTCTTTCCAAAATCCCATTGCAGATTCAAGATTAATCTCAGAGACCTTATCAACTCACAGTATACTGATCAGGTGAGAACATTATCAGGGCAGCTCTGAATCATAAAAAATAAGATAATGCTGAAGTTTTTTATGTGAATAATTCTGTATTCCGTGCGTTTGTGTCATGATTTCACACCAACCCTGCAGTGGTACACTCTGAATGATGTCAAGACGGGCCGAGTTCACCTGGTGATGGAGTGGTTGCCCAGAGTAACAGATCTGACGAGGCTTGACCAGGTTAGCCCTGCTGCTGTCAGCACTGCGTTGTCTGAGTGCTCACAGAAACACCTATTACATGTATGTGCTAATGCAGTGGTCCCAAAACTACGGCCCGGCCCGCCACCTCATTTTGGGTGGCCCCCCAAAACATGTCCGCGGTATATAGCATCTGGCCCGCATGGGAGTACGACATCGTCAAACTATAACTTCCGTAATTTCCCCCATTCATTCATGCAATACTCTTTTTGTCCACTGGTGGTTGTTTTGGCGCTGTTTTGCGTTTGCCATCGAAAACGGAATGAAACGTAGGCCTACCTGCAAACACTGCAAGAGGCTGACTGCATTAGTGCTCAAAGTATTCTAGAAGTGCATCAATTAATTTTTAATTAATTAAAAATGAATTAAATTAAAATTAATTAACTAACTAAGTCAAGTCATATTTCTGGGACTTTCTGGGATAATTATTTCTATTTTTTATTCACTCGTTCAAATGTTCATACAAATTCATCAAGTTCTCATCAGGTGAGTGAAAGTGGTCATTTCAGATGTTTTTGCCTGCACTTCATAAAACTCTCATAGTTTGAGAACTTCAAATTATTTGTAGGACATTGCTTGTTCACAACTTGAGCTGTGTGTGCAAATACACAGAGTTCAGAGTTCACACATTTTGGATAAAATACACTTTTGGGACTCCCTGCTAATACTTTTGGGAATGTTAAAGTCTTTTTATTAGTATTATTTCATTTGAGCTACATTTTACACTGATATGGCATGATGGCAATATAAACACAGCTAAAAATGGTATTAAATTGCAGTAGCCTATGATTAAATGTAATGGAATATTCAACTAAGGTAGACTGCTGTTGTTCACAGCACTAAGCTATTTATGTTTACTAATATACTCCGAATCTCTGGCCCTCTCTTAGAGCCAGGCATAGTGAGATTGCCCTCGGAAGAAAAAGTTTGGGGACCACTGTGCTAATGCATCTGTGTGTACACAGGGACAGCACAACTGTTTTCATTAGTCCCATTTATTTGATTGATCATGTCCTGTACTGTCTCATGTCATTTTATTCGCAAAATAATTCATAAAAGAGCGGCATATTATTTTACAATTTATGTATAATAACATGAAAGTCTTTAGTTTGTTGGCAGGCACTGTTTTGCAGTTGAACCGTGTAATTAATGGCATCTCGTGTGTGCTGTTAGATCCTACAGCTTCAGTCCCAGCAGGTGTATCAGAATAAGACAATCCCCTCTGCAGCTATGCTCTTTGTCTATGTGGAGAGGGCCCATGGCCTGCCGGTGAGTGCAGTGCATACAGACAGACAGGATACCCTCACATCTCACACTTACACAGGACACACTTACATCTTACACTTACACAGGACACCCTCACATCTCACACTTACACAGAGTACCCTCACATCTCACACTTACACAGAATACCCTCACACTTACACAGGACACTCTCACATCTCACACTTACACAGGACACCCTCACATCCCACACTTACACAGGACACTCTCACATCTCACACTTACACAGGGCACCCTCACATCCCACACTTACACAGGACACCCTCACATCTCACACTTACACAGGGCACACTCACATCTCACACTTACACACGATGCACTCACATCTCACACTTACACAGGATTCACTCACATCTCACACTTATTACAAAAACAGAATAAACAGCTAAATTGTACTTTTGTGTTCAGTATGTATGGGGAGGGTGGCTTCACTAATTGGTTCGTTTTCTGTACCATGTTATCTGTGGTCCTAGTTGAAGAAGAGTGGTAACGAGCCCAAGGTCGGGGCAGAGATCTCACTGGAGGGCGTCTCCAACCGGACTAAGGTGGGACTTCCTGTCCATTTCCATGTGCCTACCGATGTCCTTGGTGTGGCACATCCCTCAAGTCTGTCATATAGAGTAGGCTACCAAAATGAAATGTGAAATTTGTGGGTCTCGTATGATTTGTGCATATTCATGTTTTCTTTCCCGTAGATTTGCGATCGTTCTACCTCTCCACAGTGGGGTGAAGCCTTTCACTTCCTGGTTCGTGACCCTAGAAAGGACATCCTCACAGTGAAGGTCAGGAAATTAAAACATATAAAAAAACAAATCCCAAAATCAGCTTGTGCCATGTTGTTGACTTACTGATTTTTACTGGCTATGACAGACAGTTCTAGTGCCTGAATGTGCGTTCTCTGTGCAGCTTTCTCACAGCTGGGGTCAGGCTCTGGGCGCCCTGCTGCTGCCCCTGAGGGAAGTGCTGGCCGAGCCGGACCTGGTGCTGGACCGCTGGCTGCCTCTAGATCGCGCTCTGCCAGAGAGTGAGATCTTACTGAGGGCCGAAGTCAAGGTGACTTAGCAACAGCGGCACAGTGCAGTGATTTAACATTTCAGCACATAGTTTCAAGCTAGTTATCAGCAATCACACCGCCATACAATAATTTTATTCTCAAAAAGAGACAAAATAGAGCCAAATAGAGTTTTCTCTGTCGTTAATAATAAATAACTGCCTTGTGTGTTGGTCTATCAGTTATTGGACTCAAAGCTTGTGGAGTGCCTCAAGTCGAATGGAGATGAGGTGACAGACTGTGACGAGGCAGTGGAAGATCACCTCATTCCCAGTAGAGATTCAGACATGGCAGCTAATCTTAGGCATAGAGCTGTGCCCAGCAATGAGTGAGTATCACACAGAATGGACTCTGTTCTTTCTTCAAATACTGCAAAGAGACAACTATAATGAGATTGTCTGTGTGTGTATGCGTGCGTGTGTTTTGTGTTTGTGTGTGTGTATGTGTCTCTAGAGAAGATAGTGTGGGTGGAGCTGGAGGCCAGGGACAGGTGAAGCTCTCTATTGTCTACTCTTCTGAAGAGAGCCGATTGGCATGAAGTTTACATCCTGTCTCTTCCTGTTGCTATTTGTGCTCTGTTCTTCCCAGGTATGACTTGACGGAGGAGGCCACCTGATGGGTATAGGAGAGGACTTGATGCCTTTAACGTCTCTGCCCTCCTGCTTCACCTTCCTCCAAGCTTCTGCTGTGTGATGCAAATGTCACTTTTGTAGCTTTGAGATTGTGTGTAGCATTCGAATAGTGTAATCACTGATGACAAATTGATCACAGGTATCATATCAATTCAATACCTTCTGTTTGCTTGCACAAGAATTTTGTTTACCATCAATTACAAGGAACAAACTAAAGGGATTTTGCATTGCATTTGCACTATGCAAAATATCTTTAGATTGATTTACGACACAAATTTTACAATCAGTCATCCTGGGGTGAAGCCTAAATATAAATGGATAGACTTAACCCTGTCAGTATTTCCATGTACAATGTGTCAACTACTTCATTCATATGGCCAGGAGTTCCAGATAGCAAACCCTGTCATAAGTGCACATTGAGCAAATACAGTGTTTCCCATACATTGACTAATCTGTGGCGGGGCGCCACGAAATAAAAATCGGCCGCCACAGATGAATATTCTATGTTTAATTTAATTTAATTTAATTTAATTTAAATATAAGGTCAAATCCTTGCATTGCCATTGAGCTGCGCTTTTTACGCACGTATGTAACATGCCTATGATAAGGCTTTGCAGTTGTACAATATGGTCAATCTATTGTCTCAATTGTGTTGTGATCAAATGCGTTTAATAAATTCCACTATGTCATAAATATAACATGCCGATTAATGTTTGTATGGTGTATCTCATCTAGGCTTCTCTTAGGCTATGTTCAATCAAATTGGCTTTGCCCACCCTTTTCTTTCTGTGCCCACCCATTTGAACATTTCTGGCTACGCTATTCGAGCATAGGAGTAGAAAAACCTATTCGATTAGACTGCCGAGGGGGGAAAAGATATGCTGTTGCTCTGTCCGAGTGGTCATTTAAATATATATAGGTTAAATTGTGTGTGGTAAAGTTATAATCGGACTGGTAGGCCTAGTCCGATTTAACACTGCAAAATAGAAGCAGCAGCTGGCTGTGGAAGTCGATAAATAATTTCTGGGTCAGAGCAATCGTAAAAAATAAATATCAAAATCAGTTTTGGGCCTGAGGCCGTTTTTTAAACGTTCTACTTTTGATCTGATCATGAAATCAAAAGTCTGAAAAACAAAGCATTATTTGTTGGTTTGTATCACATTCATAAACAAATAATGAAAAAACAAGTCCATTTTGGATTCTCAATTGAATATCAAATGAACGAATGATACCATTGCTTCGCTGTGTTCTTTCTTTTTAAACGAGAATAAATCATTTAAACATGTCAGGGCTTTTATGTATTTTTTTCTGGGGTATTAAAAGGAAAAGTTTGCGCTAGTATGAAAGATAAAGTTTATAACGTAACTGTCAGACACCAAACAGGACGAGGACCACAATTGCGTCACGTTCAAAAGTTTATTTAAGGGTTGGGGGTTTCAGGGGTTCCGGGGGGGGTACAGGAGTTCCAAGAGTCTGCGTGTGTGTGTTCCCCCAGTAGCCGAACAGCGAAGGCAGGAGCTGGATGATCCGGGAAGTCCTGGGGGAAACACACACACAACAGCAATTGAAACGAAGCAGCAGTACAGTCAAGGACTAGGCGGTATTCGTAGAAGAGGGACGGAAGGCAGGTCAAGATTACCGGGGCTGGAGAACACAGAAGTAGTCGAGCGGGTCCGGGATCACAGGCAAAGAGTCAGAGGCGTTTTCAATAAACAGGCAGGTAACTGGTGCTGGTTGCAGACGATCTGACAAGTGTGGACTGAAAAGCAAGGCTTTATATAGAGGGCATGATGAGTGGTGAATGCAGTGCAGCTGGTAGGTAACGAGGGTGAGGCAGAGCAGAGCAGGAACAGGTGGAGGTCATCAGACTTCAATCAGCACGTGTTACCAGGCAGAGAGAGAGCTCATGACAGAACCCCCCCCCTAAGGGACGGCCCCAGAAGTCCCCAAGAGTGACACCACGTCGGGAGGGCGGAGGGGAGCCGGTGGAGGGCTAGAATTCCTCCGAGCGGTCCGAGTGAACATCCTCATCCTCGGAGGGAGCTGGAGGGTCGTGGACAGAAGACGGGACAGGTACCGAGACAGGGTCAGGGTCAGGCACATGACAGGAAGCCGGGCGGGCAGGACGGTTAGGGACCCCTCTGGGGCGGCCCCTACGGATTGCAGGTTGATCAGGATGCAGACGGTGGAAGTCGGCGATGAGTGTCCGGTCCACAATCCGACTGGCTGGCACCCAGGTTCTCTCCTCAGGTCCATAGCCCTCCCAGTCGACGAGATACTGGAGGCCCCTACCTCGCCGTCTGGACCGAAGCAGGCGTCGAACGGTGTACACCAGCCCACCGTCAACGAGGCGAGGAGGAGGAGGAGGAAGCGGCACGGGGACCAGCGGGCTTTCATGCGTCGGCTTGACTTTCGAAACATGGAAAGTAGGGTGCACCCTCATGGAGGTTGGCAACTGGAGCCGGACTGCGGTTGGGCTGATGACCCTCTGGATAGGGAACGGGCCGAGGAATCGAGGTGCCAGTTTACGCGATTCCACCCGCAGTGGGAGATCCTTGGCTGACAGCCACACCTTCTGGCCAACACGGTAGGCGGGTGCCGGCGATCTTCGGCGGTTAGCCCCAGTGGCATAGCTGACAGCTGACTTGAGTAGCGTGGCACGAGCTTGTGACCAGGTACGACGGCAACGGCGGGCATAGGCGAGGGCAGACGGGCAGGACACATCTCCTTCCTGGCTGGGGAACAGGGGGGGCTGGTAGCCATACACACACTGGAAAGGTGACATACCAGTGGCAGAGCAGGTGAGGGAGTTGTGAGCATACTCTATCCACATCAGTTGTTGTGCCCAAGCCTGGGGTTTGCGAGAAACCATGCACCGCAGCGCCTTCTCCAGCTCCTGGTTTGCCCGCTCGGATTGACCATTGGACTGGGGGTGGAACCCAGAGGTGAGACTCACTGTGGCCCCTAGAAGACGGCAGAACTCCTTCCAGAATGTAGAGGTAAATTGCGGGCCTCGGTCAGAGACAACATCCCTGGGCAGCCCGTGTAGACGGAAGACATGATCAAGAACAGCCTGGGCAGTCTCTCTGGCAGATGGCAGTTTAGGGAGGGGAATGAAGTGTGCCATCTTGCTAAACCGGTCAACCACAGTGAGAATGACAGTCATCCCACCTGATGGTGGGAGGCCAGTTACAAAGTCCAAGGAGACGTGGGACCAGGGTCGTGTGGGCACAGGCAAGGGCTGGAGTAAACCAGCGGGGGGCCGAGTGGAGGACTTGTTCTGATTGCAGGTGGGGCAGGCACGGACGAATTCTCGGACATCCCTTCTCAAAGACGACCACCAAAAGCGCTGGGCAAGGAGATGGCAGGTGCGGGCGGAGCCCGGGTGGCAGGCAAGGCGGGAGTTGTGTCCCCACTGTATGACCCGGGACCTCAAATTCTCTGGGACGAAGAGACGACCGTCTGGGCATGCACTGGGACTGGGATGGTCACGGAGGGCCTCTTGAATTTCCTCCTCGATATCCCAGGTCAGGGCAGCTACGACGCAGGGATCGGGCAGAATTGATGCAGGTTCCTGGGAAGGGGCGTCATCCTTATGAAACTGACGGGAGAGAGCGTCCGGCTTGGTGTTCCGAGAACCTGGGCGGTATGACAGGGTGAAGTTGAATCTGGTGAAAAACAAGGCCCAGCGGGACTGTCTGGGGTTAAGACGTTTGGCATTGCGGATGTATTCGAGGTTTTTGTGATCGGTCCAGACCAGGAACGGAACTGTGGACCCCTCCAGCCAGTGACGCCACTCCTCCAGGGCAAGCTTGACAGCCAACAGCTCACGGTTTCCAACATCATAATTGCGCTCTGCAGGTGAAAGCCGGCGAGAGAAAAATGCACAGGGGTGCAACTTGTTGTCCTCCTCTGCCCGTTGAGAGAGTATGGCCCCGACTCCCACGTCTGAGGCATCCACCTCGACAACGAACTGCCGGTCTGAATCCGGCATCTGGAGGATGGGGGCAGTGGTGAACCGGGCCTTGAGGGTATGAAAGGCTGTGTTGGCCTCTGGGGTCCAGGAAAAGGGGTGTTTGATGCTGGTCAGAGCTGTGAGGGGAGCGGCGACGGAGCTGTAGTTCCGGATGAATTTCCGGTAGAAATTGGCAAAACCGAGGAATTGCTGCAGCTTCTTCCTATTCCCCGGAACTGGCCAGGAGGTAACTGCCGAGACCTTTGCGGGGTCCATCTGGATATTGCCTTCAGCGACGATGTATCCCAGGAATGACACAGTCTGAGCATGGAACTCGCATTTCTCCGCCTTGACATAGAGAGAGTTCTCCAGGAGCCGTCGAAGAACCAGCTGGACATGACGGGTGTGTTCGGACAGAGTTCTGGAGAAAATTAAGATGTCGTCCAGGTACACGAAGACGAATTTATTCAGCATGTCCCGCAGCACATCATTCACCAGCGCCTGGAATACCGCTGGGGCGTTGGTGAGGCCAAATGGCATTACCAGGTACTCATAATGGCCGGTGTGGGTGTTGAATGCTGTCTTCCACTCGTCACCCTCCCTTACTCGCACTAGGTGGTAAGCATTTCTAAGGTCCAGTTTGGTGAAAATAGTGGATCCCTGGAGCAATTCAAAAGCAGAGGTGAGTAAAGGCAGAGGGTACCGGTTCTTCACTGTGACATCATTCAGACCTCGATAATCAATGCAGGGGCGAAGAGAACCATCTTTCTTTCCCACAAAGAAGAACCCGGCACCAGCAGGAGAGGAAGACGGGCGGATGAGTCCAGCTGCCAGGGAGTCCCTGATGTAATCCTCCATAGTTTTTCTTTCAGGAGGGGATAGTGAGTAGAGGTGACCTTTGGGTGGAGCAGTCCCAGGGAGGAGATCAATGGCACAGTCGTACGGACGGTGTGGGGGCAGAGATGTGGCTTTGGTCTTGTTGAACACCTCTCGGAGGCCATGGTAACATTCAGGGACATTAGAAATGTCGTGGGCAATGCTGGGGGGTACTGAGCCGGGGGGCAGCGAGGCAGCACGCAAACAGGTCAGGTGGCAGGCATTTCCCCACTCTTTCACAGTTCCGGAGGCCCAATCGAGGTGAGGATTGTGGAGACGGAGCCAAGGGTAGCCCAGGATTAGGGGTTGGCCTGGAGAGCTGAGCAGGTGGAAGCGGATGGTCTCTCGGTGGTTTCCTGACACCATCATTGAGATGGGGGCTGTGATGCTGGTAACTGTGCCAATTGCGTGACCGTCCAGGGCCCGGGCTGGAACAGGAGTGGACAAGCGATGGCTTTCCAAGCCCAGCTGACGAGCAAGTCCTGTGTCAATAATGTTTGCTTCTGCGCCAGAGTCCACCAGGGCTGCCAGGGTGTGGGTGGAATCAGACAGGTGAAGACAGACTTGGATGAGGGGTTTACGGCTGATGGAGGGCTGAATGTTCATTGAGCTCATCCGGATTCCTCCTACATCTGGTGAGCTCCGGCTTTTGCTGGACAGGTGGCGACTCGATGACCATCACCACCACAGTACAGGCACAAGTTGGAGGTGATGCGTCGCTGGCGCTCTGCAGGGGTTAGGGAGGTGCGGCTGATCTCCATCGGTTCAGACTGGTCCGGCTGGCTAGATGGTGTGGCAGGTGCGGACAGAAGGGCAGTTGGGACACTCCGTGTGCTGGTGGATGGACTCTGGCGCCCTCTCTCATGACGGCGGGCCTGGATCCTGCGGTCGATGCGGACAGCCAGAGCAATGGCTTCATCAAGAGTGGGGGGTTGATCATGGGAAACCAGCTCGTCCTTTATGTAGTCCGCCAGGCTGTGGAGGAAAGCATCCACCAATGCTTCCATGTTCCAGGAGCTCCGACTTGCCACGGTTCGAAAGTCGATGGAGTAATCCGCAACAGTCCTTCTGCCTTGGCGAATACTCATCAGGATCCGAGATGCCTCGGCTATTGTGGATTCCAAATCGAATACCTTGAGCATCTCCTCTGCGAATAGGTTGAAGGTTGCACATGCTGGGGTCTGGCGCTCGAACTCCGCCGTTCCCCAGAGTCGAGCTCGGCCCGTCAGGTGAGTGATCACGTAACCGACCCTCGCCCCTTCAGTGGCAAAAGTCCTGGGTTGCAGGGTAAACTGGACACGGCAGCTCGTCAGGAACGCCCGTACCTGGGTTGGGTCGCCGCTGAACCGCTCTGGATTGCCGATCCTGGGTTCTGGGGCTCCGGCAGCCACGGTAGCAGTGGACTGGGCAGGAGACTCGGGTGCTGGGCCGGTGAGCAGGCTGGCTGGGGCTGGGCCGGTGGGAGCAGGCAGAGGAGAAAGGTTGGTGAGAAGTTGAATGATCATTGCAAGTTGTTGCTGTTGCTGCTGGAACTGCTGACGCTGGCTCAAGCCGGCTTGAAGTAGGGAGGCAATGTCAGCAGTGTTGCGGTTTACCTCTCTCTCTGTCTCTTCCAGGCGTTGCATGGCGGTGGGTGGTTCTGGTTCGTCGGTTTCCATGCTGGTTCGACCGTGCGCTGGGTCCATGTTTGGTCAGATCGTACTGTCAGACACCAAACAGGACGAGGACCACAATTGCGTCACGTTCAAAAGTTTATTTAAGGGTTGGGGGTTTCAGGGGTTCCGGGGGGGGTACAGGAGTTCCAAGAGTCTGCGTGTGTGTGTTCCCCCAGTAGCCGAACAGCGAAGGCAGGAGCTGGATGATCCGGGAAGTCCTGGGGGAAACACACACACACAACAGCAATTGAAACGAAGCAGCAGTACAGTCAAGGACTAGGCGGTATTCGTAGAAGAGGGACGGAAGGCAGGTCAAGATTACCGGGGCTGGAGAACACAGAAGTAGTCGAGCGGGTCCGGGATCACAGGCAAAGAGTCAGAGGCGTTTTCAATAAACAGGCAGGTAACTGGTGCTGGTTGCAGACGATCTGACAAGTGTGGACTGAAAAGCAAGGCTTTATATAGAGGGCATGATGAGTGGTGAATGCAGTGCAGCTGGTAGGTAACGAGGGTGAGGCAGAGCAGAGCAGGAACAGGTGGAGGTCATCAGACTTCAATCAGCACGTGTTACCAGGCAGAGAGAGAGCTCATGACAGTAACAGTAAATTTGCCTAATCTGTTCTGATTACATAACATTATTACTGTCAACCGGGGTGGCTTCGGACACTTTTTTAAAACATTTTTGGAATTTATTTACAAACCTGAAAAGAATCGGCAAGCATTGCACCATTTCGACAGCGGTTTACACCACGTTAGTCTCAGTTTTTTAATAAAAAATGAAGACAATCTATTCTCAATAATTGCTTCAATCATCGGAGAGGCAAACTGCTTATCAATTTGCAAAAAAACCTGTTCCTTTTCTATAACACTTTGGACTGGCATAGTATTCACCTTTTAGCCTAGAAATCTAGACGCACCCTAGTGTCAGATTTTTAGCATGATAAATGCAAATGACTCAAGTTACCACTCACTGTCAATTACATGTGCAGAGTAGGCTACCCTATCACCAAGGTAATGTGTGGAATACCACCTATATCCTTATTTTGGCCATTCAAACATGTAGATTTTTATTCCCATAATTACTAGGTTGTTGCCTTTTATATCCAGTAGGTGGCAGTCCAGGATAAGAAATAGCAGTTCAAAAAAATTTAAACTAAAGCAGCATAGGTGCAAACGGAAATGTAATGTGTGAAGTTATTGGAATGGAAGAGTTCCCCCAACTCCTGTGTAGCCTAATTTGTATTGGTGAGACTTGGGCAGAAACACAAAACTCACACTTACATTCATACTCTCTCTCTATCACTTGATCTCTCTGTCTCACACACACACACACACACACTCTCTCTCTCCCAATCTTTCTCTCTCACTCTCAGGTTGTTTGGGGGTCAATTGTAAAAAAAAACCTCTTTAAATAAGTAAATTAAATATTGTTCATTATTATTGCTTGTTGTTATAATACCAGCTATTCAATAAATCAGCGATTAATGAAGTGTATGTATTGTCTATTATTATTATGATTATTATTATTAATAAAAACATAGTAATTTCATAGATTAAAGAATAACTAAATGAATGGGTCAAATATCAACCCAACAAGGGGGTCAATATTGGGCTAGTGGGCCTGACCTGCTACAGCTCCAGATACTAGATAGAAAAGTGTTCTATAATGGAGTATACATTGTGAAGGGTATCTACTATCAGCAATGTGGTGTACTATAATGTGTTAAACCATACATTCTACATACATAGGTACACACACACACACACATGGGTTTTGTTAACTTATTTATTTAATCAAGGCTGTGCCAGTATGCCTTTAAAAATAACAAAAACGTTGTCCTATATCACAGAAATAGGAAGAATATTTTCTACATGTCGTAAAGTATACAGACTGGCTCTGCTTGTTTGTTACTTTTTTATTATTTTTTATTATAAATCAAAACAAAAATGGTGATGCAACTGGTTTGGATGGTCAATGCACATGTGTAAAACCAATTCAAGATGTGCATCAAATCCCGTTCTTCAAATATTGCACATTCCAAATATCTCAGTTATGTCTTTGGAATAATTTCCCTTAACAGAGTCAAATACACATGCTAATAAATAGGTGTGGCGTTACAAAACTTTATTAGAATACACCAATTTGCTTCAATTCAACTGTAGTAGTGTGTAGCAGTGTCCAATATGCCTGAGTTCACAGATTCAGTTGCCAAAGGGATTTAATCAATCCTCTCTGTATAAAACTTTGTTCATTGTATACAAATTTACAAAAAAACTCACACACATTCAGGTTTTCTAGCGTAAGGCACCATCTCTAAAGTACATCACTTTCAGCGTTCGGAAATGATCTTTTAAAGCACTCATACTAGACTCCCCTGAAAATTTGACAACAAACAAAAACGCCCCACTGGAGTGTACAGAGGATAAAACAGTACCAGAGGAGCAGAAGCCACCGGCGCGGTATGGGGGCAGTGGAGGTGCTCAGGGGTCAACGAAAGACACGGCGATGTAGCGGACGCCTCCCGTGGTGGGAAGCCCCTCGTGGTAGTGAGTGAGCCGGCCGGGGTGCATGAGGGCCCAGCCTTTGCGCGGTGCCTGGATGGAGCAGTTATACCTCAGGAACCGGCATCCTCCCCCCTGAGCGGGGAGCGGGGGAGGAGTGGAGTGGGGGATAAAGGAGAGGGGAGGGGAGGAAAGAGAAGGGGTGACAGGAGGAAGAGGAGGAAGAAAGAAAAAGGTGTAAAGAAGATAGAAGGGATAAAGAGGAGACGGGAAGGGGGGAGAGAACAGATGAGAGGGAAGAGAAGAAGGGATAGAGGTAGAGAGGAGTGAAAAGAAGAGGAGAGAAGATGAGAGGGTAGAAGTGGGGAGGGGGTAAAGAGAAAGGAAAGCATAAGAAGGAAGGGAAAGTGAGGGGGGGGGGGGGGGGGATGAGAGAAGTTAAAGGAGAACCCAACATGGCGCCACTCTCAAAGACAAGGACAACAGTTTGTACAGTGCAAAAACATTGTAATATTTACTAATTAGCTTTGGTAAACCAATAGACTGAATAAAACTGCTTTAACATACAACACTTGTTGTGTGCACTGTGTGCCTACTGCCTAAAACAAGTAAGACAACAGTTAAAAGAATTAATGAATTTAATCAACATTTTCAAAATTGAATTTCTGAACAACAGTAAAACGAAAGTTAATTATTATTGTGTACCAATTTGTAATTCAGGTACAGTATACACATTTCTGCATTTCATACAATATTGAGAATGAGCTGATACAATATGAAGTGTGTAAATTATGCATGAAAATAAACCAAACTATGGAAACAAACAACATATTTACAACATAGCATGCACTTTTAACTCTAAATCATGCTTAGCAGGAGGAAATACACCAATAACACTTAATTGATTTGAAACAAATTCAACTAGCAGGAGTTATTGATGAGTCTACATGCTGAAGAGTCATCACTAATATGGTCCTACAGAGCAGTGCATGGGATTCAATGACACTACATGCTAAAGAATCATCATTGATAGCACCCTATGGAGAAGTGCGTGCGATTCTTTATCATGCCATGCTATCTTCAGCAAGACTGCACAGCACACATCCACAGGTTACTGCAACGTTGAAAGGGAAGAACTAGAACATACAGTATTACCGCTGGCTCAAACAAACTGACAGCCAGGGCCCCTGACAAATGGTCTTTCCTTTCTGATAAGACATGTCTTGTCTTTCTGTGGGTGCAGTGACAGACCTTCACTGCCATCCTCAGATTGGCGGATGGCATTCAGAGAATGTAAGGGAGGTGAGGGGATCCCTCCATAGGCCTGTCCTGACACTTCTGCCCCCCCATCCCCATCCCATAGTGCTGGGTTCTTCTGCCCGGCCTTAAGAGCTGGGGCAACATGCCCCAACAGGCTGTGGTTTCCTGCTCTGAGCATAGAGTCTTGCAGGAATCCCACCCCCTTCACTCAAGGTGATTTAGTGAGCCTTGCGCTATCGATCTGGCAGCAGTGGACGTGACTCCAGCCTCAAAGCACTGCACCAAAGCTTCCTATACCTCATCAGCTAAGTGTTCTCTCCTGAAAGTCTCTACAACAATTCCACATTGAAATATAAAAATAATGATCTTCATAATCTTTGTTCTAACTCATCAGGGGATAGTTTGGGAGTCTTTGAATATGGTATTCTTCATAGATCAGAGTAAAATCATGGTAAAACTGATATGGCTGACTCAAATTAACCCATTCAAGCCTCATTGTTTTGACTGAGTTAAGTAATGTGTAGTGTAGTGTTAAGTTTATTACAAGTTTATTACACAAGAACACACGTTGACATAGCCTAACTTAGTCAAAGCAATGTACTTTTATAATGTGCTATTTACGTATATTCTTAAAGACCCCATTCCACCCACAATATTTGTTCTAACTCATCAGGGAACATCCAGGTAAGTTTACCATATGGTATTTCCCATAGACTATAGTGAATATACAGTATATACAGTACCCTCCAGAATTATTGGCACCTCTGCTAAAGTTGACTAAAAAGAGGAATATAAAATCATCTTTTGGAAATTGATCGTAATGTCTTACTTATGACCCCTGTATTTTAAGGAAGAACATTTATTTATTTATGATACTTTACTCATTCACAAAGAAAATTGGTGTCCTTAAAGGTTGGATATTTCCTCATTTTTTTACTTAAGGCATTAGAATCAATTTCCAAAGGATGATTTTATATTCCTCTTTTTAGTCAACTTTAGCAGAGGTGCCAATAATTCTGGAGGGTACTGTATATTATACATATCTTCTGATTGACCACCTTCCATCCGGAGGTCCATGATGCAGTGGTGTCAGTGGAGACCAGCCAGTGCCATGGCCACTCACCTGGTAGTCAGTGCCCACTTGGTTGAGTGCAATGTTTATAGTGAATGTGGAGGCGTCGTGGTGCGGCCTGAGTGAGGGCTGCTCGTCGGGCTTATACCTAACTACAAACGCCAGATCAAACTGAGCCTGCAAAGACACAGGAGACAACACAGAGAGAGAGAGAGAGAGAGAGAGAGAGAGAGAGAGAAAGAGAGAGAGAGAGAGAGAGAGGCCCACGGGTCATGCAGCGTTCTGAGGAGGGACAAACAAACAAACAAACAAAACAAACAAGCGCCATCCCCGGCCCGCTCATGGAGCTTTCCGTGCGAGTAAAAAAAAGGAGGAGGAGAAAAAGAGAGAGAGAGACAAAGAAAGAGAGAGGGATGGAGTTGAGGAGGGGGGGATACCACCTGCAGCCTCAAGAGCCCTGTGCAAAGGATTGTGGGATAACTCTGCGGCAGCCCTGCCTGCTAAAGCTGCTGCACGTGAGCCGTCTGAGTGAGTCTGTTTACCTGGTAGTCAATGTCTTTGCTGTTGAGAGCTATGTTAATAGTAAAAGTAGAGGCGTCGTGATGTGGCTCGAGCTTAGGCTGCTCGTCTGGTTTGTATCGCACTACAAAGTTGAGGTACGAGGTGCACTGACGAGAGAAGAGATTCAGGTCAGTGATATAACAGTGCATATAAACGTCATGATGGGATCGAGCCACCGTAACTTACAATGATAATGATAATTATAATGATAACACTCATAATATAAAACAATACTTTCAATTGTAACTACCCCTAAATGTACAGGTTGGGATATTTTAAACAATGCACATGAAATCGATAATGATTAAAATCCATTCATGATAATGAAGTTTGTGCTATTTCAGGATTTGAGTTATTATATCCAGCCCAAACTGCTTAACATTACAATACAACACAAGCATTTTCCTGCTGTCACTTCAGAAACACATTAGTAATGATGGGCAAATATATGTAATATATTTCGCATTAGTCGTCTTATCAGTCGTATAACAAGTCATATAAAATACATAAGTTAACATACATATCTAAATTATACTAACAGGCTGTATCTAGATTAGAAAAGGTGGTTCACTTTTATCACAATACATTTCATGTTCCAAAGTTTAGAAGTAACTACTGTCTAACTTTCATGTTTTTTGACAAATGTCTATTTGTACTACTCAATTCAGTACATATACATAATCAACTCATTTAAATCTCTCTACCTTCTCTTGATGTACAACAGAAGAGACAGTGATGCCAGTATCTGTAAAAGTCATCTTACCCTTGTGTAGTAGCCTGGGTACATCTTCTCTGTGATGGGCGCTATGAAGTCCAGCAGGAATTTATGCCACTCTTTCTCATAGCCCACCTGGTTCATATGGATGTCTATGGTGGGCACGTTCTCGTAACCCCCTTGGATACGGGTGTCCTGTTGAGTCAAGACACACACACTGTCACTACAAATACCTACAGATTACTCCAGTATCTTATCAAACTACCCCCATGAGCAACATTATTCATACGATTCCAAATAACGCTAATCATATGATTCCAAATCAAATCAAAGCATTCCAAGCAAACAGTGAATAGATAACCTTTACTAGAATTCCCAAGTATTCTTAAGCAATATGGCACAAGTGAGAGTGGGGTTGGTGAAGGATATACCCACGGCTGTAGGCACGAGGCCGGAGGACGTGCCACAGGTAACCACGAGTGTCATACTGCTTTTATACAACAATTCCACTTACAACTAGTCAAGTTTAAGGGTGCGGTCAGCAGGGTTGTGCATGGCGTCGCGTTAGTTCGTGTTTATATTTAAATTTCTTAGCAGATGCTTTTGCCCAAAACAACATACATTCTATTTTAATCAAGGACCAAACAAAACACACCAGAGATGTAGCTCACCCCTCCCTTCAGTATTCCCAGAGAAACTCCACAAAGTGTTTTGTTTGTCAAGCTGCCCCCAATTTGTTTGTTTTGGGTTTTTGGAGCCTGGGCTGCCTACAGAGACCGGATTTTTTTTACATGTACGCATGGGATGGGCAACTAGCGGATCGTTCGCTGAATGTGACCGACAATGTTAGGGGCTTGAAATTGTGTACGATCACTGACTGCAGATTTAAAAACATCAAATTGTGTTTTCTATCACTCATTGTTTGTGCACAACAATTTGTCAACTCACTTGTCCTCCCGTTACATGCTAATCTGAACATTCAATTTATTTGATTTTCTCAATTTTCTCATTCTCATTCAACAACGCACAATGTGGAGTGATTACTAGCTGTAAAGAGATAGGGGAGAGTGGGGATGTCTTGGGATAGTTTGACTGGACCTAACTGTTACATGATATGGACCCTTTCAAGAGAGTTCCATTATCAGCATCATAGTTGGCCCCACAAGACTTCCTTTTTAACATTCCATATGTTATCTTAATGCAGAGGAAGTAGATTGGGGCCCAAATAGAACGTTCAAGCATTGTTTTTGTTTTTATTATTGAAAGGGTCTATACAATAAACATTTGTTGTGGGTGAAAGAGCAGAGTGAGATACCTTGTTGCCGCCACCAGACCACTGCCCAAAGTGCTCCATTTCTTGCACGATGTGATCGCACCCCACCTCTGAAAAGATGGGAAACCAGTACACATCCGGGCAGGGCTGAAGGGAAATATACAAAGTCACTCATTCATACAACTACAGTCCACAGCTGTATAACTTCTCATCTTTACAAGTAAAAAGATAACAACCCACAGAGCCTCCTTGCCCAGCTCTCTACACATTGCAATATTTTACAGTTCTCCTGGTTGGTCATATTCAGAAGAGGAAATGAGAAACTAGAAACTGTTGTTCATAGCGGTACTGTGGGTAAGGATATGAGAAGTTACTATTTCACACTATTTCAAGATACCAGCTGAACAAAAAAAGTAATTGCACTGCTGAAAACCAGTGTAGCGTTTTCAAAATAAATCATAATTCTTGTTGTTTCTTGTCTCTACCATACAAAAACAGCTGTACCATTCATGTCCCTGCTTATGAGTGCAGATCAGTGTATGTCAACAGTCTTCATTATTTCACTATTTTCATGAGCTACAACAAAGATAGTCAGGTCCTGAACTAATGATCAAACTGAAACATTTTGGTGTCATTACTGTGTACTGTTTGGTCTACCCGAGTGGCTCTTTTTACAAGCACAAGTCGTGTTTTATTCTATAAATAAAATGGTCAAAAACCTTGATGCAACTTTAAGAGTAATGTAGGTGGAGAGAAATACTCACAGTTTCTATTAATTTGTCCTTCATTATGCGGGTGTAGTTTTGATGAATGTAGCGCTCTTGCCAGTCCTGTGGATGGTGAACAGTGGGTTACTCATAAAGGCAAAACACGAAATAATGCATTCTGGGATAGAGCTCAAAATCTAAAGGCTGAGCTACACTAGGCGCGTAACTGAAGCGTTCCGTTCGCATTGCGTCTGCTGCAACAATTATCTTCCACTATAATCAATGGAAGTAGCTACACCAGACGTGATAGCGGCGCGTACGTTCGAAAAAAAATAGACCGTTCATCTAAAATGGATTTTATGGATTCTTACCACTCTTTAAAATGGATTTTACGCGTCGTGAACGGAACGCTTCAGTTACGCGCCTCGTTTAGCTTCCGCGTACGAACTAATGCAATTAGGAAATCCCAAAGAACCTCTGTCTCAATGATTAATCTTTTTACTAAATCTATGATTTTTTTTCTTGTCATCCTCCTTGTGTGATAGACAGTGAAGCTTGCCTATCAGGAGTGCTGAGCTTCACAAGCACTAGGCATGCTCACCAATCAGAAGTGGGCCAACATTGGAATATTGAACTGAAGCTTGACTTTCAAAAATTATATTGCAAATCAAATCACACTGGCAGTAACGAAAAAATCACAATTACCGTAGATATTTTCCCCAAATTGTGCAGCCCTAACCCAGACTAAGAAAGCAAAAGAGGGAATTCAGTTTCCACTCTTATGGAGGACATGATGAGCACACTGCATCTCTCACGGATCTCTCAATGCACACCCACAACTACAGGCTGTGTTTAAGTTAGTTCATCTAAAAATAAGAACCAAATTTATAATGAGTTAGAATGTGCTACCTCTGCGGAGACATACATAGCAGACTGGATGACAGAGCTTTCACTGTGTTTTAGGGGGGATTTCAGCATGTTCTGCCAAAGTGGCATTCAGCTCATCATGTTTTCCTCTCTTTTTTCCCTGCCCGGACTAAGTCATGTCTGTGACATTTCCCAGCAGCTGGGTTCTCACCACAGGGTTCTCGAAGATCTGCCAGAGGTCGTTGTGCAAATGGTTTGTCTGGTAGTTTTCCGTCGACAGAACTCGTCCGTAGGTGTGCAGGTTTGTGACATACATGAACACTCCCTGTGGGTGATAGAGGGGAGATGTGAACGAATGATGAATGGATGTATGGAAAACATACATCCTCTTTTCGTCTCATATTAGTATAAGAAAAGCAAAAGGAAAGGAGTCAGGGAAGTTAATATTTTCGGTGAAAGTTCAGGGGACTCATCAGATAAGCCTCAAAGTACTCAAAGAAAAAAGCAAAGGAACTGCACTCCAGAGAAATATAAAACCTTTATTTACCACTGACCGTATGTCTATGTGTTTCAACTACAAGTTTTTATTTAAGTGTATAAGTATCTTCATCAACCAGACCACGCCTGTAAAGTACAATACCAACAGTCAAGGCACAGACATAACAAATCACCTCAATACGTAAACACTACACCTACTAATCAAATGTCTGTGTTGTTTATAAGACAAGGGCGCTGAGTGCATATTACAGCCGACAACTTACAAGCCAGACTTCGCCTGAGGCTTTGTGTTTGTATGAAAGTCTCGGAGCAAAAACAAAACGCATTTGGATCGGGGTGTCTGAGGCAGTGCTGGATTAAAGCACACATTTGCAGTCTGTCAGATCCATTAGTGGGGTGTAAACAAGTTACTAAACTAAACTAAACTGTCTTATCCATTGTATGCATCTGTGATAGGTCTGTGTAAGAATTCTATATTTGGCGGAGAGCAGGAAGTTACAGTACATGGCATAATGGCATAGGCTGACAGTACCCATCATCCCATATACTTCATCATGCCATACATACTTCATCATCCCATACATACCTCATCATCCCATACATACTTCATCATCCCATACATACTTCATACAGTACCCATCATCCCATACATACTTCATACAGTACCCATCATCCCATACATACTTCATCATCCCATACATACTTTATCATCCCATACATACTTCATCATCCCATACATACTTCATACAGTACCCATCATCCCATACATACTTCATCATCCCATACATACTTTATACAGTACCCATCATCCCATACATACTTCATCATCCCATACATACTTTATACAGTACCCATCATCCCATACATACTTCATCATCCCATACATTCATCATCCCATACATACTTCATCATCCCATACATACTTCATCATCCCATACATTCATCATCCCATACATACTTCATCATCCCATACATACTTTATACAGTACCCATCATCCCGTACATACTTCATCATCCCATACATACTTCATCATCCCATACATACTTCATCATCCCATACATAATTCATACAGTACCCATCATCCCATACATACTTCATACAGAACCCATCATTCCATACATACTTCATCATCCCATACATACTTCAAACAGTACCCACTTTCTCTCAGGCATCTTAATTACCATCATCAGATTTACTTGAATACCTAATTAACCGGTCAGAGTGAGCAAGAAGAGACAGATGCGAAGGTTGGCAGGAAAGGACCCAAGCCAAGCACAAGACTGTCTTTGAGGCAGAAGTGCAGGCAAACACGCTTTATTGTGACTAATCAAACGTACAAACTGACAAGACTCTGACACGACAAGAGAGGCGATCTGACAAAAGACAGAGGAACAGAGGGGTGTAGAAGTACACAGACCAGTTAACAGAAAGACAGAGGACTGGACGAGATCAACAAGACAATAACGGGGATCAGAAAGAGAGCAGAAATCGATGGAAACTAACAAGGCAGGAAGTGCAGACCAAATAAGGGGAAGAGCGGAGACACAGTCACATGACAGCAGACAGGTAAACACAGAGCACATGAGGAACAGCAACAAGCACATAAACACAGAACAATACACACAATTGACAGACTGAGAAAGTCAATTTGTCCCCAGGGCCATTGAACTGTTCAATGCCTCACTTAAGGGAAGAGGAGAGATAGACTTCTCTGCATAGTCTGTCTGCCTCTTCACCCCCTCCATGTTTGGTACTGTCTGTCTACTAGCCACTTTTACCACTGTCTTTATGCCTCACTGTTTGCGTGCTATATTAGCACATTAGCACATATGCATAACCCCGCCCCCCCCCCCCCCCCCCCCCATGCCACAGCCGAACTGTGGCCACACTTATACATTTTCTTAAATAGTTAAATATATAGATATATATATATTTAAAGTCTATATATATATAGATAGTCTATATATATATATATAGACTTTACTTTATTTCTGCATTGTTGAAATTGCACAGAGCACCTTAGAGCACCTTACCATACCTTACTATGCACAGAGAATCACAGGCTCAGTCCCTGCCTCAGTCATTGCAAGCGCCTCTGATTGATTAATCACCACTATGTGGATGCTGTTTTTAGAATTGATTTAGATTAAGTGTTAGTTAGTATAATTTGTATTTTTGTATTTTGTATTTTAGTATATTTTTATATATTGTATTTAAGTGTTAGTTAGTATCATTTGTATTTTAGTATATTTAGCATATTCTTTATCTTCTACTGTCCTTATTGCTTAGTTGTGTTTTTATATTATATACTTTAATTACTCTTTCTGCTGTTAAAGAATGTGTTTGTGTTGTCTGTATGCTGCTGAGACCTTGAATTTCCCCTGGGGATCAATAAAGTATCTATCTATCTATCTATCTATCTATCTATGGCCAGCAGGGTGGCACGAAGGCAGTCAGTCCAGGCAGGATCCTGACAACAGAGAGCAAGGAAGAAGGGAAGGAAGGAGGGAAGGAAGGAGGGAAGGAAGGAGGGAAGGAGGGAAGGAGGGAAGGAAGGAGGGAAGGAAGGAGGGAAGGAGGGAAGGAGGGAGGGAAGGAGGGAAGGAAAGAGGGAAGGAAGTAACGGAAGAGAAGTGCATGACGGAGGAGACAGAAAAGGTGATGGTGGAGGAGGAGGGCTGCGTCTCACCTGGTCTCGTGCGTGGCGGCAGAACGCCATGTCGGGGTCCAGGGTTTCAGAGCGGAAGAGGTCCTCAGCTTTCAGCTCGTCCCTCAGAACGCTGGCCTTCACCAGGAACACGTGCGACACATACGGAACATTCCAGATCCCACTGAGGGGGAATGAGCATGTGTTAAGCAAGCAGTGTGTAATGTGCTTATGTATCACTCCTTTTTTGGGGCTTTTCTGCCTTTATTTGGACAGGACAGTGGAGAGTGACAGGAAGCAAGTGAGAGAGAGAGATTGGTTGGGATCGGGAAATGACTGCAGGTCGGATTCGAACCTGGGTCCCCGTGGGCACTCAGACCCGTATATGGTACGGGCGCTGTAGCCTGCTGAGCCACAGCGCCCCCTCCTGCATCACTCTTATAATGGGGGGGGGGGGGGGGGGGGGGCTCTTCATCATGGAATTAGTTTTACATGTACATGTATGCTTTGTTTAATCAAAAAACATTCAACCTTTTTTAGGTGCTAAAAACATTTGAAACATTTAAATACAGCAACAATCTTTGATGAAACCACACATGTGTCCTAAATGTTTACAAACAGCTAATAAAAAGTCTCTAGCAACAGGTGCTGTAGTGACACATCTGGTGTTGAAACAGCTGGGTTTCAGTGTTTAAGATGGACAAACTTCTGGTAAGAGCAGTAAGGTATGAGCTACACCAGGCGCGTAACTGAAGCGTTCCGTTCACGACGCGTAAAATCCATTTTAAAGAGTGGTCTATTTTTTTCGAACGTAAGCGCCGCTATCACATCTGGTGTAGCTACTTCCATTGATTCTAGTGGAAGCTAATTGTTGCAGCAGACGCAACGCGAACGGAACACTTCAGTTACGCACGCATGTCGCTCATACCTAAGTCATAAACTCCCCACACTTACATTCGGCGTGCCTGCACAATGTCCACGTAGTCCTCGGATCTGGCGTAGTACCCGTCGGCACTCAGGGCCCCCCAGAAGTTGGTCCAGAGTTTCCCAGGCTTGGTCATCATGGGAGCGATCAGGGGCCTGAGAGGAACACAACAGGAACAGGGTCAGGTCACAGTGGACAGGAACGTCTCTGAGGGACTTGTCTTTTATCAGTCCCATTTGGCTCTCTCTAGCAAAAAGTCCTGTCTTACTGGATAGGAGTCCAATATGGCAGCCAGCCACCAACCATGTCACTGAGGTACTTTAAAACAAGGTCAGATTAGCAGCAATGTTAAATATATTTCATATTAATTAGACCATGTTTCTATGATGATTTGATTGTTAACTCCGACGTCACATTTAGTTTCTGGGCCCAACAGCTCTTTTGTCCAAAAAAGCTTACCAGCCAGCCAGCCAGCCTGTTTTCACAACCTGTAAACTTTGTTACCGTCATCTCCGGTTTAGTGAAGGAAAAATAAATCGGCTGACTTTAACAGAGTAATTAGTGTAGCTATGCAGCCAGATGATATAATCATAATTATAATCATAATTAGGGGGCAGCCGTGGCCTACTGGTTAGCGCTTCAGACTTGTAACCGGAGGGTTGCCGGGTTTGAACCCCGACCAGTAGGCACGGCTGAAGTGCCCTTGAGCAAGGCACCTAACCCCTCACTGCTCCCCGAGCGCCGCTGTTGTTGCAGGCAGTTCACTGCGCCGGGATTAGTGTGTGCTTCACCTCACTGTGTGTTGAGTGTATTTCACTAATTCACGGATTGGGATAAATGCAGAGACCAAATTTCCCTCACGGGATCAAAAGAGTATATATACTTATACTTAATCAAGGGTACTGTCCAGGCCTAGGACTTTATTAGGTTGAGGCAGCGAGTGAGTATTAGAATGACAATTTTCTTGTAGACTACTCTGAATAGTGCAAAAAAATCTTTCTTTTACTGTGTATAGAAAAATACGAGCTGCTCTGGGCCCAGCTGATGTGCCGATGTTACTATCTATAAATAAACAAGATTATTTCTTAAGAGATCAAATTGATAACACACTGACAAACGGAGACAGTACGGAGAGTCTCTGGCATTGACCATGCGTGCTTGGAATGCCTGATAAAGCCTGCATTACATTATAGCAGGTAGGAGCCTGACTCTTTGTTTCAGATGAAGCGGATACCCCCTTATCTCCAAATGGGTACTCAGTACAATGACAATTGGCAAAAAGGAGAATTCCTACACTTTGCTACTCTAATGGCATCACATGCACTACAGTTTCAATGGTTCAGCCATACAACCCCTATCTCTTTCTCTAGCACACACACACACCCTCATACACACAGGTCTGATGGGCGGGGGTGATGTGATGGCATGATGTGGTCAGACTCACTTGTTGAGCTCGATAAGGGTCCTGAGAGTGCCCTCGTTCTTTAGGACCACCTCAATGTCCACACTGAAGAAGTATTCACAGTCAATGTCCTCTCGGCACTCCGCACTGCAACACAGGAAGAACACACATCAGGAAGCAGATATCAGTCATATAAATTAAGCACATCAGTTTGGTTCAGTTTAATTCAGTTCAGTTCAGTTTAGTTCAGTTCAGTTCAGTTCAGTTCAATTTAATTTAATTTAATTTAATTTAATTTAATTTAATTTAATTTAAAGACAAAGACTTGAGATGTACCACACACTATGACATGACTCAACTCAGAGTTCAACTGAGTTCAACTCGGTTCAGTTCAGTTAAGTTCAATTTAATTCAATGACACCTAATTCGAAATGCATGCCTGACATCACACTATATTACACTATAAAAATTAAACTATTTGGTTCACTCAGTTCGCCTCAGTTTAGTTAAGTTCAATTCAGGTCAGTTTACTTCAATTCAATTTAATTTTATTCAATTCAATGACTTTCGTACATCTGCATGCATGCCAAAGCAGCGATTAAGAAATTGCTTTGGCACACAAACAAGAGAAAGCTGAAGCCTGCCGCAGGCACGCTAAGGTTGTCCAGACAGGTGAACACTGTTATTGTGAACTGTTTTAAAGATGTTTTAACTACCACTTATTACCAGCAGTGAGATGAGAGAGCACTGAACTTACAAGCCCATGTTACGGGCCTCTGTGACATGCACACCCTCCTCAGGGCCAATCAGCTTCACTGCCTGGTATTCCGTTCCATGCTCCTTCACAAAGCTGACCACCTGGTTCTCATGATGACTCTCCTGTCACAGGTCAAATTAAACACAACTGGTTATCATGATGAGTCTCCTGTCACAGGTCAAATTAAACACAACTGGTTCTCATGATGACTCTCCTGTCACAGGTCAAATTAAACACAACTGGTTATCATGATGAGTCTCCTGTCACAGGTCAAATTAAACACAACTGGTTATCATGATGAGTCTCCTGTCACAGGTCAAGTTAAACACAACTGGTTATCATGACGAGTCTCCTGTCACAGGTAAACACAACTGGTTCTTCAGTGACCATTGACATTAAACACAGTGGTCAGTGCATATTCCTACTTGCAGTGACCAAGGTTTTCAAGGTTTTGATCATAGACTATACAGTATATACAGTCTATGGTTCTGATGAACTACTTTCACTGCTCACAAATACTGCACTTATATCTGAATATGAGCAACCAGTACATTTTCTTTCTTTTTTTTTCAAAGTCAAAGTCAGCTTTATTGTCTTCACGTATACTAGACATGCACACGTATCAATTTCTTCACGTATACTAGACATGCAGAGGAATTGAAATTGTGTTTCTCTCTATCCCACGGTGAAGAAGAAACAAACGCAACAGTTAAGACAAAAAGTGTAACAGATAATGACATTTTTAACACTAAACTATAAATGACAACAATATCACAACACAAAATCACAAGGCAAAAACACAAGAATGTAACAGTTAGCTAAGAAATTGTACATGATATGTTGTGATAGAGCAGAAATATGTGCAAAAGTCCAGAGTCCAGAGTTTTGTGCAAAAATATGCTATATAGACCCTTTCAACAATAAAAACAAAAACAATGCTTGAACATTCTATTTGGGCCCCAATCTACTTCCTCTGCATTAAGATAACATATGGAATGTTAAAACGGAAGCCTTGTGGGGCCAACTATGATGCTGATAATGGAACTCTCTTGAAAGGGTCTATACAAAACAAGTCACTGGGTGTGAATACAATGATATTTCTCATTCCTACATATTTTGTAACATCTGTTGCTGATTCACAAGAATTTTGTTTTTTTAAAAATGTAATTCTAACAAATAATAACACAGTTAAGCCCTCAAGCTAAACCAGTCGTGGCTATATCCTTAACAATCCTACTCGCACTCATGCCTTATTGATTCAGTATGGGCTGCTGGATGTAACCCTATTCACAACGCGATTGCTTACATAGATCATTTATTATCTCAGAAAAAACTGTATGAACTTCCAATTTCAATTCAATCTGTGTTTGCCCACAACAAAAGGCAATTGGCCTGAACCTAACTTGATTCTAATGCCAACTGTGACAATGAGGAAGAGGAGGAGACCTGGTTGAAGATGAAGAGTCGGAGTCTGTTCTTGGGGTACTTGAGCTTCAGCAGGCGCTCAAAGAAGACAGAGACGAAGGGCGTGGGTTGCTGGATGAAGATGCCCACCACCACCAGCGGATACTCCGTCTCCTGAGGAGGCAGGGCAGAGCGGACAGGGGCAGTTAGGGGCAGAGGGGGACAGGGGGAGAGGAGGAGGCATCAGTTAGGACTCAAGGCTCATTCAAAGAAACAAACATACTGCCAGAAATCCACAAGGGCGTTGTGTACTCGGAAACAAGTCAGATCAGGCCTAAGTCTACCTCAGAGCCAGACAGGAACATTTTGGAAAGTCGCCTGGTAACAGCCAGCTTTTACAAATACACATGTATTACATCCCATACGGAATATTGGATGAGACAAACCCACCAAGTAGGGTCTAAGTTATTGCATTCCTGCTTATTATGAAGTGTGTAGACTTTTTGGCAAGCACTACAATGGCACAATGGCTCTTTCTGAGGAGGGCATTTGTAAAATAGCTGGTTTAAAACACAAGTGTAGTCAGCCAGTAAAATGCTGTAAATGAGAAACCTCCCTCCCGACACCTAGATGTGCTATTAGCAACAGACGCTAGCACCCATGGGTTTCAGCCCTGTTTGCCCTGCTCTCAGTCTGAGGTGCAGCAAGTTTGCGGATTTGAGCCCATGGCCAGTTTGACCTTGCAGTCAACAGAGCCCAGGTTACACATACAGTACTGGTATATGGGACATCACATATTAGCTTCATCTGAGCTAAACCACTCACTGAGTCCAAGCATCAGGAGGCCAGCGTGGATGTTTACACTGACTGCTAAGTGTGTACTGTAAACTGCTGTGAGCATTTGTTTATGCGGCCCAGCTGTGTGTTGGGGCCTCTTACCTTCAGGCCTGTGAGCGGGCGCAAGTCCTCACTGCACACGGTGCAGCCCGTCTCAAACGTCCACAGGTTGGGGATGTAGTTGCCCAGGTAGTTAATCTGGAGCTGCAGAGAACCAAATGCAGACACGGCGGTTTATGACTGTAAAACTGCTGAGAATTTATAACAATTGCAAATTTGTATTGTTATTACTGTAAATAGTGTTTCTGTTGTTGTTTTTCTTGTTCAAGATAAGCCGACAAACATCAGACAAGACATAATCAATCAAGCAATCAAGCTCCGTCTGAGCAGGTCAAGGCCCTAGGTCAAAGCACTGAGCGTTTTGAATAAAACAATATGCTTCACGAATACATCTGGCAGCCGATTCAACTCTTATCTGATAACCTATGTAACCCTCTTCACAGTCACTAGACAAAGTCCGGAAAACTTAACAGCCAATCATCTGTTAGAGGCATTTGGGGGCTTTCAGTCATTCATAATAAGGTTGGAGGTTAAGGGTGAAAGGTCATGCATGTACCTTGGTGGGTCCGTTGCCATGGATCATAACGGGCAGGGTGTCATAGAGCACATTTCTGGCCCTGACTTGTCCATCCTCAAACTTCAGCACAACTTCATCTGCAAATGCGCGCACACACGCACACACACACACACACACACACACACACACACACAGACACACAAAGCCAAAGGTATACATAAATGAAGAGTGACAGACACATTGCAATGAAGAGTGACACACACACACACACACACACACACACACACACACACACACACACACACACACACACACACACACACAGGTATGAGCGGGAGTGGGAGAAAAGGGCTTTTGTCTCCTCCTGATATGCTCTTGTTTGTACATGTCTTCACAGCTGAACAATCCATCATCGAACTGCTAAACCTCTATTTAAATAAAAGAGGATCCCCTTTTCACAAGCATTACATTGACGCTTTACTTTAGTGGACTCACATATAATATAATTCAACACACAATTCAGCCCTGGCCTGCACACAATAAAGCAAACTCACAGAGTCCACTAAAACCCTAAACTTCCTGTCCACATGTCCCTCCGGACCATCAGCGGCAGGACGCATTCCTCTCCCAGCTCCGGAGGATACTGTTGGTTAGGAGCAGGCTACCCGCGGCCCTCTCTCCCTGACAGCAGCACAATACTGCCCAGTGTTCCTTCAACTCCTGAGACTCCTGCGTCTGAGCGGAGGGGAGAGGAGGAGAGAGAGGAGCGACAGAGCAGAGGAGAGAGGGAGGAGAGAGGAGAAAGGAGGAGGCGGGAGGACAGGAGAGGAGAAGGGAGGAGACAACAGGAGAGGAGAAAGGAGGAGAGGACAGGATACAAGAGGAGGAGGAGGACAGCAGAAGAGAAAGAGGGAGAGCGGAGGAGAAAGAAGGAGAGAGAGGGGAGGAGTGGGGGAGGAGAGGAGAGGGAGGGGAGGACAGGAGTGGGGGAGGAGAGGAGAGGGAGGGGAGGACAGGAGTGGGGGAGGGAGGAGAGGAGAGGGAGGACAGGAGTGGGGGAGGAGAAAGAAGGAGAGGGAGGGGAGGACAGGAGTGGGGGAGGAGAGGAGAGGAGAGGGAGGGGAGGACAGGAGTGGGGGAGGAGAGGAGAGGGAGGGGAGGACAGGAGTGGGGGAGGAGAGGAGAGGAGAGGGAGGGGAGGACAGGAGTGGGGGAGGGAGGAGAGGAGAGGGAGGGGAGGAGTGGGGGAGGGAGGAGAGGAGAGGGAGGACAGGAGTGGGGGAGGGAGGAAAGGAGAGGGAGGGGAGGACAGGAGTGGGGGAGGGAGGAGAGGAGAGGGAGGGGAGGACAGGAGTGGGGGAGGAGAGGAGAGGTGGCCTTGGAGGGCTATGTGTGCTCAGGCACATCTCACAGCACACACTCACATTCCAGTGTAAAACTGTGTGTGTGTGTGTTCAGTGTACAACGGTGTGTGTGTGTGTGTGTGTGCATGCATGTATGTCCCACTCGCTGGTAGCAGACCTTCCCCCCACTCTCCCTGTGCCCCACAGACACACACACACACACAATTCTAAAATTTTCCTCTGTATTAAAGTATTTATCTATCTATCACACACACACACACACACACACACACACACACACACACACATACTTACACAAATACACCAATACAAACACTTGAACACAAACCACCCCTCCAAAACTCTGAAACTATGATCCAGCGTGTCCTATTAGCGCCTGGGTGCAAACGAAATCACTGGAATCCAGGTGAGACCGATAATAGTGGTTAGTACCGCATCAAAGACATCTGCCCACCCCACGATGCCCCATTATAAAAGAGGTTTACACAAAAGAGGCCGCCACATTTCATTTCCCTCTGAACCCCACACCCCAGTCATCATAAAAGCACAGACTCCCCTGAGGGCAAGCTGTGCTCGCTGAGCTGATCTGGCAGGAGGAAGTCTTAACTGAGCCGGCAGCTCTCTACAGAGGCGTCTCAGAGAGTCGTCAGTCGCTTTATGACAGAAAAAAACAAAAAAAACTTGTGTCAGCAAGTTCAGCCGCCTTTGAGATTTCATGAGCGAAATGGTTTTATTTATGCCTCTTTTGTGACTTTTCCTTGTTGGCAGGACTGTTCCCTCTTTGTTTTTTAAGACAGTCTGTCTTTTGCGTCATCTTGAAAACTATTCCAAATATACATTCCTCAAAGACATAAATGATATATGCCAACATATAAAACTTACCCAGTGCACCGTTGAGATTTTGAAACAGTCTGCATTTGTTGTCCAGAGTTATATTTATGGATTTCTGTAAAACAAGAGAGCCAGCAGTGAACTGAAGAAAATACTGACCAGCTCCAAACAAATAACAAACACCAGGCCCTCCATCATACCATGTAATACCGACAGGGTCAAATATACTCTTACATTTTAAACACCATTAAAGATGAGCCAAACAACCTATAAATAAATGTAAAGATACAATCCGTGATTCTAATCCAAGACACTTTTTCATTGGAGCGAATTAATTGCTCATAACAGTCCTTTAACAGTCAACATCCTTTCGTCAGAATAGCAGACTAAGCCTTAAAGAGAAGAAATATATGAGTAAAAGTGAACCATCATGGATCATACCCTTTTCTCTGGGTTGATGTAAATCCTGGTAAAGAAGAGCTGATCGCTCTCATTGTCCTTCCCAGTCCAGCTGGCCACCAGCTCTTTTAGGTTAGAAGCATAGCCAATGACACCTGCATATGTCGGAGCAAAACGGAACCATAGTTTAAAACACACAGGAGGCATACAGGAAGGGATGTTATTGACTGTGGCACAGGGATGAGGTGTGTGTGTGGGGGGGGGGGGGGGGGGGGGGCTTCCTCTCTCTGCTTCTTCCTGTCTGTTTTTGCACTCTGCTGAATAACTTATCGTCCCACTGGAGTGATCTCTATCGAGTGGACCAAACGCTGCCAGATGAAACAATGCCAGAATCTGCCAGCAGTTCCTTCTATTCTTATACCATGTCTTTAACACAAAGTAGCACACACTGAGGGTTGGGAGATCTACTTAATGCAAAGCACTCACATTTGTTTGACACCAAGTTATATAACTATCTCTGAAAAATAAAATAGACTTTAATTTAACTGCTGTTTAACCATGTGCTAATGAGCTCCACACCCACTAAGCTCCACACCCTGCGGCCAGTATAAAGTTCTCTCTGGCTAAGCTTAGCCTATATAAATGCTGTCATTTTGTGGGCAGTCGTGGCCTACTGGTTAGCACTTCGGACCTGTAACCGGAGGGTTGCCGGTTCGAACCCCGACCAGTAGGCACGGCTGAAGTGCCCTTGAGCAAGGCAACTAACCCCTCACTGCTCCCCGAGCGCTGCTGTTGATGCAGGCTGTTCACTGCGCCGGGATTAGTGTGTGCTTCACCTCACTGTGTGTTTCACTAATTCATGGATTGGGATAAATGCAGAGACCAAATTTCCCTCACAGGATCAAAAGAGTATATATACTTATACTCATTTTCTGTCATTGCTGAAGATTTTAGCCAAACCTTCAACCACTAGCAATTCTAGCTATTATGGCCCATACTAAGACGGCTAGTCCATGCAAATTATATTAACAAGGTCTACTCTGACATCTGAAAACTGTCAGACATTAGTTATGGAGTATGCTCATCCAGTAGTTATATTATATGATTAGTGATTGGCCATACTGCTGAAATTGAGTTGGCATTATTGGCTTAATTAAGTTTCATGTTTTACAATGGGAGTATTAAAAGTATAAGTATAAGTATATATACTCTTTTGATCCCGTGAATTAGTGAAACACACTCAGCGAAGTGAAGTACACACTAATCCCGGCGCAGTGAACTGCCTGCATCAACAGCGGCGCTCGGGGAGCAGTGAGGGGTTAGGTGCCTTGCTCAAGGGCACTTCAGCCTGGTCGGGGCTGGTCGGGGTTCGAACCGGCAACCCTCCGGTTACAAGCCCGAAGCGCTAACCAGTGGGCCACGGCAACCCACTGACTGGTTTCATTAGGCATGTGCTAGCTGATTGTAGTGTATAAGTAGTGTGCTATTCTGTATTGGTTTAATTTTAAGTATGTAAGTTAATGTCGGATTAATAAGAAATATTGTTTTAATCAGAGATACTATGCAAAGTTATCCATCGTATTAAGTGAGCTAATCCATTTATGCTAGCATTAAACTAAGTGTGCCTCTACATTATGTTCCCTTGCTGTTTACCGTGGCAGGTGTGACTCATCTGAGATGACTACTCCCTCTTTAAAGGGTATCTATTTTCTCCTGCCACCATTTGCCTGAGAAAAATCCTGGTGAGCGAAACTTTGCCCTACTAAGAAAAGAGAAAATAAAGATTATATTCTGGAGCCGATCATAGCTGTAGAATATTGTCCATATTGTTTGGTATAATGCCTGAATTTCCCCTTGGGGATCAATAAAGTATCTATCTATCTATCTATCTATCTATCTAATGTGTTCTGTATCTATCTACCTGCACAGTGGTGTACAGTATATGTCGGGTGGCCCAAAAAAACTTTTTTCTCTTTTCTCCCAATTTGAACCCTGCATTATGGTCTACCACCAGTTTAAGTTATCACATAAAAAATTGGCTAAATTAAATGATATTTAGAGGTTGCACAAGACAAAAGAAAAATCACCTATATCACTTGATTAGCGTATTATTTAAATATATTTGCTGAAATATCAATCTTTACGTTGTTTATTCTTTAAACTTCAAAACATTAACATGGGAGATACATAAAAGACATATAAGCATAAACTGCAACTTATTTGGTACATATTATAGGGAACTTTACATTATTATACAAAATACAATATTACACTAATGTATTTTTACAAGTCTGTTTAATTTGCTAATTCAGATGGAAAATTGGCAAGATCTTTGACAATTGTGCTATTGTTTGAGTCAGGAATTGTTTTCTTCTTCTGATTTGGCTAATATAGTATTAAAGTCCTGTATATTGATGCCCCTTTCTGCAGTGTCATGTGGTGATTCTTCATTTCTTGGCTTTCCATGGCTTTTTGTTCTTCCAGTGTATTTCCTCAGCAGTCATATACTTTTGACTGAGGTAACAAGTTCATCTTTGCTTAGGCAGCGGTTAGCATATGGTACACTATTCTGCCTTTTGCTGCCTTGATACAGCTGTTGTTTAAATCATTCAATGGCAATAGTGTCTCAAGAGAATATTACTTATTAATGAAATATATTACCCTGGAAATTCCAGAATTCTTGCAAAAGCCCAATTGAATTGTCTCTACGAGACACTCTGGCAATGAGTTAATGATGCACGTTACTTTTACCCCTTGCATCGCGAGGAACCAATCACATCGGTGTATCTGATATAGGCGGGCCATGAGGCGAGCTAAACAGATGACGACAGCGCTGCAACGAATCAGTCAGTAAACATTGGTCGTAGTGTTATCCAATTACGTGCAGTGAGATTTTCAAATGCATGCTTGGTGCCGCCCCTTGAGTTGGGCCATTTTCATTATTCGTGGCCAGACCCTTAATCTTTCTAGAGCAGCAGGGTCTGGATTTTCCAGGCTAGAAATATATGGGATTATTTGTAGAAAATAAGTGAACTTTTCATGAATATATACCAGATTACAGAGACAAGCAATGTAATAATCTGACACTACTTTGCCATTGAACATTGTTTAAGTGAAAATTCTCAAAACTTCAAGGGGCTTGTGCAACCTCTAAATCATCTTCAATTTAGCTGAAATTAACCCTATTCCTTTTGTCTTTATGGTCCATGTTTGCAAGGTTCAAATCATGGAATTTATCACTTAATTTCTTTTGCTTATTTTTATGGGCCACCTATGTGCATTCTGCATGTATCATTATGTATTCTGCACAAGGTCTTGGACTTTCCTGGAGAATAGTCTTGAAGACTTCCTGTAAATAGTGACAGTAACCTACAAAAAGCCTTTGCGCCCAGTGATGCTTTGGAAACTGGGGACACTGAAGATGGGCTATACCCAACATGTTTGTATCTCAGTGCCTGTTCATCTAAGCCCTTATATACCGTTTCATCTTATTTACACATTGTTTTAACACCAGCCTCTAAGTGCACTTTCCTTTTCCCACCTACCCACTAGAGCCTTACAAAGTACAGACCTTCTTGCTTTTTTGAGCACTAAACTAATTATTACTAGCAGTGGTTTAACATCCATACTGATTTTAGGGGGTGTTCAATTTGTGTAGCTGTATTGTATGCTAGTCCATGGTGTTGATGTTAGGAATGCGCTAATCTATTTTGGTGGATTAGTTTAGTGTTAAAGCAACACCAAAGAACTTTCCCTCTGTCGCACGCACGCTATTTGTTTATCCAGCGCCGGCTTTACAAATAACAATGTCCACAGACAAGGTAGAATATGTTGCATGATTTATGGAAGTACGATGTATTGCGACATCAAACGCAAGTCAAATTTGTAGTTTCTTATGTCTCATTCCATCAAACTACAGATCCGCTACCCGATCTGGCAAACTTACATAGTGCGGTTATAGCCGATAGAGGGCTGCGAAGCGAATGCAGAAGTGCCGTTCACCCTGTTACAAGTTGATGAACCACTAAAACGATTTTGGAAACATTATTTTAAGGTACAAAAAACTCTATGGTGTTGCTTTAACATGGTTGCATACAGGTGACTTTAGGGTGTGTTGCGTTTGTGACATGCCTCCTGAGCCCAGGAACCTGTTGCCCTCTCTGGGGTAGGGGTGCTTGTCCTCCAGGTGTCGGTCGGGCCAGATCAGAGTCTCTGAGGAGAAGACCACCTTATGCTTAGCTTGCTGGAACTTCTTCAGCAGCTCCTTCGGCCCAGAGGCAAACACCACGTCATAGCTGGTCAGAACAAGAAAGGCCAGAAGGACATTAAAAGACGGACATCACAGTTTTGCAGAAGCCTACAGGGAAGGATTCGAGGCTTTTTATTCCTTGGAAAGTCGCCTCCTAGTTGAGACTTCTGTGGAAGTCTAAAATCATAAAATGTGGGTGGCAAGCGGTCCAAGACAAAACGTACTACATGAAGGAATGAAAATCCTCCAAACAGACACACAACCCTACAACGGCATCGTCTGGTTTTAATCTAAAAAGAGATGGAGGAGAGCTAAATAAAACTGAATGGACTTGAAGCTAAGCAGCTAATGCCAGAGCACATCTGTGTGAGTGAATGTGTATGTGTGAGTGTGTCTTTCTATTGTCTGTGTTGAAGCAGCTATCTCTACAACATCTGCATGTGTGTTTTAGTGTGTGTGTGTTGTCTTTGCCTGTGTCTTTGTGTGTGTGTGTGTGTGTGTGTGTGTGTGTGTGTGTGTGTGTGTGTCATGAGCATAGCCGAGCCGGGGCATCGATCACAGTGTGTGTTCTAGCAGCCATTTACCTGTCAGTAAAGAGGATGACCTTGTCCTCCTCCGTCACCTCCTCCAGGGCAGCTTTGAGGAGGCGCACCTTCTGACCTCCTCCTGGGACGGTCTTGTAGCCTCCACCATTCCATTTCTCCCCTTTACCTAGCACCTTCAACACAAAGCATAAACGCTATGTCTCATGCCACGTGTGCCAGCCAGGACTTGGCATGTAATGAATTACAAATTACACATGTTTATTAGTGAGTTTGTACTACATTCATTATTATATTGTATTGCATTATTTATTTCAATGTATTATTATGACATGTTATTGTTATTACATGTATTATTATGACATGTTATTGTTATTACATGTTATTGCTATTACATGTTATTGTTATGACATGTTATTATTATGACATGTATTATTATGACATGTTATTGTTATTACATGTATTGTTATGACATGTTATTGTTATGACATGTAATAGTAGTCAAACTAGGCCAGCAATAGTAGTAGAACTGCACAATTTGGCGAAAATATGTAAGTGTGATTTTTTTGTGATTTGCGATATAATTTTTGAATGTCAATTCATTGATTCAGTTCTATATTCTAAATGTCTCTTTAAAGTGTGCCACCCCTGACTGATGAGTGTGCCCAGTGCACGAGAAGTACAGCACCCCCGACCGACTTTCAAGGAGGATGACATGAATATAAAAGATAGATAGTCATAGATGTGACTATATTAACTGTGCACAATTATTTGTAGCTTTTGTGATTACATTTTTTGTGATTTGTAAATGCGTTGGTTCATATTGCGATTGCAATTATTGTGCAGCCCTAACTAACTAATAGTAACTCTCACTGTCTTTGTCACCCTTGACATTAACTGGTGCTTAGTGAGGGGTTCAAATGTCTTCACATGGTGAAAAATGTTTTGGAAAATACTTGGGATATAAAACTGAACTGCTGACAGAAATATTAGGACGAGAGAGAACATGCTGGAACTGATCCATTCGCCCATTACCAAACCTGTCTGTCAAACACAGTGCACGATGAGCTCAGTGATCTCAATTCAGTCAGTTACAGAGAGTGTGTTGAGGCAGGGAAATTCTCTATTCACACTCTCTCTCAGTGCTTCATGCCACTGCCAGTCTCCTGATAGCATCAGGCTAATCTGTGCTTTGCTTAGGCCAGATCTGGGTTAGATGACTTTGCTTGTTGCTGCCTCTGAGGGGAATTATAGTGCAAGCTAAGGATCGGCAATGATCTCATCTCACACACCTCCTACTTGCCTGAGGTGGGCATTGGGCAAACCGACTTCAGAAACTTAAAACCCGACCACATATTTGCTCCAACCATTCACTAAACCAGCTGATTCTATTTAACACAACTCTTCAGCTAGGTGGATCAGCTATATTATGTTATATTATACTATACTTATATATTAGTAAAATATCCTGTGTTAAGTGCCGTACACATGTAGAACCAATACATGGTAAGGCTTTAACCCTCTGAAGCCAGGGTCATCCACCTCTGCTTCATATTGTTTATCAACTATGGAGAAAAGAGAGGAGTTGCTGAATACATATTTCTATCCTAAGCCCGAATTTCGCTGTAAGGCTCACAGCTAAATTCAGGTCCCTACAGAGAGTCACTGTGGATAATGTAGGAATGAACAAGGTGTTCCTAGTACCTTGACAGTGTAATTGAAATGTCGAGCTGATCTCATGAAACGCCGAAAGCCATCTGTTTCTTCAGTAGCAACAGTCAAAACTATGAGATTGCCTGAAGGGTAGAATGATTAATGATTAATCAAATGTTTAATCAAAATAATTTAATTAACTGTTTATGACAAGATCTTATAACATACTTAACAATACATGTTTAGTAAATAAATTACCACAACTAGTTAACTAATTACACATGCTCATAGTAAACCATGTGGACACTTCTATAGTCTTACATGTAAAATTATAGGCTGCATTTAACACTGCATAGTGCATACATTCAAACACAGCATTTCCCCCTCAATAATCTTGGCTTAAATTGGAAAGAGGAAGTGCAAATCATCTTTGCGTTTTATTAGTAGTATACCATGTTATCGATTGCATGTAATGTTCTTTCACGGGATAACCACCTTGTAGTAAAGGACACCAAGGCAAGCATGTCTGTAAATTATGCCTTTCTCTTGACCATACCGGTACGGTCGCCTGGCTACACTGAGGAGGGAGACATGACTGTTCAATGCATGGCGACAAAGGAAATAACATTTATATATTTATATTTAATAACACATATTTAAGTGTGATGAATTAATGTAGGGTCGTTTTCTGAAAACTATATATTTTTTAATTTCCCAGGTGGGCTAACTCATGTAGGTTAAAGTAGACCACCAGAACAATATCTCACACCGTAAAATTGCTTCACACACTTTGTGAAAATTATAACCAATATTCCAAAGCACAACTTTACAGTGCGGGCTAAATGCTCTGAAACGGTGCCTCTAGAAAGTTCTGTTGAATGCGTTATTTTGTTAGTAGCCTAACTCTTCGGCCGCATCCGACTATCAACGCTACTTGAAAGGCATCACGCCGAATCCAGTCCACGTCAGCGGCTCGGAAAGCTCCAGAAATTAAGAATAGCCCGGTCAACTTTTCCATGGTTCTTCATAATGCTGAAACAATCCCTGAGTAATAACCTAGCCTAGAAGTGAAGCTTATCAATAGTATAGGCTACTAATTGATCGTGTTGCAACTAGCCCATGGCGACAGTAGCCTGCACAAATCCATGCACATTGTTTGATTAACAATACTAGCCTAGTCTACAGCAAGATTTTGCACTTACCTTCGGGAACTGAATCCTTTTTCTCGCAACATACTGTCGCAAACAGTAGGCATACTAACAACGAGGCCGTACATAAAAACATAAATACAACGGATTTCATATTGCCTAGTTGTCACTATCTAGAGCTATGCGGTTTTTGAGTGGAGGGATAATGGCCCTCACAAAACAGAGAAGTTAACAGAGTTGCTTTGAGAAAGACTGCTTATCCTCGGCTCCTGTAGCCCTTTCCCTATATCCCCACCCCCCGAGTACTCGTTTGAGGTCTGTGAAAAGTGCAAACAGCTTTCCTCATGAGACCATGCCCCTCGTTGTGTCGTGCATGAGAAATGGCACATCCCCAAATTTCACTTCGTAATTATTTATTTTAGCTTAATTGCGAAGTTCCACTCGTTCTTAAACGAGGGACACACCCCGAGTTTGGAGGTGTCCCCTGTGGTAGCCTTTTCCTTGTGTGAAAGCGATCAGCAATAACCTAGCCTATGTCAAACTCTAACAGAGAAAAAAAACACACACACACACGAAAATTGTTTAATATCAACACATCCTGATAGCTTGTTGTAGGAGCACACAGGCATCTGTTTCTCTCATTGAACACATGTGCGCAGCTGGATTCATGACGTAGTGAGCCTACGTGACTGCAGTCACATGCAATCCTGCAGGAATTTTGATGTTTGATTTGGGGAATTTCAGTCGCGTACTACATTTTGCACAAATTGCAACGTTTCAAAACAAATTTCATAAATACAATTACAAACGGGATATAGCTTAAATATGTTATAGAGACTGAACAAGACTGTAGGCCTATAGCCTAAACATAGACTGAACAAGGCTCGCATATAGGCATGTGCATTTGGTAAAAGGGGCCGATTGAACAAAACATATAGCCTAGGCTATGTTCTAATCCTGTGACTAAGTGGCCTAAAAAAGTAGCCTAAAACCTAAATTCTACATCTGAAGCAATTTCAATTTAATTTAGATTATAGCAATGTATTCCAGATTAAAAAAAAAAAAGCTTATAATAACATTTTGTCGTTGTCAGGCCTGGGACTACTTGTTTAAAAATAGACCTAGGCTTGAACACCTTGTGGAACAAAATGTATTCTGAATAGATGCTATTTACAATACAAAACAATTGTAGGCCTATAGCCTAAATTATAACCTACTGTAATCACTTTTTAAAACGTTCATAAACTCAAATAAAGCTATATATATATAGCCTACATACGAAGAGAAACTCGAGTTACTTCTGGAAGTGAGGTAGGCTATAACAATTTCATGTGTGTTGGTTACAGTGTAGCAATGACTGTAACCAGATCGTAAGGAAGGCAACACGTCGTTGACATTACGACACTTCCGGTTGCTGTTTCACAGTATGCTTTACGGTAATCTAGAAAAAATGCGAAGTGTCAAGGCGCTTTGCTGTAGCAAAACAGAGGTGGATGGAATAGGAGCAGTCAACTAACTTTACTATTTCGGAGTGGACTCAAATGGTCATCAATGGCCAGGCCTCATGTGTGCTGCTGTTTTGCGCATAACACATGAGGGGCGTCGGTGTAACTACAGTAGAAGCTAATTGCTACCCTGTGATGTAAACAGTGTTGTACAAAACTATCTAACTGGTTTTAGCTTGCTAGATGTTGAACATAGACCTTAACGTTACTTGTTCTGTTGTTGGCTAGCTAGCAGCTCTTTTGACAAATCACAGAATGTGTGTGTGTGTGCAGTGTAGACAGATACATTATTTATATGTGTCATGTAAATCAAAAGTTGTTAGATAGATCTGGAGCGATTCATTCGTTCTCGAGACATAGGTAGCATGCTAACTGTCGACGACAAACGTTACGTTATCTACTAACGAGACACGCGATCAGGAAGTTAGGTATTGCAAATAAGAAAAACGTGCAGGTTTTGAATATGCTGTTTGCTCCAAGCATTTGATCAGTCGCACCATATAAACTTTCTCGTCGTCACTCCTTGTTTAGTTGAAGTAATAGGTAGCATATAAATTTGATAGCCATAGTCATATATTCGGTCACGTCTTATCAGTTCTTGCGTTGTTGTTTCCGTGAAGGCTTGCGGTAGCTTGAAGCTAGCAGGTTAATTTGCTCGACTGACTCGAAACCCCTGCAGAATTAACGTCAGGGTAAATCGATTTCTGTCAGTTGGGATAGATCTCGTTAGGACCAATCATTCAGTATCTAAAGTGGAGGATCAAAACGATGTGGCTCCAACAGAGACTGAAAGGAATGCCCGGCCTGCTGTCAAGCAGCTGGGCACGGCGGGTCCTCATCGGCCTGCTGCTGTTTCTCATCTTCTACTGGTACCTGACCTCGGACGGCGTCCTGAGGTTTCTCCACATGTCCCGAGACTCAGGCGGGGTAGCAGGTGCCTGTTTGCAGACAGACATCAACAGGTGGAAGGGGTTTGTTGAGCGTGGGGAGGGCGTGATTCGGAGCCCCGACAGTGAGGATGTGGCCCCATTTGTGGTTGGGAATGGACATTTCCTGGTGGACGTCGAGACCAACAGACTGTGGGTGTCCCCCTCTGCCCAGCCTGGGTCAGCCCCCGTGCACCAGACAGACTTTGCTCCTAATGTCCGGCTGCAGCTGGCAGGTAAGAGACAAGAGGCGCGAGCCCTGATGCTCTGGTTCCGAAAGGGGTCCGTCCTCTCGGTGCGCTGCATCCAGCCAGGCTCGTCACAGTCCTCCTCGTCCCGGGAGTGTGTGACCGTGCGCGAGGAGTACATCGCCCACCGGAGCCGGCCCAACGCCTACCTGCACCGCATCCACATCAACAACCCCACCGACAGGGCCCTCACCCTGGAGGTGACCTCCGAGTCACCGGGGTTCCGGAGTGTCCCTGAGGCTCTGGAGGACCGCGAGTTCCAGGTGTTTTCGGGACGCGTCCCCACGGAGAAGAGCAGCGCCATGGTGATGATGGTGGTGGCCATGAAGAAGCTGGGCAGCCACCTGCAGGTGGGGGCCAAGTCGGACTACACGGAGAACGTGGTGTCGGTGGTGCACACGTCCGAGCCCGTGGAGCCGGCCAAGGCAGACGAGGTGCTGGCCAAGCTGAAGGAAGCGGCCCGCAAGGAGATGCTGGAGACCCTGGAGGCGGTGAGGGTCAGCTTGGACCATCTGGTGGAGGACCACCAGCAGGCCTGGATGGACCTCTTCATATCCGGTAGGGTGCCATGCCGATAACTATGGAGAATGTGTTGTGTTGTGTAATTGTACCCATGTGTACTGTACCCATGAGGGACATAGTAGTAGACATACTACTGTAGTTGGTGTAATATCACACAGTGCATGCAAATGTCCATGCAAATCCAAATCCACGCATATGTGCAGCCTGTGCAGCGTAGAAGACAAAGGAAGGTTCTTTGGTCTATGTTTATGTATATTTATATTTTAAGGGCAAAGGTTGCACCTTTTATAGTGTGAAGTTGTTTGCAGTATAAAGGTGCAGTAGGATGTTAGATGATAAAATGGATGGATGTTCAAACAGATTATTGGGAATTGGAAAAGTTAAAATGATTTCTGTGAAGACTGAAGGGCAATGTCTTGCACGTCTGAATGTCTTTTTAACATGTTATTTAATCAGAGGAAGGTGATTTAGATAAAAGTTACATTAAAATAAAGGTTTAAGGTATTTGATTAGGACAAAACACTGCCCCTTGTGGCAAACAGGGGAAGTGTGTAACTGTCAGGGCCTGAATCACCCGATCACATGTCTGTGTCTGTGCAGGCGTGGAGATGAGGAAGATCACAGACGCGCACACACCGTCCAGCCACACGGTCAACACCACGCTCTACTACATCCTGTCCACGTCCACAGCGCCCCTGCTGGACAGGAAGGTGAGCGCAGAGGAGCGTGAGCACCTGGAGACCAACCTGAACTACGCCGACCACTGCTTCAGCGGCCATGCCACCATGCACGCGGAGAACCTGTGGCCGGGCCGCGTGTCCAGCGTGGCCCAGATCCTGCAGCTGCTGACCCTGTGGAACCTGACGCTGCAGAAGCGCGGCTGCAAGGTGCTGGTGTCGGCCGGCGTGCACGGCATGATCCAGGGCATGGTGCTGAGCTTCGGCGGCCTGCAGTTCACCGAGAACCACCTGCAGTTCCAGGCCGACCCGGAGGTGCTGCACAACAGCTACGCGCTGCGCGGGATCCACTACCACAAGGACCTCATCAACCTGGCCGTGCTGCTGGACGCCGAGGGCAAGCCCTTCCTGCACCTGTCGGTCAAGCCGCAGGAGCGGCCGGTCAAGCTGTACGCCTGCGAGGCCGGCTGCATGAACGAGCCCGTGGAGCTCACGTCCGAGCTCAAGGGCCACACGTTCCCGGTGCTGGTGACGCAGCCCATCACAGCGCTGCTCTACATCTCCACCGACCTGACGCATCTGCAGGACCTGCGCCACACGCTGCATGTCAAAACCATCATGGCCCACGAGGACCACATGGCCAAGCAGTACCCGGGCCTGCCCTTCCTCTTCTGGTTCAGCGTGGCCTCCCTCATCACACTCTTCCACCTCTTCCTCTTCAAGCTCATCTACAACGAGTACTGTGGCCCCGGGGCCAAGCCCCTCTTCAGGAGTAAGGTATAGACACACCGAGCGAGAGAAGCTCCCTCCCTCCCTCGCTTGATTGCTCCGTCGACGTGACTGACAGCCTCTCAACCTTCTGGGCCTCCATCTTTTTTTCCTGGGTTCTCTGCATTGATTTGTTCTGGTTTCGTTTTTCTTTCCCTCTGATCTGGTGGTGACTTTCTTTCCTTCTTTCTTTCTTTCTTTCTCCCTTTTTCTCTGTCTTTTGCCTCTAACTGAGTGAACACTACTTTTAAAAATCTTGCTCCCTAAGTCGGCCGATCCTCTGAAAAGCGTCTCCAAATGTTAATTTGGTGTGTGGTTACCCATAATGATCACACTCAATCTCTAATTAGAGAGAGCGGTGGAGTACAGCTCATGTGTGTGTGCCAGGGCCTCAGTTGGGATGCTGTTGCGTTCTCACTGATGTCCAATCCAATGTAAATTGAAAGCACCCCTGTATATGTTGTTCTAGTCACGCAGCACACTTCTATACCATGTGTGTCTAAATTAAGTACATTATAAAATAGTACTTTTCCCCCTTTAGTATAACTGACAGCATTGTGTGGGTTGTACTAAAAGAGCAAAAGAATTGAAAACTGAAATTTGTTTTTAATATGTGCAAATTTCTGTTGCCTGGTTGGAAGAAAAAGCCAGTTCACCCAGGATGCTACCCAGGGTCCTTTCATTTTCTCAGTACATGTTCTTGAATGTAACTGCTGTTTTGAAACATCACCACGAACGCCCAAGTTCTTTGAAAGGCTTTTACAGATGGTCTGTGTGGTGGTCTTCTCTCACCAATCATTAGTGGAGTAAGTAGCTGTCCATTCAGCGGAAATCAATATTGATTCATTTTTGGGGTTTATTTTCACTGGTGCCTTCAAGCCTCAAGCTTCAAGTCTTCTGATTGTGTGTTTGTTTTTGTTTATGTTTTGTGAGCTGTGTCTCTGTTTCTTTACCAAATCCAAGAATTTCCTTTCTTTTCTGTCCGTCTCATTTGAGCCCCCTCCTTCCCTCTGTTCTGTGTCCACGGCAGTAGATTGCACCATCTCTACTGTTCAGATATGAGATATTTGATGGGATTCTATCTGGTCAGTTAAGACACCCTAGTGACAGGTGAGAAACTCTGGGTTTAGTTGTATAAATGCAGGTTTGTATTGAGAAGTGTGTTAGTGCAGGGGAGTGTTACAGAGATGGTGGAAACTACTGCTGTGTTTATGTTTTGATTCCAGACGGTTGTGTTCTGAGCAATTAAATGTGAATGGAAACAATATATAAAATAAATGCAGCACTGATTGCTGTGCTGTGCTGTGCTGTGCTGTGCGTGTGCGTGTGCGCGCGTGTGTGTGTGTGTGTGTGTTTGCGTATGTATGTGTGTTTGTGTGTGTCTGTGTGAGGGAGAGAAAGAGAAAGTATGTGTGAATGCAGGCTTATGGAAGACATATCTATTTGAAGTGGTTGTTTTTGTTGTTGGGTTTTAAGCCCCAATTCATGGCTTAGACATTTGAGCACAAATGAAAAAATCATTGGCAGTGCTTTAAAAATATTGATCGTTTGTTTGTTTGTTTGTTTGTTTGTTTGTTTGTTTGTTTGTTTGTTTGGATTCATGGTGTTTTATATTGACTCACTCTGATTAAATTAATGAGTTGATTACAGCTGGACTACTCTTCTCTTTGGGTGATGTGGGTGCTGTCTTTCGGGTGCTCAAATGATTGGGGTGGAATACGTATGTCCAATGTTGCCAAGGAAACTGAAAGTTGAAAGTTAACACTAAACCTGCATTACCCAATACTTAATCCAATACAGCGGACTTACATTGCTTGAAGAAACCTTTGACCAAAACAACATCCCAATAAAATGTAACAGGAAACCTGACAAAAACATGGCCAAAATCATGTGTGATAAAAACGTATAATGCCAACACTGGATGTATGCAGGCCAAGGCCTACTAGGCACATCATGGAGAATAAAACCTAATCATACTTCACACATGGAAATTACTTGCACTACCATGATGCCTCTGGCAGACTAATTACATCTTATTGCGCTCATCAGTGTTCTGCCTCCGGACCAGTAATGCGTGTCTTTTTTGTCGACTAGATAGAACCGAAACTCGTGCTGGAAACAGTTCTCATGGGGCGACGTGCGACTTAGGCAGTACTTGCCATACGTTTAGTCTGGAAACAACCTGGTCCAAAACAAATGCTAACAAGGCTACAGTACTTTATCTCCTTTCCTCCCCTTCAAGAGGTGTTTGAATTGATGTAGAAAGTCCATAAGCTGTTAATGCTGTAATATTGACCATATTATTCACCATATTAACAGTGACAACCTGCCAGGGGGGAATAATCTGGGGTGCGTTTCCCAAAAGCATAGCAACTTTGTTGGTTGCAATGCAATTTCCCATTGCCAACCAACTAAGTTGCTAACAGGTTAGCAACTATGCTTTTGGGAAATACACCTCAGACTACCACTAAACATACAGCCATCATTATCTTACAATAAGTGTGTGATTCATCATGATTTGGACGTAGAAGGCGTTAGGTGGTATTGGACTAATCTTCTTGCAGTGAAATTGGATACTTATCTTTCTGATTTGGTTAAGGGCAAATCTTCTTAGGCCACTGGGGTCTGTGCTAGCTTTCATCATGGCCATGCATAGACATCATGGCAGTTTTACAACCAGTTCACTACCATTCAAAAGTTTGGAGTAGTTAGAAATGTACTTGTTTTCATCATTAATGTTGTAAATGACTGTTGTAGAAAGAAATAGCTTAGCTGATCTTAAATGCAGTATCTACATTGCCCATTATCAACAACCATTCATCCAATATTCCAAAGGCACATTCTGTTTACTACTCTGATAAGGCTAACTAAGAAAACATTGAAGAACCTTTTTCGCAATTATGTCAGCACAATGTAATCTGAACTGCTGCCCTGATAAAAAAAAACAACAAAGCAACTGATCTCAGCTGTTATTCTGTCTATAATGGAGTGGAAAGGAAATTTCTAAGTGACCCCAAACTTTTGATGGGTAGTGTAGATCTGGGCATTTTATAGATCTGTTATTATTCTAAATGAGGCCTTCTGGGATTTATTTTCCACTGGAAGCCTTAACAGAAAAATCAGAATCAGTAAACCATTACTCTTCTAAAGTTTGTACTGTACTATGATGTACTGTAAGTGTCTACAGGCCTCTTTTCAGTCTACACTCTACACATTTCAGTTAGTAGACTGCATGGTTAATCAATATCACAATAACAACAGTCAATCATTATCATAAAGTTAGAATGAAGGCTGATTGAATTGAATTTGAGTAGGACTATACAGTATTTGGAACTGTGTTTGTACCTGCTTTCCTCAGTGTTTTTCCAATGGGATGAAAAGATGAAAATTCCAGATATCTTTGGAATCAGAATTGGCTACATGTTGTTTCTAACCCTTCTGTTCAATCATTCCAGGTGGTTAAGATAACAGCACAAGATACAGACCCGTGAGAGGCATCAAAAACAGGTGGTGATCATGTGGACATTCCATGTGTATTTACTTTTCATCAGCGGTTTCTTTTTGAAGGTCTGACGATTATCCAAAGGGAAATGGAACACTATTGTCCCGAGGCTCATTGCAATGAATGCAATTCAGAATGCATGATGTAACAAGTTATTTTCCCTGCAATATGTATAGAAGCTGTTTTCAAAACAGCATGTGAAAACATGCCTGAAATCAGGGTAGATAGAATGCTAAGGTGTATTATTGGTAACATATAGGCCGACAGTATGTTCTCTCATCAGAATGGCATTATTGCTACCAAATGCACTTTTTCATCCTTGTTAAGGCAATATGTGTGTGTGTGTGTGTGTGTGTGTGTGTGTGTGTTTACACATGCATTTTCTTTCATAGTCTCACTATATGGTTTGTACCAACAGGATGGATTTATTTCATGAACCGTCTATGCTACCAGTAGAGGGCCCTGTTGTTCGCATTTGGTCCCGCGTCCCTCCCAGAAGTAATGAAGATGGGTGTCCTAATAACCAGAAATGAAGTAGGCCTAGTCTTAAAGAAGGCCAAATTAACATTGCCCTCATCTCTCGCTCTCTTTTTTTTTTACAACTAAGATCTATCGAAAGTCCACCGACTTCAATGCAGTTGGGTTACTTCTCATGAGTTTAATGACTTTATAAGGCATATTTGTGAGGTTTGATGAGGCAGGCAGTTTCTGCTAGAGCACGAATAGCCTAATTGTGTTTATGAATGGCCTTCTACTGTACATTTCGAATTATATTAGTCCTACAGTGTGAATAAAGATAGTAATAAATTGCTCCAATATGACTCATATCCGAAAGTAGCTCAGTAGCCTATATAGGCTATAGCCTAATATTGAAAATATGGAGTTGTCGTCATGATTCACTCCTTCGACTTGTTCAGGCTTTTGTTTGTTTGTTTGATTAGCCTATCTGAAAATCTGATCTGTTCATAAAGAATGTCATGGATTTATTTAAATAATTAAAAAAAAATCTATTATTTATCCAATGTCTCTATTTTCAGCAGGTTTTGCCAAATAAAGCAATTTTGTTACGCTATTTGTTATGTCTAGTGGCCTGTATTTTTCTCTTTGCAATTAAGTCTTTCCTTGATGTTAATAAAATGTGTAAAACATAACCTTATGGTTATTATCTATTTACGGTAGAATAGGCTACTTCACACAGAGAGATCAAACGGTGACCTCACTCACTGACAATCATGCATTTGACCAAGTGCATTCAATTCTATGGCAAGACACCTGCTATAGCCTATGCATTTCCTGTCCAGGTTTGACTAAGAGGATATTAACCTATAAATGTCATAGGCCTATAAGCCGATGATTAAAACGTCTTACAGGAACATTCGATCCCAGATGAACGAAGGGTAAATATGTAAAACGTGAGTGTGCAAATCGGTGCGAGTAACTTTAACGACAGAAATTAGCCTGCTTTACTTTGCTTTAAAATTGCCAATCCTATTTTGGGAAAATGATGGATTGCTCATTTTCAGTTTGCCTGTTTGCCATTTTCAGGGATTTCTATAAATGTGTATGTATTTTAACTGTATGATGTGAATGTTAGGCCTAAAGGAGCGCATGTGCCGTTCTTTTTTACTAAGCATCCTCGTGCTGTTACATTCTCACTTCATTGTTAAAACCTGCGTCACCACATGGTATTGAACCTGTCAAGTAGAGGAGGTGTCTTGAGCAGACCCGACTGCAACTGTTTGTGGCGAGATAAGGTATTCAGTCTCAGCAGCGGATCAGACGCATACGAACTGAACTCACGGTTTTGCTCCCACCGGCTGTCGACAGACTGGGATACTTCCATGTCAACATTGGAACACATGAAAAGCGACTGTTTCGCATCTGGGACTTTGTCTTCCGCCTCTCTCAAAGGGACCATCACTAAAATTAAAAGCAGACAACCCAAGAAAAGGAAGTTTACACCCAACACATCAGAGGACCTAGATACTGAATGTGATATTTGCAGGTAGGCTAAATATTTCTTAATATTTATTCCCCCTGAAGTGGGGAACATATTGGTTTATTCATACTCGTTGTATAGCCCTATAGCCATATGTTTTAGAAAAGGATACCATTGGTTGGTATTCTAAGGATAAGCTCAAATTATTTGCAAGTACAGGGTACTGACCAATTTAGTTTTAAAAGGCTATTTTTCAATTATTGACTACTGGCTTTTATGTAATTATGTTGGATTAGGCTAGCCTATAATATTAAATTAACTTAGGCCCAATAAATGATGCACTTCAGCGGTGTGGTTGATGTAATAGATTATTTAATTGATCGAAGTCTAGAACATGTAATAAAAAATAAGTAATTTAGACTTTATCTCCTCTTCTTAGAATATCCGGTCCCTCTGGCTTTAGTGGCCGCAACCGCACTGTGCGCCGGATCTTCACTGCGTGCGCCCTGTCCTTTCTTGCGCTGTTTGGTGCAGTGGCCATGGACTTCAACGCGCGCACAGCGGTGTGGCGTGCCACTGAAACTACATTGGGCGAGCTGACTTCCTGCCGGACTAACGCCACTCTCAGGCTCGTGATGGACCTTCAGAACATGAGAAATGCGTGTGTGTTACAGAACGTTTGTGCCAGCCCTTGGGATATTTTAACAAGTGAGATGACTCAGATGTGTGTACAGGTAAACACTTCTGGCCTAATATCTAGCTGCAGCACAGAGTTAGATGTGTACTGTGCCCAGCTAGAAAGGATTCATTCACAATTCATCAACACAACAGATACTAAAAAGGATGTTAGAACATCTAGCTTCACACTGTCAATAACCTTGTTGTTGGATTATTGGGGCAATACGGAATATGACATCAGACTCCTGAAACTGACTCCAGACTGGGTAGAAGTTTTATCACTGAGGCTCCTTGTGACCTTCTATGAGCTGACCCACCAGTTACTTGATGTCCAGCAGATCGATGACCGGCTTGGGTTTCAGCACAAGTGGTGGTCCACTCTCAACAGCCTCGCCATGGCCAAACTCATGTCCGAGAGCCTGGCTGGGTGCTGGGCTAAGAGCATGGACGTGGAGCCTGACTCCCTCTTCCTTCTTGAAGCCTCCGGTAACCTGCTGTCCGGTAACAGCTCGGAGGGTGCCCTCGTAGGGGTGCTGGGTGCCTTGCGGGACACGCAGGAGTGCTTGGTGTGGACGGCAGGGGCGTCACTGAAGCTCCGGTCCCGGGAACTGCTGTCCAGCCTCAGCCTGAAGCTGTGCCTGCTGAGCCTGGCCTGCCTCATCTACCCGGCCGTGCTCTTCTCCTTCAAGCAGATGACCGAGTGGATCCAGAACTATGCGTGCAGCCTCCGCGAGCGCACCGAGGACCTGAAAAGAGAGCGGAGGCTGGCTGAGGACCTGCTCCACCAGATGCTGCCCAAGTCGGTGGCCAAGCAGCTCAGGCAGCAGAAGCATGTGGAAGCGGAGAGCTACGAGCAGGTGAGTCACACCAGGGCAGGTGAGTCACACCAGGGCAGGGGGTCACAGAGCCACAGGTCCCTCAAAATACACTGTGGTCTGCTTTGGGTCAACATTTGAGCAGGAGGGGGGATTTTTAGAGCAAATGAGTCTCCTACCCACTGAAATTCATGTTTTGAAAACGTAGATCCACAGCAGCGGACTCCCCAAAATGGCTTTCAGAAACACAGTGAGCCCCTTGTTAGGGTACGTTTTTCTCAGTGTAGATCCAGAACAACAGGCTCCTGTAAAGCAACTGAACTTTAGGTGAAAAGTTTTAAAATGTAGATACAGGACATCAAACTCTCCCAAATCCACTGAAAACCAGTTACATTGTTACTTGTAAAAATGGAGATCCAGAGTATCAGGCTTATCAAAACCAAAACCAATTTGAACCAAAACACTGGTTAGGTCCAAAGTCTAAAATGTGGGTCTAGAACACAAGGGTCCTCAAACTAGCCTGGCTGAACCTAGACTAACCTGTTAGCAAATCTGAATTTGCTCTGCAGGTCACTCTCCAAAGGAGCCCATTGACGTCCGTTTCCGAATCACCAAAAACCCAAGAACATGTATTTTTTTTTGGAATTTAATAAACAACTGCGTTTGATTTCTTCGTTTACAAGATAGCTGTGTCTGCTGCACTTATTGGTAAGAGTTTAATGCACCAATTTAACTTTAATTTCACTGTAGATGATTGTGCTGTAAAATGGGAGGTTCAGAAACAGGCATCAATGGGATCCTCTCCAGACAGACCTGCAAAGCAAATTCACTGAGGTTTATTTTGGCAGGGTAAAGGTTTTTAAACATGTACATCCACAACAACTGCTCCTCAGGGTCGTTTTGATATGTTAAAAGGAAAGCACTGGAAATCATTGCAACAACTATTCTTAAAATATATATACAGTATATATACAGCTCTGGAAAAAATTAAGAGACCACTGCACATTTTTCTGATGTTATCCTACGGTTGCTGAGGATAACATCAGCATATTTATTTCCAGAGCTGTATACACAGTACACCCAGTTTGTCGAAGAATAAAATCCAAAACGACCTTGGATGGTGACCTCTAAGGTAAAAGACTGAAAAAGAATGGTGAAATGTTTTACGTCTGGGATTTAGGCTGTGCGGCTGAAATGCAGAATCTGTGGCCTGCTGGGAGAGAAGCTGTGCACAGATGCATCACATGCTTGAGCTGTGTTTGTTCTTATTGTTGGGAGTAATTGCCTGCAATTATGGTTTTAAATATTCATTAGAAGATAAAAACAGAATATGGGGAGAAAATTGCTTGCATCTAATTTGAGAGCATTGAACAGCTGCGACCTAGGTAACAAGACTCAACAGAAAAACAGATTAATAAGAAATGACAACTTCAACGAAAAAATACACAAATCATGACAAAGAGAAGAGTTTCCCAGTTCTAGCATGTACAATTTGTTTACCTCTTCATACGGAAGGTTTGTTTACTTAACCAAAAGGTTATTGTGTGCACATCCCACCTTCTGGCCGGTGCAGGACAAAAAAAAAACGTACTCAAATGAAAAAATATATAATGTCCGCAACACTGCTTTTGACTCCCATATATTTAATGCACAAAAGGCAACGTTTCGACCCTGCTGGGGAACAAGCATTTTGCCTGAAGAAGACCCAGATGGGTCGAAATGTTACCCTTTGTGCATTAAATATATGGGAGTCAAAAGCAGTGTTGCGGACATTATATATTTTTTCATTTGTTTACTTAACCACAAATGTGATTGCATTAATATATGCAGTATTTTGAACGAATTAAGTTATGGTTTCATCATCATCATCATCATCATCATCATCATCATCATCATCAGTGTTATCATCATCTTCTTCTTCATCGTAATCATCAGCAGTGATGATGATGATGATGATTAAGATGGTAAAACAATTAAAAACACTGTCCTACATGTAACTGCTCACAGCTTTTGAATGTGTGCCACCATTGCACTTGCGTGCGTCTAGGTCACCATCTTCTTCTCTGACATCGTGGGCTTCACGACCATATCCGCATCCTGCAGCCCACTGCAGGTGGTCGAGATGCTGAACAACCTCTACATGTGCTTTGACACACGCATCGACTCCTATGACGTCTACAAGGTAAACAGACTTCTGTGACGTCTACAAGGTAAACTCAGACTCCTGTGATGTCTACAAGGTAAACTTAGACTCCTCTGTGACGTCTACTGTACAAGGTAAACTCAGACTCCTGTGACGTCTACAAGGTAAACTCAGACTCCTCTGTGACGTCTACTGTACAAGGTAAACTCAGACTCCTCTGTGACGTCTACAAGGTAAACTCAGACTCCTGTGACGTCTACAAGGTAAACTCAGACTCTTCTGTGACGTCTACAAGGTAAACTCAGACTCCTGTGACGTCTACAAGGTAAACTCAGATTGCAGGAGTACTGTATGTGTGACTGATTTGCAAGTGGAGAGAGAATAGATTTGTTTGTAAATGTTTAGTTTTTGCAACCAAATGATTTAAGAAGACAAAATATGGTTGGCAAATTCTGTAATGAACAGTAAAAGTCATTAGTTGTATGTGGGACACTTTGATCATTTATATATTTGTTTTAAGGAAAAGGAAAGATTTCTGAATGATGTAGCCTACAGCAGCGATTTCTTTTGGCGGGTAGTTTTTTCACATTCTAAGTGGTCAGAATGGAATGTTCCCCTCATTGACTGATGACCGATGTGGACGGACTGTACCCAGGTGGAGACCATCGGAGATGCGTATATGGTGGTGAGCGGTCTGCCAGAGAGGAACGGCGATAAGCACGCAGACGAGATTGCCAAGATGTCCCTGGACCTGGTGGCAGCCGTGAGACAAGTTGCCATCCCGCACATGCCCAACCAGCGGCTCCAGCTCCGAGCCGGCATACACACAGGTGGGTCCCGCTCTCTTGCTTGTGTTTGAGTATTAGGATGTTTGAGTGTGTGTGTGTCAGGGTTGTGCACAATTCAAATTGCAATTCTGCTTCCTGTTTGCTACCTCGATTGAAATGCAAGAGAAATTCAAGAATTGAATTGGAATTTAAGAGCCAGTTTCAATTCAGTTCTGGAATTTTGAGTGGTGTGTGTGTGTGTGTGTGTGTGTGTGTGTGTGTGTGTGTGTGTGTGTGTGTGTGTGTGTGTGTGTGTGTGTGTGTGTGTGTGTGAGAGTGATAGGACCACATTTTCTAATTGCTGTTTTATAATGCTTTGTAATGTTCTAATATTGGTGTAACTGTCTGGTATAATACTCAATGTATTACAGTATAGTTATTAATAGCAGAATATTTTTTCTGGTATTAAGAATAATTTAGTGTATGTATGGAACACAAGGAGATTATTTTATAATGGACTAATGGCTTTCCAGAGTGTTCAGAGTCTAGCTGTAGAGCAGGGCTCTCCAACCTATTTTCCTCCAAGAGCTACTTTGACAAAATGGCATCATGCCATGTATTCACATAGCTGATCTCCACCCAAAACCGCTGAGAAAGATGTTTCCCAAGTGACTGGTTTATCAGATGTATGAACATCTTCCTCAAACCTTTTGGAGAGCTACTTAGAAACAGGTGGGGAGCTAGAAACAGGTGGGGAGCTACTAGAAACAGGTGGAGAGCAACCTAGAAACAGGTGGGGAGCTACTAGAAACAGGTGGGGAGCTACCTGTTGGAGACCCTTGCTGTAGAGCCTCTAGGTCACTAGCTGTTTGATGAGAGTGAAGCTGCGCTGTGTCTGCATCTGTTGCTGCAAGACTGCCCCCTAGTGATCATTTGGAGTATCACACCCAGATGTGCAAAATTACAGGGGATATGCTTTCATGTGGAGTCCTGCTTCACCTCTGAAGAAATAAGCTAATCAGCAGTGGTCTTAAACCAAGCATGTCTTCACATCAGAGGATGATAGGTAAGAATTTCAAAATATGAGACAGTTACTGTGGTGAGGACATTCCCAGAGACTTTCTGATTGGTTGCTCTTTTCTGTCTTGGGGCTGTGCGTGGCTGGAATTGTGGGCTATAAGATAGCTCGCTACTGTCTGTTTTGATTGGTTGCTGGTTTCAGTCTTAAGGCTGTGCGTGGCTGGAATTGTGGGCTATAAGATACGTCGCTACTGTCTGATTGGTTGTTTCTGTCTTAGGGCCATGCGTGGCTGGAATTGTTGGCTACAAGATGCCTCGCTACTGTCTTTTTGGAGATACTGTCAACACCGCTTCCAGAATGGAGTCCACAAGCCTGCGTAAGTAACTGCATAATATTCAAAATGCACACACAAACACACACACACACACACACACACACACACACACACACACACACACACACACACACACACAGAAAAAGGATTTTTTTCATGTATCCACATGAACAATGGCTAAGACTTCATGAATATTTCCAGTTACTACATCACCATAGAAACATACAAACTAACACACCTGCTCCCTTGCCCCAACCCCAAACCTGCACTTTCTTACCGATCTATTCCTGTTAGACTAAACCAAAATAAAGCAAACAAAACTGTTGACAGATTTTTTTTTTTATATGGTCATGCTACTACATATACTGAATCATACTAATGTTATTCCATTGTTATGTCAGCTCAATTACAACCATATGAATGAAACAAAAATGTCATTAAATGTTTGAAAATGAAATGTTACTACAGTTTTTGCCCATTGCTTGAACACTTTTTGCAAAACTCGGCTCATTGTGTCAAAACTTTATACACAAGCACACAAGACACAACACTGGGAAATAAACCATTCACATCTATGTCGAATTGAAACACTTTCTATCAAAACCTAACAATCCTTTGTCAAAATGTCACTCTGATGACAAAATGATACACACTTGCATCATATGAATACACTTTCAGATTAGCAAAATCACACTAGTGTACTTTATTTAAAACACTGCAGTCTTTCATTTTCACAGCTTTTATTCAGTTTATCAGTTAGCATTCTGTGAAGCTCAATGTAACACTTACAGGTTTTGTTATGGGTTTTTTTTCCAACAAAGGTTTTGACAAAAAACAAAAATGAAAGTACTGAAAGGTTACAAATTACATCAATTCAATACTGTTTATCACAGTACTATACTTTACAGTACAGTACAGTAAATGCAGTAACGCAAAAATAAAACAAAAACTACTGTAAAACAGGCTTAGATGTGGTAGACTGCCCAGCTTCCCTCATTGTCAGGCCATAATTTATCACATGATCCACCAACGTTTTTCTAATATTATCTGAAATATTGTTCCGTGCATAGCCTCGTCGACCACCTCCTACTCCTCTCTCTCTCTTCCTCTTCCTCTTCCTCCATCTCTTGCTCTCTCTGCCTCCATGCTTGCAATGTTCTCAAAATGGCTCAACTGAGGCCTATTTGTGGCTGGCTGATTGGTGTTTAGTTTTGTAAGTAAGTATTTTCACATGTGTGTCTAAGTGTTTTCAATCACCCAATGTGTTTTGTAATTTGAATAGATGTGTTGTCCCAATGGTACCCATGAGATTTCATGCATGACTGATGTGTCTTATGTATGAAATAGTGTGTAGTGTGCAGGAGCAAGTGTGGTGCAGAATTGCAACTAAAGTGCAAAGCAGCGCTTTTGTTTAAGGTATGGATACACTGTGTTTAAGGTATGGCACTGTGTTTAAGGTATGGATACACTGTGTTTAAGGTATGGTTACACTGTGTTTAAGGTATGGATACACTGTGTTTAAGGTATGGTTACACTGTGTTTAAGGTATGGATACACTGTGTTTAAGGTATGGCACTGTGTTTAAGGTATGGATACACTGTGTTTAAGGTATGGATACACTGTGTTTAAGGTATGGATACACTGTGTTTAAGGTATGGCACTGTGTTTAAGGTATGGATACACTGTGTTTAAGGTATGGCACTGTGTTTAAGGTATGACACTGTGTTTAAGGTATGGATACACTGTGTTTAAGGTATGGCACTGTGTTTAAGGTATGACACTGTGTTTAAGGTATGGTTACACTGTGTTTAAGGTATGGATACACTGTGTTTAAGGTATGGCACTGTGTTTAAGGTATGGATACACTGTGTTTATGGTATGGATACACTGTGTTTAAGGTATGGCACTGTGTTTAAGGTATGGCACTGTGTTTAAGGTATGACACTGTGTTTAAGGTATGGATACACTGTGTTGGCACTGTGTTTAAGGTATGACACTGTGTTTAAGGAATGGATACACTGTGTTTAAGGTATGGATACACTGTGTTTAAGGTATGGCACTGTGTTTAAGGTATGGATACACTGTGTTTAAGGTATGGTTACACTGTGTTTAAGGTATGGTTACACTGTGTTTAAGGTATGGATACACTGTGTTTAAGGTATGGCACTGTGTTTAAGGTATGGATACACTGTGTTTAAGGTATGGTTACACTGTGTTTAAGTTATGGATACACTGTGTTTAAGGTATGGTTACACTGTGTTTAAGGTATGGATACACTGTGTTTAAGGTATGGTTACACTGTGTTTAAGGTAGGGTTACACTGTGTTCAGGGTATAGTAACAAAAGCTTCAAGTTTTGTTACTTGGTCTAAGGATGTGTCTATAGTGTTCAAGCAATGGGCAAAAACTGTAACTAAAATGTAAACAACCTTGTGATTGTACAAATTAATTGAAACACTTGTCTAAGTGCCTCTTCTCCACGAGGAGATATTGCCCACAGCTATTGTTTTCCTCTTACAAATTTCTTTTGTGTTCGGGAGAAATTGACCCTGCCAACTTCTGTACGTTTTGTTTGAAGTAATTTGCACAGGGGTGTAAAACATTCAGAGAGTGTGTGTTTTGCACTCTCAGGACACTCAGGGCTTTTCTCATAGTGTGTGTTATAACACATTGGTGTCACTAGTGACATTTGTTCGTTGTGTTGGCTGTGCTGATGTTCCAGCCCAGAAGGTCCATGCCAGCTCAGCTACCTATTTGGCCCTGATGAAGGACAACGCCTACGAACTACAGCTCAGGGGAGAGATCGAAGTCAAGGTGGGTGTCTGACAGGTGATTTGTGTGTGTGTGTGTGTGTGTGTATGTGTGTGCGTGTGTGTGTGCGTGTGCGTGTACGTGTGTATGTGTGTGTGTGTGTGGGTGTGTGTGTGTGTGTGTGTGTGTGTGTGTGTGTATGTGTGTGTGTGTGGGTGTGTGTAGGTGTGTGTGTGTGTGTGTGTGCATGTGCGTGCGCGTGCATGTGTGTGAGTGTGTGTGTGTGTGTCTGTGTATGTGTTTGTGAGTGTGTGTGTAGGCGTGTTGGCAGGTCTGCCCTAAAAACCATGTAGCCAGACATGTAGCCAGCCTTTTTCATCTTAATTTGTCTGACTTGGAATTGGGGACTCTGGACTTGGGCCACACCACATACAGTTACAATTCTAATCTTGTTTATGGAGAGAAAAAAAAAAAAAACATTGAGAGTGTGAACACAGTGAGAAAGTAAACCAGTTTCACAACCTCGGAGTCATTTGAAGTGGTCAGTAATTAGCAGTCCACTCAACCAGCATGCCAAAGGACTAGCAGACTAACAGTGTTAGCACTTCTGTTGGCTCTCCACCATCTTGGCGTATGACTATGAGAGCTATTCAACTGCTTTTCATTTACCCAGTTAATTAAGAGGAGATGAGGGATTGTTTCATTTTAGCGCTATTAAGACCGCATAGTTCACTAGACCTCAAGTGTCCCCAGACAGAGGTGGACACAAGGAGGGAGAAGTAGAATTAACATAAGACCACTCCACTAGCAGGTTACACTCATGCTAATTAAGCAGTCACTTTCAACTGAAGACCACACACTTCTATAGTTTCCTCTTTAGTCCAGAATATGACTAAATTATGTCATAATAATATGATGGAAATGTATATCTGCTGAAATCAAAGAGATGAACAGTTATTTTTCAAAGCTTCCTAAATTCTTAAATCTCTTTGTTTGGAGAGTTCTAAAGATTGGTTACCTATACTAGATGTCATGAACATCTGAAGAATTTACAATTTTTCAAAAGGTCTACAATAACTCTCCATTTGTGGTTCTGTGGTGTTGTAAATTTCTGTGAAGAAACAGTATGTTATGTAAATGGCTGGTGGTGTGAAATAATGGATGTGTTCTTTGTACAGTCATTATTTGTCAATTTTTCGACTACATAATTATACCAACTACTTAACCTTAATGACAGTGAGATCTTTTAACATTCTCTAGTCTTGAGTACTTAGCTAGTCATTTTCCTCTCGAGCACCATGGAGCTGGTACTTTGTCAGCAAATTCCACAGCAGCCTAGTGTGGAATGTGGAGTGTTGTGGGCGGGCGTGTGTGGTCACGTGAGCAGTGCGTTCCCGCAGGGCAAGGGTAAGATGAACACCTACTGGCTGGTGGGCCACAAGAACTTCAGTGTGCAGAACGACAGCCTGGTGTGCCACTGGAACCCCAACCTGGCCCGCAAGAAGAGAACTCCTGTGGGGAGCAGCGCCTCAATGGCCAACGTGAGTAGGACTGCACACACGCCACCAGGGTTGGAGTCTATCGCTGCAGGGCCATCATGTTAGATCCCTCTGTAGCTGGCTGATGGGGGATGCTACAGTGTCATCCAGCTGTCTGTGTACAGCAAGTTAAGCGTCAATTTTGTTTTGGAATGTTGTTAGATATGATTAACACTCAATATCTCAATTATTCTTACTCTTTCAATATCACACAATATCTCAATTATTCTTACTCTTTCAGTATCACACAATATCTCAATTATTCTTACTCTTTCAAAATCACACAATATCTCAATTATTCTTACTCTTTCTCTACTTCTCTCTCTTCACTATCCCTCGCTCTCTCAACTAATTTCTTTCTTTCTTTCTTTCTTTCTTTCTTTCTTTCTTGCAGTCCAGCCTGACCATCCAGAGCGTGAGTGAGAACATGACGCCCACCTCTCAGCACCCGTCCCAGCCGGGGTCCGAGGCCACGCTGTGTGTGTCGGTGCAGGTGGAGAACTGCGCTGGCAGCTTCGGCACGCTGGGCTCCATGGTGGGGGGCCTGCAGGAGAGCCCCAGGCAAAGCGGCTCCTCGCCGGATCACAGAGCAGACCTGCTCCCGGGAGCAGTGCAGCCCTCATGAGGAGGAAGGGGCTGATGAAGGGAGCAGGGGAGGTTTGTGTTTGTGTGTGGACATGCATAGATATTAGAAAGCTAGATACCGCATTGTCCGTCGAGTTCTATAAGGTGGCATTCGTGAGCACGGCAGCCATATTGGGGCTGCCATGGCCTACTGGTTAGCACTTCAGACCTGTAACTGGAGGGTTGCCGGTTCGAACCATGACCAATAGGCTGAAGTGCCCTTGAGCAAGGCACCTAACCCCTCACTGCTCCCCGAGCGCCGCTGTTGTTGCAGGCAGCTCACTGTGCCGTGATTAGTGTGTGCTTCACCTCACTGTGTGTACAGTGTGTGCTGTGTGTGTTTCACTAATTCACGGATTGGGATAAATGCAGAGACCAAATTTCCCTCACGGGATCAAAAGAGTATATATACTTATACTTATATATATATATATATATTGCTGGGGGCAAACACCTAAAGGGGCTATCACATTGTACACGGTATGCGCTGCGCTGCGCTCAGCGCTAGGTTGCTCTTGGTTGAGGTAACGTCCCAAAGATTTTTGGTTGTGCTTGCCGCTGGGCTCAGCGCAAACACCAACGACTTACAGCGCGCCGCGGTCAAAGTTCAACCTGATTGAACTTTGACCGCGGCACGCGCAAGGGCGGCAAAGCGGCAAAATGGCGCTTTTTGCGCACGCAAGCCATTGACTATAATGCATTTTATAGCGCATGCCGCGTGTAATGTGACAGGCCCTTTACTGTCCATGGGCAACACTTGCTGGCAATCAGAGGCACCTGTCTGATTTCCAGTCAGAGTCACATGTTTCTCCATCGGCCTCCAGTGATTGTTGCCCCCACCAATATGGCGGCACTATTTACGTACGTTCTGGAGTTCAATGTGGTATCTAGCTTTCTAATATATATGTGGACATGTATGCCCTGGCCAACATAGATTTTCCAGGCCTGTTTGTAATGCAATTGAACTGCCCAGTTGTGTTTTTCTACCTGTTACCTCATGACATTATGTGGCATACTCGGCTTCATGTTGCAATCTCATAATCATGTATAGGTCAGTGCTCTGACCATAAGAACTTTATGTACTGTAAACCCTGCCCAAGTGTGTCTGGTGTGTGATGCGCCAATTCAGTCTGATGTACACAATCTGTACAGAATCAAACTGTTACAGAATTCACTTTCAACTGGTTCATTCTCTATGACATAAATGTTAGTATTGACACTGTATCTGTCATCAGTTAGTATATACAATCTCTAATGTCGACATTTCATCACAGAATATTACAAGAGTAGTTGTTCTGTTTATGTTGACTATTGTGAAATTGAAATAAAAAATTGTTGTCTTTGTTCCAGAATCCAGAGCCACCCTCCATGAACACCACTTTAAACAAGTGAAATGATTAGGAGACTTGTGACTATTTAAACTTGTTCATCTAGAACCATTACAGTATACCCCAGTAGCCAATAACTCAATAAGCTATCTCAACAGTTAGTTATATTTATTTTAAATTGAGCCATGAACAATGAGCATTGTGTCAAGATGTTGTACAAAACCCAAGGCCTGCACCACCCAAGGCGGACAGAGAGTGACTACAATCCCTTTTGCTAGAAATAAGACAAACTTTAAGCGGGACTCATGAGGAGGGGACCCATCAGGCTGAGTACAGCCCAAGAGAAGGTTAGAGAGAGGCGGGGAGTGGTAAGAGGGTTGATATCAATGCATCAGCAAGGAGGAACCACAGTAGGACTCCAGGTAAATAGGCCTGTCTGAACTTTGAGCTATCCGAGCAACTAGGCTCAAGTTCCGTGTGGCCTCATTTCCACACTTCTGTTCTTTGCACTTGAGAACAACAGGATCCCCGATGAACTTCATTAGCCAGAGAGGCTGTATTGCTACGGAGACGCCCAGCATGATAATGAGAGTCAATTACAGCCAGTACTCCTGAGCCCTGTGAGGGAGTGAGGGGGACAAGCCGCGGCTCCTAGCCCCTCTATTGTCTGCCGGTTAAATGCAGACTCGCCATAATTGTCCAATCTGAAGCTCAAGGCACTTACCAGCCAATTCAATGGGAACCAAATAAGGCCATCTGGGCTGTCAAAAACGTGATTTGTGTTTGAAGATGAAGAGGAGAGGAACTCCTATTCTTGTGGATGACATCCTGGACTGTCATTTCTGGATCATAGCCAAATCATGAACAATTCAATCCTGAGAACTTTGGAAAGATGTCACCGTGCACTACTGGACAATTTCCAATATCTATATCTCACAAATGCATTTTAATGCCTTGACATTACTGTGATGAGCAATCAAACGTTGTGACATACTCCAGCCAAATTTAAATTTGCCAGGTGCTAAACAACAAGATACACAACTCTAGCAGTCACTGCATGATTCTATTCTCTGAAGTTCATTCTCTGCAAAGCAGCACACTTCACTATATAAACACAAGGTGGCATACTTGTCTCACATTCACTGTGCTTGCTATTCATCCAGGTTGGCATTACAGTAATACTGGTTTAAGTTTGCAGACATTTTTACTGTGAATTGATTTAATCCCACCAGACAACTTAAAAGTAAGCAGATACAGTGAACCCCCAAATCCTGGTAACTATCGTATTAACTACTGTTTCACAGGTACAAATTCAAATGTGAGGAACTGCCAATTGCTTTAAAAAAAATCCACAATCAGTCACTGCATATGAGCGCAAATAAACAGGTCACAGAGTCACGTAATCCCCAATTCCTGGAATGGCACTGGGTGGCGGGGCATTGAGATGTGATGTATTCACGGCTTTGAAAAAGCGCCGTTATGCCACCTCCAACCTATGTGGTCACAGAATGACCATGTGGCTGCCAGAGGAGACCGATGGGAGTAGGGCAGCAGTTATCACACCTTACCCTGTCACATACACACACACACACACACACACACACAAACACACACACACACTCACAGAGCGAGCTGTCCAGTCACACCCAGGGGTGTGTGGTGGACAGGACAGGCGTCATATGACTGACAGAGCTGTGGTCTTTGTCCACTTCAAGCCGTCAGCATTTTGAAAATATGTGTGTGAGAGAGAGAGAGAGAGAGAGAAAGAAGAAATAAATTGGAAGAGGCATAACATGTCTCTTGTGCAATAATTCCAATGACAACAAAACAGGCCACAGCACTGCTACCTTTACACTGCATGTGGCAAAAAAAACCCAACAATGATTCTTCTAATGATGAAATCCAACCAGGTCTTTTGCTACATTGACCAATTATGAATAGGAAGCGTAATGTCAGAATGGAGGAGTGATATTGGTTTGGTGATGTGCTGATGTGTCAGCCACCTGTTGATTCCTGCTATTACTGCCATGGAGGCAGGCAGATGGTCAGAGGCTGAAGACTCGATTCATTTTATTTCAATTCAATTCAACTTTAAACAACATTTTAAACACTTTATTTGTCCCCAAATGACAAACTACACAGTCACGTCGAGTAGCATAAAAACGTGGCACACAAAATATTAATATGTATGTATAAAATGCTGTAAAGAGTGCCCGTTTAATATGAATAAATACATAGATATCCATTCAGTATGATGTTGATAAAAGTTCAATGAGATGCACAAAATGAATATGAATGTAAATGCAGCTACAAATGTTCACAGTGATGCCAATACAAGCATGTCCCTGATAGTAGTACCCATTTCATATGGTAGGTGGCAGCATAACTTAAGCATCAGCTTTCAGATACACAGCGCTGGTGTTACTTTGACACTTGTCAGCCACACAAAACGAATACACATTCTAAATGTTTCACAGTGATCAAGTCAGTGGTACGATTTCTCTGATAAGAAAGAAAGAAAAAGGCCGCACGTTTTATTGCACAGGCTCATTTCGGTGTAGCGCCTACTTCAGTGTGCTTGGAAAAAAAAAAACGAATAAGAGACATTGAGGAGAGATGAGTGAAGCCTGCTCCTACCACACAATTCTCTTAATTTCTCTGATAGACACGCATGGCCGTTATACACAGATGTATGGCCAGGCCAGCCACCCTCATAGCAATCTGTGTGTGTGGCCATGACAAACTATATCCACCACAGAAGGGTGGAATGTGGATATGAACAGTTTAAAATAAATCACCATTGACTTTGCTATGGAGGGGAAAGAGTAGACAAATGTTTGGCTGGACAGACCTGCTGTCTGGCAGTCCAGTCCAGCCAAACTGAACAATATTTTTGTGATACTTTGCTTTCAGTGGCTTCTCCTTGGTTGGCAATTTGCTTGCCTGGTACTTAACTTTTAAGTAGCTTTTCATAAAGGGTAAACGACTAAGTGTAAATATAAACTTATGGATCCTCACAGCTAGGAAATGAAAGTCAATATCCAAGATCCATGGTTATGCAGGGGGCATTAATCCATATAGTCAGAGAGAGTCTCACACACACACACACACACACACACCCCCACACTCTCTCTCTCTCTCTCTCTCTCTCTCCCTCTCTGAGTTGGGTGTTTGTCAGAGCTCTCCTGAGAGGTAATGCTCCACTGAATGGCATCGACCGTAAGGAGCTCTCACGGCATCGCCAGCTGCACGGCGCGCGACCTTTGACCCCCACTGTGCAATACGCCAGCATCCTCATTTCAATTACGGCGCTCTCAACCCCGTGACTCAGGGTAATGGAACACTGTATGAACAAGTGCATAATCTCTCCACAAGGAGGAAAAGAATACTCCCCCTCAGGCAGAGAAGGAGGAGAATCTAGAGGAGAGTCTAGGTGAGACAGAGAGAGCTGTTGCTTGTTAAAGCATTGGTTAAAAAAAATAACTCAGCTGCAGTCTGTCTTTAATGTGCTGTCAAATATCTGAGTGATTACTACTGACCTGTCAGATTCCATTTATGTAAGAACATCTTGACAACAAATGCCCCTACCAGTTCTTTTATTTATCTATCTTATTTCCTTTTTTGTCAGTCAGTCCTGTTTTTGTCGTGTCTTTCTCACCTTTTGACTCTTTTTCTCACTTATCCTTTCCCACTCCCTCTCTTTCCCACTCCCTCTCTCTCTCTTTCCCACTCCCTCTCTCTCTCTTTCCCACTCCCTCTCTCTCTCTTTCCCCTCACTCCTTTCCTTTCTGCATCTGCTATATTCTCTCTTTCTCTCTCTCTCTCTCTCTCTCTCTCTCTCTCTCTCTCTACCCTGTCCTCCCTCCTCTCTCTCTTGCTGTGAGGTGTGGAGTAGCAGACTGGGGGAATCATTAGTGGGAACGCCACACGCCACATTCCAACCACATAATACAACTGTCCTCAAGGCTCCTGTCACACACACACACACACACGCACACACACACACACACACACTTTCCACCATGACTAACCTGGACACACACACACACACACACACACACACAAACACACACACACACACTTTCCACCATGACTAACCTGGATACACACACACACACACACACACACACACACACAAACATACTGTAGTGCATACACACACCTATTGTCTCATTAGAAGAGAGCATCCACTGCATCATCATATGCTTGCATGCTCAAACAGTGTGTGTGTGTGTGTCAATATCAATGACTTCAAATAAATAAATACAATATAGAAGCTTTTCCAAAATGCGGCCGTAAAAGACAATTGCACTACAAAAGGGCAACAAGTGCCATCTACAGTGTCTCAGATGCCATGAGAGCCAGTGTGATGGCCCAAATTCACCTGAGATTGAGGGTCTTATTGGCTATTAAATGCAGTCATCTTATATGCAGTATAGGTCTCCATAGGAATGATGACACTACGTCACCATAGTGATGGGGTGGAAGTGATTGCCTCCAACCAGTAGCCAGAAGCTAAACTGTCAGAGAACCAGAGCAAATCACTTCAGTGCCAAAGCATAAAGGTGTCATTTACATTCCCTATTTGTTTTGATGGATCAGATTCAATACATAAAAATGTATTTGGGAAATGCATTGCTGAGCTTTTCTGTCATGAGCACATTACTACAGAATAAGCCCCCTTACCTCCAGTAACCCACTCAGAGATCACACACACACACACACACAGCTCAAATACATGCATATGACAATAACAACAATACATTGGTGATCCCATTGGCTGGGTGTTTCATGTGCTGCCACCCCCCTCCACCCCGCTGTGCTATCAGAGGTTCAGCCCTGGGGCTGAGGAGCCTGGCTCCCGGGGCCCAGCGCGCATTCCACCCCAAACAAGGCAGCGTGCCTGGGGACCGTGAGGGCCACCACCCACCCCGCCTCAGGGTGACGACGCCGCACAACAACACGCCGCGCATCCACAACAGAAGATAACCCGACGCAACAACACCACAGCAACAAAAAACGGCATTGTGGTGCATGGGGCGAAAAAGTGCCTGACAGAACACCACAAGGTAGCACTACACCATGCAGTGTGGTGCAGGATAACAAATACACAAAAAAACTCAAACACAAACACATAATATATAGAAATGCATAGATTATTTTATGCATTTCTAGATGTTATGTGTACATATAATATTTTCTATATATTATGTATTTGCCTGCAAAGGGTTTTCGGTACAATGTGATGGAATGAAATGCTGGTGGCAAGCCGAGACGGAGCCTCGATAACACAATTGGCACTTTTCCCGTAATCAGCTAATCCCAAAGCAGAGTGTGACTGCATGTGGATCACACACAGAGAGACAAAGAGCAGAGGCCTATTGCACATTAAGACATCCGGGATAAGTTACTGAGCTGCGCTCAATGAATCCAAAACAAGAGCGTACAGGCTTAATTGGTAGCACAACGAGCAAGCCAGGATGAGCAGACACGGATTCATCAAGCCAGGTGAAAGCTATCCTGGATAAGTGCGCGCTCATAGCTCCCTCAAATAGACCCCGCCACCGATCACAGATTCACTGATTCACCATGGCAACTAGAGCGGCTTCATTGCTTCTTCTACGGTGTGAAGTAGGTAGCGATAGCCTTTTCACAACAGCAACAAACAGCAACACCTCTGTTTAGGAGAATATTGCAACTAGTGCCGCCACCACCATGGTTAGGCACTCCCATGACGTCACATTGTCGCATGACAGGTCGGGAATGGCGAGTATGTAAAAGTTATTTAATGATCACAAACATTTAAATAATGACCGTGGGTCTAGGTATATGTGATAACAATGTGTAGTGGGCAGTGGTATAACTATTGGTTTTCGTTTGTGGTGACTGCTGACTGAGATAAGGGATGAGATTAAATAGATCCTGGAACTTAGCCTGGTCTGGAGCAGGCTAGCTCCACAGAATAAATCGCCATGGTAACTTATACCATAACATATCCTGCTGCCCCCTATCCCGCTTTTGTGCAACTGGATCACGGATGAATTGAGCCAGGATAACCAAGATATCCCGGCTTAATCCCTTATCCTAGTTTTGTGCAATAGGCTCCAGGTCTTGTAATCGCAGGCATCAGAGAGCCAACATGGCTCAGCTAATGACCACGTCCAGCTGCATCAGAGAGTCAACATGGCTCAGCTAATGACCACGTCCAGCTGCATCAGAGAGCCAACATGGCTCAGCTAACAACCACGTCCAGCTGCTCAGCGGTCCAAGCCAGGTCCTAAAGAAGAGAGGGGAGAATAGAAATGCCATGAAAACAATAAGCAAGAAAACAATAAAGATTATTACAGAGAAAGGCCCCACACACACACACACACACACACACATGCTCACTTGCTCACAGACACACACATGCTGATGTCACAGGCACACAAGCACACACACACGTACTGTACATATGCTTTCTCTCTCTCTCTCTCTCTCTCTCACACACACACACACACACACACACACACACACACACATACACACAGACCTATATAAATATACAAAATATTTTACAAAAAATAACAAAAGACAAAAAATAACAAAATATAGAACGAGAGAAAAAGTAAAGATGAAGTGGAGCACAGTGTTTGTACACAACAACTAACACTAACAAACAAAAAAAACCAAACAACTACAACACACACACACACACACACACACACACACACACATGAGAGACGCAGGAGGCCTTTCCGGTCCTTGCAGGCAGCAGTTATCGGGCCGCAGCATGGAGGAGTGAGCACAGGAGGGGTGTGTGTGCGCGCTAAAGACTTTTTAATGATGCCAGCGCACCGCCAGAGGACAGCAAGCCCACTGTGCCAAACACATGGGCATTTACATAAAAAGGAAACTCTCAACTAACACACACACACACACACACAAAATATATATTCTACATCCCTAAAATTCTACATAAAAGTTGGAGCGCTTTGTAAAATGTCAATAGCCACAGAATGAATACTATGATTTGCATCATAAAATGCAGTAAAATCATGTATTTGATTGAGAATAGTGTAAAGACTATCAATTGCTGAAACAGAAATGTTATTGTTTGTTGGAAAATATTATGTTCATTTGATGCCAGCACGTCTTAAAAATGTTGGGACAGGGGCATGTTTAGCACTGTGTTGCCCTACCTTCTCTTTTAACCGTACACACTAAACATTTGGCAACTGAGGAGACCAGTTGCTGGAGCTTTTAGAGTGGAATGTCAGCCAGAGCCATAGAGAAACCACTTTACTGCATATATTCAAAGAGTACACTGCATTACTCTTAGAAATACACAGTATGTACAACAAAGCTTTTATACATGTATTGTATTTAAAAACATGGTCTAAAAGGCACTTAACTCTTTAGTGTCCCCAATTATTATTATTTTAAGAAACTCGAGTCAGATAAAATTCCCCACATAGTAAAACAGAACAGAGCATTAGACACAGTGTGCCTTGTCAGCAGGTAGAAAGCAATGAGCACAGGGAGAGGTAGGGAGATGGTTAACTCCACACCGCCAACACAACACACAAAGAAAACTACACACACACATACAATTCCACTACATACACACTCTCATTCCGACCCTCTTTTTCGTCCACACACACACACACACACACACATACACACACACACATACACACACACACACACACACACTCATGGAGGAAGGGAAAGGCAGCCTAAGGGAAAGAAAAAGAGGATCTGTGCCGCTGCATTCATTGACGTGCTGGGAACAGCTAGTCTCGAGGGACAATGTAAAGTCTCTGTCCTCCAGCCATTCTGTCCACTGCACCTGACCTGCATTCAGGCTCGTTAACACCTCCTGCGCTGGCCGAAGCTGGCCTCACACACTCAGATAGAGTGCGCTTAGCCAACACCTCGCCAAGTCTGCTCCCTAACGCTGGTGTTTCGGGATCACTGGCTGTCACGTCAATGCTGTACAACACAGTCTGAGTAGGCGCTGCAAACATGATCATGGAAGAGTTTTGGGTTGTGCTTAAGTACAGTCATGGGACGAAGCACACCGTGGTTTTGTAAAGAGGAAATTGTGATATCACTAAGAATTATTACACCACAGTGTTCTTTCATAAAGGTCAGTTATTGATGCAAATACACATGGATCCATTCCAGGCCCTCTGGTGAACAGTGAAATAGTGAATCAAGTCATGAGCGAAGCACTGACATTTGTATAAATCTGTCCTGAAACCTACTTAGCCTGTTGAACTTTTTACTTTTGGCTCAAACTTTACGTTCAAGTGTTTCGTACAAACTTACTGTACGTCTACTTGAAGATCATGGTGTCATCTGTGAAAACACCTCCTTCATTTCACAACCAGATTCACTCCTGACAAGTGAATGAGCCGCGCGGGTTGGAACGACACCACAAGATGACGCCTTGACAGCAATGTCAAGAGGAACTCTTGTACCGTTTGAGGCATCCTGGCTAATCATAGCCACGCTTACTGCCAAATATAATGCAAGGGTCTCCGGACGGGTCTAATATAGACTTATCTCTGGAAAGGGTGATACGAAAGAGCTTACAACCAACATGGCGTCTGGGGACATGTCAGTGACTTGGAATGTTTTGGGTCAGATCCCCCTGTGCACCATAGAGATGATGTAATCGTGTAGAAGATACAGCACGTATGTGTGTGTGTGTGTGTGTTTGAATGTCAGGGGGGAAGCCTTTGGGAAAATGCGGGAATTCAGGAAATTTTGAGTATGTATGGTATGAACAGAAAGAGAAAGTGAGAGAGTGTGTGTGTGTGTGTTTTTTGTTTGATAAGAGGAGACAATGAGAAGCAATGGTTTCTGGAATGTCATCTTATCTGCCCCCGGAGAGCATCTGGATCATCCCTGTTAACGCTGTCTAGCCGCTATCTGTCACTGATACCAGACATGTCAGCCACAGAATTCCTCAACTTCCTGAAGGAAGTGATGCGATGTGGCTCCCATGGAAACCTGGACGTTGTTGATCTGTTGCTTTCCGCTTCTCTCATCTGGAAATGATATTTACTCCATTTTTGGCACACATATTTGACACGAGCTGCTATACGTACATACATTCACATACACACACACACACAAAGAGGAGAGGGGACACAGAGAGAGAGAGAGAGAGAGAGAGAATTCTACATATCATAAAAGGTGAATCAGGAAAGCGCTGTTTACTGTCCTAGACTTATGGGCAAATGCAGCCTCCCATAATCTGACAGTTCTGGCCAGGGCAGCACAAGAAAATGCCAAGCTCTAATGAAACCGCCATGTGCCTCACCTGACCTTTACACACCCCGGCTACCAATCCTATTCTCAACCACGTGCCACGGGCCCTGGTCACCATTCACTTTATTAATCACTGGGCCGCAGCAAACGCACTGTATATGTCATATCTCCCGAGTTTGTGAAGAGAGGTAACCTGCGACCAAGTGTTTGTGCTGACTAAAAATAGTCCACGCTGAGCTAATGGTTAAATCCCGACCGTGACCTCTCCATTTGCATGCACGGAGGCGTTTTCAACTCGGTCATTTTTAGCCTCGGCCTGTAATGATTTACCAAAGGAGTGGAAAGGAAGACACGGTCCAGTCAGAGTTGAGTTTTTATCGTCTAGGATGCACTCACTTTCACTCTTCTTCCGTTAAACGCCAGTGTTAATCATTTTGCTGTTGGTAAATTACAGGCATGGTGCTGATGATGAGGCAATGGCAATGTCACTGGGCAGGAGGAAGCTGGACAGACAGACCAGGGCCACGTCGGAGGTGCACGACTGCACAGGCCGGTACATCTCGGATGAGAGACTGACGCAAAGATGTGTCACTAAGAGGAGAGGCTGAGTGGGCATGACCAGTGACCACTTCCTTTCCTCCACCACAAAAACGCCTTTCACCCACACTGACCTCCGCCTACTGCTCCATGACCATAACTACCATCATCACCATCATCATCAACTATTCCAGACTTACCTGCACAACAAACATCTGTAACATCCCTCATTAAACTATTAACATAACCATCTCTTTAACTTACTCTTATGTTCATTTACAAAGCCAGTGTATCTGTCTAAGTGTCCAACTCTTCCACATTCTTTCATTTCTGTGTCGCTGTTACTGCAGCACTGTAGCACTGCTGCAACATATATATGGTAAAGGGTCAGGGGAAAGGCTAACCAAATAAACTGCCCTGATCACCCACTCTTTGGGGAGTTTAATCTGATCCCCTCAGGTCGCTGTCTTAGGCTACCTATGTTAAGAACTAGACGTGCCAGGGATTCTTTTATTCCTGTGGCTATTAGGAACCTGAATTAACTTGACTGACATTTCTTGAATCTTTTATACAGTATGTGATTTATTTATTTATTCCTGTCCGTGTTAATTATGACAGATTTACCTGTGTACTGTCCAATGGGATGCTGTCATTGGTTTTGGGGGAAGGAGTGTCGCCATTGGTGTGTGCCATGTTGTGTTTGCAATGTTGTTGGCATCTGGTGGTGCTTTTCTGTGTATGTGTTTTAGACATCCTGCTCCACACTACATTTTCTTCTTTAAGGATAAATAAAGTGAAACTTGAACTTGAACTTGGTTAGGCCAAGATAACACCATGGTCATGGGTTAATTCCAGAGAGGAACATGTTAAATGTTAGATTAAATGTATTCCTCTGTGTACAGTAAATGTGGATAATGCCTCATAATCAATACATATTTTATTAGCTCAAGATTGGATTACTGTAATGCCCTGCATGTTGGCTTGAATCAAACATCCATCTCACGTCTGCAACTTGTGCAAAATGCTGCTGCCCGCTTTTGAACAAATATACCTAGACGCGAACATGTCACTCCTGTTCTTTACACACTACATTGGCTCCCTGTGCATTTTAGAATATATTTCAAAATGCTATTGTTTGTTTTTAAGGCCCTTAATGGCCTGGCCCCAGAATATTTATCCGAGATGTTAACCCTGCGTGAGCACAACCGGTCTTTACAGTCTTCTAACCAATTGGTGTTAGAGGTCCCAAGGTCCAGGTACAAACGGTGGGGTGAGCAGGCTTTTGCGGTTGCTGCCCCGAAACTCTGGAATAAGCTGCCCCCTGATATTCAGACAATTACAGACGTTGGTCTTTTCAACTTGTTTAGAATGGCTTTTAATACGCAGTAGTGGTGTGATAATTATATTTATGTAATTCTATATGTCAATCTTTTTACTGCTTGTTATGCTGTTTTTATCCTTCTCTGGTGTGAAGCACTTTGGACGCCTACTGGTTGTTGTTGTAAAGTGCTATACAAATAAATTTTGATTGACTGATTGATTGATATGTCCCGGGACATACGGACAAAACCAAATCACCAGCCTTTCTATCAGCAAGACTGTGGGGACCTGGGCCAAATACAAATACACTAAATTATATTACAATGTGAACGAAACGATATGAACTTAGTCAAATAACATTACAACAGGGTCCGAATTGAAAGGTATAAGCCAAGGTATAAACACGTTCTGGCATTTTGCATTATGATTGGCCAGCTCCCACTGTCAGCCAGCTGCCACTCTCTCTCTCTCTCTCTCTCTCTCTTTCTCTCTCTCTCTCTCTCTCTCTCTCACACACACACACACACACACACACCTAAACAGTAGCAGAGCATGTGTCTCCAGGACGCACTACGCCTGTCTGCCTCCTACCCCTCACCCCCAACCCCGAAGCACTCCACACGAAGCAGCGAGGGGTTGACAGAGAGGGGCATGAAGAGCGATTAACGTCCTTGTCACAAATTTGGACCGCGGGACGCAAGCGGGGAGGCGACTGATTAATTGGCGTTTCAGCATCAGCCGTTTTGACGCCTATGGCCAATCTATTAACAGAATTGTTCCGAAACCATCTGGCCTGGATGTTCTTTTGAAGGTCCAAGAACACTGCCCCGACAAACGCCAACAAACACGAACATTTGTGTCAGTGTGCGCCATCAGTCTGTTATTTGGATGGAGTTGTTCGAGTTTCACATATCCAATAGTCATTCTTTTAAATGGGCAGTGTAAAGCTTGAAGTTAGTTTTCTGAACATCCTGCAACCACCAAGTAGGCTAATTAAAATGACCTGCAAGTCCTTAGTAAGGGAAAACATGGCTGTTGCAAATGGAGTGATGCAATAGGCACATTTGTCTGTTTTTTCGTTTAGAATTTATCATTTTCAGTGAAACAGACGATAGGCGACCATAAGACAACATATTTCACTGCTATGAACTCCCTCAGCACCACATATTTACGCGATGACGTACTTAACGGTAATAAACACAAAAGGTTTCGACCTCTCAATAATAATAATAAAAAAGCTCACACTGCTGACATTTCCCACAGCTCAGAACGTCACTGAGATAAACGATTTGGAGACCTGATGGGTTCTCATTACCGTCTCAATTAACTCTTGCACCTTTAAATACTTGCACAGTGAACAGTGTGCGCTGCCGATTTGAATCGCCGTTCGGCAGAAAAATGGATGATAACGAAGTAGGACGGTAGGAAAGAGCAGGAAAAATTACAGATAAACCGAGGTGAAACAGCATCTGCGAGCTTCAAATACAACTACTTTTGAAAGGGCAGGGTTTGGTGGCAAAGGAGGCAGAGTTGTCAAGTCACATGCAAAAACTCTTCAGTCAGATACGGGTGTTTTAAAAAAGTCATAGAATTACTCTTTTGATATAGAACAAACACATTCTGACAGAATCATCAGTAGGGGTGGATTAGCCTACAACCTTACTGTGTAGACAGCATGAAGTGTTATGTAGCCTTGAAGGAAATCATAATGATTGACAGAATGATTGACTTAGGTTTATACTGTATTTATACAAAGTATTAAATGTGCTCACAAAATGTATGAATTTTATAATGATAAGCCCTTACACCTTTAAGTATCATTACGCATAATCAAGCTGCTTTTATAATAACAATGATGGCATTAAAAAGAAACTTTCCAGCGGATGTATTAGTGATATTTCAGGCTGTAATGGCTAATACAATATTATCCTACAGCTTAATGAGTGCAGTCATGACTGTGAAGTAAACCGTTTGTAAAAAACTATGTAATAGGAAGTAAAAAGTCGACTTGTCAATCTTTATGAGGCTTTATTTGTTTATAGCCTTTATAAATGTGTTCATTATGGTTTGTCCACAAGTTTAAATAGTTTATTGAGGTCTTAATAAAATATCTGTGTCATACTTTGGTAAAAATACTGTAGCGTCGGCGCAAAAAGACCCCAAAAAAGACAGTGTTAGCGTTCTCCCGCGAACGGCATGCAGGGATATGAGAGCGAACATTTGGAGGGTTTATGTCGTTATTCTCTTAAGTTATAAGTGTAAAGTTAGTGTCTTTAGTGTAACATGTTTCCCTTATAGTTTGCCCTCATGTGTGATCCTTTTTGTGTGGGGGGCTGCGACCTCCCCTGTTGGTGTAGTGTGTGTGTCTTCTTGACATGCCCCGTGTGTATTGTGTTTTGTGTCTAAATCTTGGCCTTGGATTCCTCGTTCTCAGCTAATAAACTTTGTGATTGGGGAACTATGTGTGTCGCTATTATATCGTTAAATACCAAACAGAAGAAGTACCTGTGTGGGAGCCTGTTCCTCTACAAACAAGCCTATTGCACGATGGTATTGCTTCGACATTTCTCAGTTAAATGTCCCGAGCTTGCAGGATAACAAACTTCCGTACTTTCGTTCTTCTATCGTGAGCGTGAGTTCGTGAGTCAAGATATTTAAAATTCAGTTGGTTTTGTTCAACAAGCTCACCTGCTTGACATCATGAAGGGACGAGTTCTGAACAGCTCATTCTCCTCCAACTGACTCACATGCTTCTACATAGCCAGCCCAAACAAAAGACTAAGTTTTGTTATTTCTATGCATCGCCATTCCCTATACCCAAATACACGTGTAAAAAAGCACTGAAAAAGTGAAATGAACATAATATGTGAAGTGCACTGAATCTGTGGCAGTTAAGTCGAGTTTGAATAAGTTTGTTGAGCTAAAGGCATTTTTGGCCTTTCTTGTCCCTTTGCCCTTTCACTGAGAGCAAACAGAAGTGCCTGCAAGGAATGGCATGGTACGGCACATGGTACATCGCCACACGGAGTCACTCCCTGGCACTGGTTCTCTGCAGAGGGAGGGACAGGCCACCGCCCAGTCTTGCCCGGCTCAGGCTGACCCACGCAAGTGCCCTGACATGCAGCACACAGCATAAACACAATCAGTGAATTCATAGCCTGAGGGCCAGTAAGTAAGTACGACTGCAAGACAAACCATATTGAGCTCATGGCCTTTACGGTGTTCCAGAAACAATGATTAAGTGAAAAACGTCAGAAGGGTTAAACCTGCTCCACTCCCTGGAAAATGGACAGAAACGACAGGCCTCTCCCAGATAGCTTTCTAATACAGCCTGTCAAAAGGCCTCGGGGCTTATTTCTAGCTGGTATTTGGCTTCCTAGCAGGCCAATGTCAGACCAATGATAAACGGACTAAAAATACATTATATTCGGACAATGAATTTCATTCTACTGTCATGAAACCCCCCCCCCCCCCCCCCCCCCCATCAAATCATACAGACCATTCCACTTATGTGAGGGGTCACTGAAGGGACCTCCAACATGAAACATAAAAGTCTTAAGGTTATATCCTTAAGATGTTTCATTGATATAAGACAAAAAGGCCTACAGATAAAGTGCAGGCCTTCATCTGAATTGTTACTTAATAGTGGTTGGAATGATATTGTTGTATCTAGCGTTCAACCTGAGGCTACTGTCTAAGCCATTCCCTGACTTTCCAGCAAATTCATTTTCTTCATATCCCAAGGGTATTCTTATCTTGAGTGATGTACTTTGGTCTCCATGGAAACAAATTATCTTTTATTTTGCAGAATTCAGTATAGACAGCAATATTCCATTCTTTTTAGTTTCCTACAAAGCCTCTTGGTGTATAGACATGCTTTTCATCTTGAATTTCTCTCCCTTTCTCAAAGATACACACGTTCTTTCTCCCTCCTGGTCCATGCCTCCCATGTCAGAATGATGATCAAATTAATCATGAACACAAAGGTAGAGTTGTGAATAGCAGGAAGCATTATTAACTAATAAAAGCATGTGAAAAAAGAGAGACCCTCCAGTCCATCCATCAGTTGAACTGAGAACTGAGAAGTTCACCTTCACAACCCATGTCTTTCTGAGCATCACAGTCTCCTGCGCTCACCTACAGAGTGCCAGAGGATGATATTGCAAATTATGTAGTTTTGGGATTTGGGAATATGGCATAGAGTAACGTTGATGCATATTCGTCCAACATGATTCAAAGGACACGTTTATCATTCATTTATAGAATATCAGTGACATCCAAAACGCAGGGGCTGAAGTTCACGATCACTTTGACCTGGTGATGAAGAAGGTAGTTAAAGATTGAGTAAAGGTTGCTAAATGTAGACAGAAAGGAAAATAGATTCATGAGATGCGCAACGCCACATTTAACTAGCTGAAACTAGCCTCGGACAGGTTTCCGTTGGATAGTTATTTGTCTCCTCACTAGCTTGCCACTTTAGTGAAGTATCCCTGTTTCGAGACTACCTGGTCACGAGGCGCTGGTTTTGGAGTGGCAGTTGCACTTGATTCGCTCCACTTAGCGCAATTGGGTAGAGAAGCCCCTTCACGTCACCGTTAGTACCTGGTCAATTGATGTGGGCTCCTCGGTTAAACGAGCGTAATGTTTCTCATTTACTCTCTCGCCTCCTGAGTCACGGAGTTAATCATTTTCTCCAGCCTTGGTGACGAAAGCCGGGCGTATATAAGAGCGCACCTGGGGAAGGGGGTTTTGGTAAAGCGCACCAGACGTCTAATTGCGCACGACAGCATTGCGACCAAACAACATCAACATGATTGCAAACATCTCTCTCCTCTGCCTATCCTCGCTTCTGATTTTGAATATTGTTGGGGCTAAACCGATATCTAGTTTACAGGTGAGCTCGAGGACAGTTGTCCCTTTTTTGTGTAGTTAATGTTTGGGATTATGGGTTTCAATTACTTCTTGGTTCCTTTAAATTATTTTAGAGTGAGTAAAGACATTCAGGATTTGTGTAAGAGACACTGTTCATTGTTTCCTTCTTCTGTTAATCTTTCCTCTTGTAGAATCTGAATAAGCTGCTAGAGGACGAGGCATTCGACTTGAATGAATCCGAGGTGGATGGGAAGGATTTGAGCCCAGAGAAAAGCGATTACAGTGCGGGGGGAACGGGGCATCCCTGGGAGAATGCAGAGGGAGATCCCGCTATGTCTGGCAAGGAGAACGCGCTCGCGCGCCTCCTCAACGACATCCTATCCACGTCCAAGCGATCCTGGAGCCGATTCAAGAAGGGCGGACTGCGCAGCTGCTTCGGCGTGCGTCTGGAGAGAATAGGCTCTTTTAGCGGTTTGGGTTGCTAAACCAAAAGGTAGGTTAGAAATTATGAAGTCGGATTATTTGAGACAAAATTAAAATTACATTATGTAGTGTCATAGTATGTTCGAATTTATGACATAATGGGTTGTACAAAGATATATTATATTCCTGTAAACATAGTTTTAATGCAATACTGCAAGTTCAGGATATGTTAAATATTTACAAGAAGACTTGGTGTGGGCAATAAAGGACGTTTCGCTGACGACGACTGTATCTTGTTTCATTGTTGAAGGTTCTAATGGCAAGGATTTGCCCCTTACTTGAAGTCTTCGGGCAGAAGGACTAAGTGACCAGGTGGAACATTGGAAGCGCGTTTACAACTTTTCTTTGGAGTATTTAATTTCGGTTATTTTTTGTTGAGATATCATTTGTTGTATCAAATGGCATTAGAGATGTACATACTTTTTTAATGGCATTGACTGATGTGAACTGTTTTATCTATTTATCTATTTATTTCATTGCTGAGACCTGTAGTCCTGGAATTGAGTGTAACCCAGTAAAATAAATATTTTGCATAATAAAATTGCTTCTACTTATTTTGTTGCATTATTGTACAAGCAGGGAGAGATACAGCTCTAATATAACCTACAATTAAATTAACTTCCTAGATTTTACGTAGATGTACACAATTAATCAAATTAATTAATAATCAGCACCACAGAATGACTGTTTCATTAAAGGATTTTAGCTGTGTGTTTCTGCCACAGGATGCTTGACATGCGGACCGTTACTGAACGTCCCCAAAGCCTCGATACATCCCTTAGCTCGCATCACAAAATTCACGAACACCATTAGACACATATGATCTTATCACACCTTATATGAAACACGGGCAATTACAAAAATGACCGGTATGCCATGCCTAGCTCAAATATTCCGAATAGTTCGAATAGTGTGTGTCGTGTCTTTGTTGAACAGGGCCCAATCAATCATGCTCAGTACTTCTGTAAAGGATGTTCTTCCTGAGCCGCCACTTCCAGCACTCATCGCTAAAAGGTGCTGGCATGCCATGCTCATCTCTGACACTATGAGGAGTGAAAGAGATAATGCCGAGAGTGAACGATATAAAAATCATAATCATAAGCTCTCACACTCATTACAAACCCCACAAGCGGAGCGCCCACGCACGCACGCACCTCACACACTGTAGCACGCCCCTGAGGATTAACGCAATGGCCAAGTCTCTCAGCTCTGCTGGATGTCTTATCCTGATTGTAGCACAGATATGGGTGCGAGGCAGCCCCGTGGACTGGAAAGACAAATTCCAAGAGCTGGACACTCTGAAGGTGAGAGGCAGAGAGGTTTGTCATCGCAGCGTGCAGATCCCACACATTAAGGCCCACACAACAGAGAGACCGCTGGAAAATAAGTGTACAAAAAAATAATAAAGACGTAACATTTATTTTAGGCTAAACATTTTATGTCACTTACTGCAAACACCACCTAACCAACCGCTAGCTGTCTGTGTCCTGAATACACTGTTAAAAAACTTGTGGACAGCCCAGGCTCCAAAAACGGCAAGAAAAACAACCTGGGCAAACCTAGCCCATAAAAACATAACAAACTGTTCCAGCAAATCACAGACGAGATTCAATTGGGAGCAGCACGGGAGGGAGGGGGAGGAAGTAGCGAGCTAGCTCTCTGTTTTGTTTGAAAGTCAACAGAAGTGATGTTACCCAGAGTACCTTTAAGAACAGCATTGATAGAATACGCAGACATGTGCACACAGAGCACACAGTGTTTACATGTGCATATGTCTGTCATTTTAACAGTAGCCTATACAATGCACCCGGGGAGAGTTTGCCTTTTGATGTATCTTGTTCAGAATTTCATATCAATTGTGGTTGATTTTTAAAAGCTATCGTCAGGGTTTTTTTTGGCGTTGATGTAGCATAGGCTTCAAGCTACTGGCCACAAGCGCCGTGCGTAAAGATGCCATTACGCACTCATCAATTACTCATGTAAGTACATTCCTAAGCAATAAAACGATATAAAGTATTATGAAAGTCTGATGCGTTATTGATGTCTGCATGTGGATATGAACAATTACATCACTGACTCATGATCATAAGTGCTTGTCAACAAAACATATCATCATTCCTGATAGAAATGAATTACGCATTGATTTATAATTCAGCCTATACCATTTTCTCTGCATCACTGCAGACATGTCAATCATAATACATCCATGTAAAAAAAAGCAGTCTATTAAACTTACGAAGGAGACGTAATTTGGCTTTTTAAAATGGTAAATCATGACAAAATACCATTAATTATGGGATGGAGAACGGAACAAGTACATTGACTGCGTGGGCAAACAGAACACATCATCAGGGAGGCGGAGTTCCATGCGCAAATGTATCGAGTTAGGCCTATCCATTTAGTCACAGGATGTAAGGCCCAAGGCGACATAGAGCAATTGGAAAGGCAGCTGGTACAATAGATATTTCGTTTGTCAATTTGATAAGACTCTCTAGAGTGCTTGTAACAGGCAGGGAAATGCACATCCCCCATGGAATGTTTTTTCCTAATCAACCAAAGACATAGCTGTATATCCTCCCCCAGCTTTTTGATCTGATGGGAACGAACAGAGAAGGGACAATTTAATTATGTTATCTCTGTCCACGGAAGGGACCGCGGAATCCTTCACCAGGCACCGAGCCAAACAAGAATGACCTAACTGCTAAGTGATTCCCCATTCACAGAGTTCGGAATAGTTATTTTTAGGTCCGTTATCGACCTTACTGGAAAACTGCATCACTTTCGAATTCCAACACGATTTCAATAATCTCAAACAACTTGTCTAGCATTGTCTGCTTGTCCAATTATGAACCCTGGATATAACACATGAGTAAAGAATGCAGTCATTAGTCATACAGTCACTTTAATAATGTCAAAATCAACTTCCTGGAGTACAGTAATTGTGCGCAAGATGTCCCTGCCTTTCACTTTCTCTATATCTCCTGCGCTGTGGCGCCTAACGTGTACGTCCCTTGATCCAAGAGAAGCGGCGCCAGCCACGTAACGCACTGATTGCCAGAGTGAAACGTAGGCTATACTGGTAATAGCGGCCGTAAGGAGTATAGGGATGACGATGTCAGGTATGCGTCTTATCACTGACGGCAAAGCTTAATAAGGACGTATTTCCGACAGGGCCCTTTATCGCTATGAGGTGTCGGTATGCAGCTTTCATTCCTCGCATAACTATGAGTGTCAGACTTTTCAGTATAAAAGACAGTGGCCTGGCAGCATAGGCATAGAGAAAACAGCTACTACTATTGCAGACATTAGGACTACAGAAGATTCTCCGGGTCTTTAAAATAATAGCGTATACAGAAAATGCAGCTTTTCAACATTCCAATTACTCTCCTTCTTGCGTTCCTGAACTTGCACCTGCTGAGTGGGCATCCAGTAGTACCCAGTGAGCTCTTATCTAGTGAAGATGTGGACATCTTAAAGGTAAGTCTTAAATCTACCAACGTCTACATATCGGGGGATCATGTGAAAGAAACTGCCATGACAGACATGCCAAATTACTCTGTTCTCTGGGTGGATGTAAATGCAAAATATGTGCTATACCTAACGAGTTATTGTCTGCAACAGGTTCTTCTTCGCCAATTGGAGGACTCTATTCCTGAACAGAGACCAGCTGCCACTGATGGCGAGTCTGCACAGAGGGATGCGGAAGTGCCTTTGGAAGATATGTCGCTACCCGAAGAAGAGGACTACACAAAGGCTCAGAGTGCCCAGCATCCTAGACTGAGTCTAGCTGACGTAAAAGAGTTTCTTTCTGCCCGCGACCTGAAGGCCGTCCGGAACGACTCAAAGAGATACTCGGCATGCTTTGGGAGACGCATGGATAGGATCGGCTCTATGACTTCACTGGGATGCAACACTGTTGGACGCAAAAGTAAGTTAACGGAATAATAATAATAATAATAATAATAATAATAGTAAACATCCAACAGGCCTACAACATTTTGATGATGGTCATGATGGTTATGATAGACATGACATTGTCAGATGTTTACATATTAATGTTTTCTATGCTCTTTCACATTTGCAGATCGGAGAAGATGAAGTCTTAATGGAGAAACTGGAAGCGATTACGCCATTACATATCATGAATTGGAATTGTATTCATATTTATACATATTTATTTTGATATTTATTGAACTGAAGTTGTGATCTTCTTATATATGCCCAGGCTTACGTGTGACCATGAACTGATTGTTTTATTTTACTGTATTTACTTTACAGCACTTGTTATGGGTCAGAACGAACAATTCAATAAATGTTTACAACTTACAACAATAAGTAGTTTCTTCACTGACTGCTTTGTTTTAATATCTCCATCTACTATTCTGACACGAGATATTCATGAGATTATTTTGATGATGGCCATTTTCAGTCATGATAGCAATGGCGTCTATAAGCTTTGCTGGCAATTAGAAATCTGCAACTTTAGGAGCTAAACTTATCATACTGAGTTGATCTTATAACAGTCAAACACGCAACATTGACATCTGACTTAACAAAAAATAGTAAGTAGAAGTTGTTAAAGAGTAAACTAACAAAAGTATGCGACAGCAGGAAGTTTTCTCGTGGCTATCATCGCAGCTGTGATTTCAGGACCACGGACAGCGAAGCAGCCGATAAGGCCATCTACAGAGATATCGTTTGCCACAAGCACATCGGTTCACTGGAGGCTTGTTGTTTGTTCAGTCCAAAAATGAAAAAAGTACCACAAAACTTAACATAAAACAACAGCAACCCTTTCCCATGAAGTGTAACGACTCAGCAAACCTACACACCATCTCACCCAACAGCCTCACAATCACACACAGTACAATGAGCTCCAGACCATGCTTTCTCATGCAGAACGGATAACCTGAAAATGTAGCAGCAGGGGTGTACTTAGAGAATTCATCCCAGATAGTTAGGCTGCCAGTGAATAAAAATAATTTAGAATACCCATTAAAAAGCGTGGGACAGATGGTAGTGGGAGAGGTGGTGGAAACAAGGGTAAAACCAACTCAACATGATGACTACTGACTCTGTGTCTGTTGTATAACGTTCTTATTCTCATATACCAAGCACCATTTGAACCAATGACCAATAAACATCATCAGCATGGCAGTAATGAATTTAAGGTGAACTGGGGATGATGTGTTCAATACATGTCACATGCTACGGTGGCCTTTTAGCCCTGCCCCAAATAGTAGTTCAGTGTATTATTAGCCTAACAGCAACACTGCAAGAACAGCATTGGTGCTATTTTTACATGAATGTCTAAAAGGCTGAGCGATGCATGTTTTTGGGAACATTTATGGACTTCCATATTGAGAACCACTTTATAGTAATTCATACAGTTATACAGTATTCAATATGTTATACAGACATTCATAAAGTTATACAGCATATAACTAGCATAATAATTTCGTTTTAAGGGTGGGGTGGGGTTGAGTTTTTAGTGGAACAATAGTTAGGCTATGAAGGTGGGCTTGAGTTATTAGTGTAATCACTTGCATAATCTCCAGATTGAAATTACAGTAGCCTTAAAAACACTAGCAAAAGCCTACTGATTTATGTGATAAAGCAGATCAAAAGCAATAGGACAATCAGCAATACCTGAAACCAATAGTCTGCAATGGTTCCAGGGACTATAATTAGACTCACATGATTGTAAGGCAGTGTGCTATGTTTAGTTTGGGGTGAAGATAGCCCTTGAGCCTTGTGCAGGTTTGGGTATGTGGGGAATGGGAGGCATTCGTGTTAGGAGTGAGAGGGAGAGTGAGCTCACCTCTCAATACTGATCCTGGGGTCACAATGCTGGTGTTTGTGTCTGGGGCGTCACGACAGCAACTCTAAACACACACACACACACACACACACACACACACACACACACACACACACACACAACACACACTCATACAGACACACACGGAAACACACAGACAGACACACTCTCTCTCTCTCTCACACACACACACACACACACACACACACACACACACACACACAGAAACACACTGAAACACACACACAAACCTCCTGATGGGCCACTTAAAAAGGAAATCTTCCACTGCTCTTATCAGAGAAAGGTGCCAGAATGCTCTTCAGGCACTCACTGAAAAGATGACACAGTGAACAAACGAGTGTCCGTGGTTACGCTATAAAAGCCCCCTGCGGGGCAAACGACGGCCCAGAGAGTGGGAGACACGGGGCAACAGCGGCGACAGGGAGAGACACTAACCATGGTCCGGCTAATAGTTTTATCGGGAATCCTGATTCTGCTTTGTCAACAGATGCTTGTGATGGCTCACTTCCTGAGCAGACCCTACCCAGCTAACAACCTGGCTAAACTAAAGGTAAGAGAGACTCCTTTCACTGGGAACTACGGGGGGGAGGCAGAGAATGACAGAGACAGCGAAAGAGTTGGTCTGGATGATGGACGAGAAGCTTCTGGCGTGTGACAGAAAGGCTAAAGGAGCATGGAGATGGTGTGTGTGTGTGTGTGTGTGTGTGTGAGTAGTGGTGGTGGGATCTAAACAGCTGTGGAGTGAATGAGGCTGGCATTAACTTGTATGATATTTAGGAAGGGCATCTAGCCAAAACAAGTAAATAAAGGCCAACCCACTGAGAGGTAGACAAAGGAGAGAAGAAAGAGAGAGAGAGAGAGAGAGAAAGAATCTAAAAACTGAAGAAAATGAAGAGAAAGACAATGATGAATAGTGTTAATAAGTGAATAGTATGAAGAAGAAGAAGATGATGTTCACACCAATGTACTATTAAAGGTCAGGCTCTCTCCACTTGTGAGCCATGATGTTAAAATCTTCATATTCCAGGGAGCAGACGAGGGGAATAGATTTCATCGTCATATCAGTCAGTACGTAATCTGTGTTATCCAAAGACCAAATAAAATAGTTAATTAAGACTGGAAGAGGACAATCAGAAGAGGATATTACCTTGTTTATTGCAGCCAAACAAATAAAAAAAAAAAAACGTCTTTAATTACACCGAATGTGATCCAAACAGGGCAGAGACAACATCTAGATATGAGAGCAGGGACAGAGAGAGCCAAGGTAATAAGGTACTAAATATTTAGCCTGGCTCACAATGAATAAACACAGGACATCAAAGCAAGAGAACTCAATCAAGACAATGTGGCCATACAGGAAGACTTACAATGCACTCAAACCTCCAGCCACTACTGCTGGTTGTGTGAACTAAATCTTTTAGCTAAGATCAAATACTCACTTCTGGCTGGTGTGACACACTTACGGCTTCAGTAAAATGGTGCTGACTTCTGTGCTAGTTCTGTCATTTACTGAAGACCAAAAGGAAGCTGATTGTGATTTTCTTTCTTACTTTGTTTAGGATTGATCACACACACACACACACACACATACACACACACATACACACACACACACACACAGGGATAGGGATTGAGAAACAAAGAGAGAGATTGTGTGAGAGAGACACAGAGAAATATGTTTACTTTCAAAGTGTCTTATAGATGCATAGGTATGCCAAACTATTTCACAATGTCAGGTCTGCTTACATTCTTTGATCCTCAAAGGTAAAATATTAGCCTAGAAATCTAGACGCACCCTGGCACCCTAAATTAAATTTGCTGCCAGGGCTAGTCTAGTAACTCTCCGTTGGCTTGTGAGCTCGAAAAATTAAACTTCTATCAGGCCAATCAAATCGTGTATATAGTTGTTAGGCGGGCTTAACATAATGATTGATGGCAGAGTTGTAACGGTTTGGCTTGAATTCCCTGCTACTTGAAAACAAATAAGATAATGTTGCTGTTGGCGAACAGTGTGACACGAGTTAAGCTTTTATTAAGTAGGCAAAAGTTTGAACTAGCCAACTAGCTCTGCTGGTGGGAAACGCATGGGACTCATAGCGCTGCCGCTGTCCTATTGCGTGCAGAGAGAATTTGAAAAACAACCAATTATCCCACCCCTCGAACTGAGCACTGCGAACGGTGAGTGCCCAGACCCTACATTTTAATGTGGGTCTGGCTCGTCAGGCTAGTAAAATATACTAACAGCTGAAACAATAAGCCACAAAAAAACAATACTTTGTTTTGTTATTCAGAATTACAGAAACATTTCTATTAATGATTAATGTCAGCAACATCGCACACCTGTTAAAAGTGAAAGCTACTCTATGCCATGTATCTTCATGCCCTGTCCTCCCCGAGCCTCTGCTGTCTAACGTGTGTGTGGTGTTTGACTGGTGGGCCAGACTCTACTACAGCAGCTGGAGGACACCTTGGCACAGGTGGAAGGAGGGGGACCAGACTACGAGGAGCTGAGCCCAGAGGCTGACCCCGGCCAGGTGTCCCAGGGCTGGGCAGGGCAGCAGGAAAGTCCCAGGCCTCAGCCTGAAGATGCAGGCCTGCCAGAGGAACCTGCCCAGAACGTGCAGACCATCAAAGACCAGAGGAACCGGCTGCAGGACCTCCTCATGGCCGCCCGGAGCAAGAGCTTCTCCGCCTGCTTCGGCGGCCGACTGGACCGGATCGGAACCTCCAGTGGACTGGGCTGCAACACGAGCCGAGGTACCACAAAACACCACCACATAATGCCTCAGTGACTCTTATTATCGGAGTCTAGATTCGCTCAGCACACTCACTCACAGAAGTTTCTGTCCTTCTACACAATTTACAGTTCAGGAAGAAAAAGAAAATACTGCAGAGAGTTTGAAGCGTATCTCAGTTATGGCTGACGTCATACGCCACATTTACACACAACAGTACACAGCTGATAAGGAGAGGCCTAGGGGGGTCCTGCCTGTGGAGTGACCTTCCCACCAATACACAAGCCAGGCCAGCCTAGCCTAAACTTCCATGGAGCCGTTAGTGAATCTGGAATAATGGGGTCAAGTCCTGATTTGGTACTCACTCGTCTCAGCTGAATCAGGACCACGGCCACCATCAGTCAGCACATGCTGCCTGTGGGCTACCAGTGGCGGTAGTTTACACCTATCATGTTAGTGAGTGGCTCTCTGTGCACAGTCTTACAGTGCAGTATAATACAGGAGGTGCATTGAATAGTCACTGTTTGAGCATCCTGAGGACGAGCTGGAAAGCTTTTCATGAATAGATACATTTAATACAGGGTAGGTGCCTTATTTTAATACAAATCATCTTAAATGATGTACTATTTAAAGGAACCTATGTATAATTTATAGTTATACTCAATCAAATACCATAGGCCAAAGGAAGTGATGCAACCAGGCTGGGGAGGGCATTTCTGTTAAAAGTAGACATGGTGATTGAGGCATTACACTCAGTCACCATGTAGCTTAAATGAACCACATGCAAAAGAATATTGTGGCTCATTACCTTCTAGCCTCCAGTAGCAACATAAGTTTCATGTAAATGTTTTTAAAATAACCAAACCATCATTTTCTCTGAAAATGATAATGGCACTTCAACCCTGAATGCATGAATTAGTTTGATTAATTCAGAAGTCATATCACTTTTACTCATCACATCATGTCACTTGTGTAAGTTCTCATACATGTATGTTTTCTCTCTGTTTAGGTTGAGGACATGGCCATGCGGACTCTGGATTCTGTTTATACGAAATCAACTTGATCCATAAACAACAACAACACACATGGCACCAGTGTTGTGGTTCAGCTATTTTTATTTGTCTTATTTCATACTGTACTGGACTGTCCGTATGGAGAATGAGGGGTGGAAGTTGATTCTTGTTTCCCCTGTTGTGTTTCTAGTCTTGTCGAAGCATGTTTCTGTTGTATGCCCACCCCTTTTCCTGACAAATAAAAATGGAAAACACTGGTTACTGGGAGCTGTCTTGTACCTCAAGTGTCCAGGGATGTGATGGCCGGGTCCTCCGGGGAGTTCTTCATAGGCATTAAGCACACTTTCAACAAGAACACGTGGATGCATGTTGATGCTCTGAAAAAGCATTACATTCGAGCATAGAACCCGTATGTGTACTGTATGTGGTGAGTAGCTGTGTGTGAGAGACGGTATGTATGAGAGAGAGAGAGAGAGAGAAAGAAAGAGAGAAAGAAATAGAGAGAGAGAGAGAGAGAGAGAGAGAGAGACAAAGACTACAATTACCATCTGAGGCTTATTAGTGGAGTCTGTTTAAACACCTGTCCTGAATCAAGCTCTATTAAGGGCATGCAAGACCATGGGACAATCTCCAGCCAGTACACACAACATACACACACACGTCACACACACACACACACGTCACACACGTCACACACACACACACACACACACACACACACACACACACACACACGTCACACACACACACACACACACACACACACACACACACACACACACACACACACACAAAGAAGGTGGAAGCCCACACATGCACACCTCCTCCTGTTAAAACAGCCTTGTTCAAACCAATGTCATTAAAAAAAGTCACCTGTATTTTTTTTTCTACGCACATCACAGAGCTTAGCTCATCAAAATCTCACACGCTGTCAGGAAGGCAGCCGTGTGCTGTGGTGTGGTGTCTGTGAGCCTTGAGACATGGTGCTTCTGCCGGCGGCAGCCACACAGTATCACAGAGCGCTGACTCCTTGCATCCGTCCAAAAGCGTCCCCTGAAGCCACAGGCTAATTAGTGTAGAGGACTCATCGATAGCGAACCTGTCACCTGCTCGCCACCCCGTTGGCCTGGTGATGGCTCATCATCACCCAGCGTCACAGGCAGGGACTACAGGGTTGCTGGTAGTCTGTGGCAGCATAATGGCTATATGGCTGAGGCTTGTGCTACCCTATAAGGGCATCTGCACTGGATAGAGGCAAGAGAAAGTAGGCTATGACGTAATGGCATCATAGGCTATGATGTCATTTTGATGACCATTTTCATATACAACAAGCTATTTAGTGGATTGTAGGAAAAGGAAAAAAAAACTGAAAAAGCAGAATAGAGCGTCTTTCAAAATACAGTAGAGGCCAGTAGACGACATAAGGCCGACATGACAAATTGTTCATGCAAATATTCTACTTCAGAACAGTACAGTGCTTCAGTAAAATTAAAACTGTTTAGGCTACTACAACTAATACAGTTAGGAGAGGTACTGTATCAATGCCGATCTAATAACAAGTGCACAAGTACTTTATACTGGTGGGAATAGTACTGCAATACAGATGTGTGCAAAATAATTATATTTTTAGAGAGAGAGACATTTGGTATAATTTGTATTTTAGTATATTCTTTATCTTCTACTGTCCTTATTGTTTAGTTGTGTTTTTTATATTATATACTTTTAATTACTTTTTTCTGCTGTTAGTGAATACTTTATAGGAGGGGAAATTCAAGGTCTCAGTAGCATACAGACATCAGACACAACGTCTGATGTCTGTATGCTACTGAGACCTTGAATTTCCCCTTGGGGATCAATAAAGTATCTATCTATCTATCTATCTATCTATCTATCTATCTATCTATCTGTGCCAATTGCCCCTAGACACACCGTCGTAAAGCCGTTACTGAGCCAGACCTCTGCTGGCAAGAAGCAAGATGCCATTTCTGTTGTGCTCTCAGCAAAGACTGAGGTGACCTGTCAGTAGTATAGCTCAGGTTCCCAGATTCAAACAGAAACATGCTGGCTATGTCCTCATAAAGAAGAGTGGGCAGCGGCCAGTGGGCAGCGGCCAGTGGTTCTGAGGCCTGTCACCATTTCTTTTGATTCCCTTACCACCTGGTCCCTGCCTTCTAATGTTATCCGCTCTCAATGGGCTTCCTCTCGCCACAGAACAAAGCACGTCTCCAGTCTGAATCTCATCACATGGATCTCCACACACACACACACACACAAACACAGATACAAACACTGTTTCTCTCCACACACACACAAACACTGTTTCTCTCTCCACACACACACACAAACACAGATACAAACGCTGTTTCTCTCCACACACACACAGATACAAACACTGTTTCTCTCCCACTCACACAACATACACTGTGTCTCCACACACACCTGGATCCTGAGGGGCTGTGAGTGATGAACACAGGTATGATAGATAGATAGATAGATAGATAGATAGATAGATAGATACTTTATTGATCCCCAGGGGAAATTCAAGATGATTGTATCTTCGGAAGCTGTCTGCTTGCTACCTGTTATCTCTCTCTCTCTCACACACACACACACACACACACACACACACACAGGTGACATGCAAGATGATTCAGGATATCAAGGACACACACCAAGGACTAATTGTTACTTTGGACAGTTCTATATTTTTGATGCAAGCTCCCACAGAATGATCAAAATTGCCAATTGATCAGTAGCAGAATCACTCACTCTACTGATGTAAAAGATTTATTGTGAGATTATTAAAGATGTATTGTTAATGTGCTGCTACACAACTACTGCTTAAGATATTACCCTGTATTACGCAGTACTTAATAATGATGTTACAAGGTAACATGGGAGCTGCCGCTTCAGCCTCACCAAGAATAAAACAAGTCCTTCAATTTCCAAACAATGGTGCTGAAATTGTCGGTCTCTTTAAGAGAAGTTCACAAAGGAACACTGTATGTGAGGAAATTACACTAATCTTTTTAAGGGTCTTTTTCAAAGCACTAACAAGCAGATACTTTAGGGTGTCAGCTAATTTAAGTGTAAGTGGTATAAAAAAAATACTGAACTGACAAGCATGTGCTTTGTGGTCAAAAAATGGAAATAAAAACGGACTAGAGCTGACCAGAGGCAGGCGATGGTCCCAGCAGTGAATGCATAGCGACAGTTGGAATGAATTGGGTTCCTTTGGGCATCACACACACTTACCATCCAGCCCGTCACACACCAACACACACGTCTACTCTTGTTTCTCTGCGTCAATTATGACCCGCTGGCCTGTATCACATTGACACTGACACACACACACACACACACACACACACACACACACACACACCAGAGAATACTGGCGAAAGACAGGCAGAGTCCCAAACAATTCATACTCATTAGTCTGATATGGAACATGTGTCAGCAGCGCTTTTGATGCTTGTCACACTGAACCAAGAGGTTCCATTTAGAAACAGCTTCCAAAAAACAGGTGAAGTCTGCCTCAAGAGAGACTAGATTCTACCAGGGAGAGGGAAAAAAGACCTCAAAAGAAGTCAAATCTGAGGAAAATTCCACACCACACAACACAATGCTGTACACATTGGGGAGAGGTTAAAATGGGGAGAATAGATAGATAGATACTTTATTGATCCCCAAGGGGAAATTCAAAATAGGTAGAATAGAATAGATAACAATGTAAGAAACATGAAGGGGTGAAAGAAAGAGGGATGAAAAGACAAAGAGAAAGCAGAGAAGAGAGGGAAGAGGGAGAGGTGGTAGAGAGATTGTGTGACATGACTGGCAGCTTCTGGAGTCGAGCAGATCTGTCACATCAGATCACATTAGGCCAGGCCACACACACACACACAAACACTGTCTGAGTGTCTGAGGAGACTTAGATTCTTTGGAGCCTGTAAGGACATCCTACGCCAGTTCTTCACATCCACAATACAAAGCATACTGCAGTAGGGGGCGGGGGGGGGGGGGCAGTTTGGCTCTGTAGCCTTTCAGTCCAGCTAAAGCTAGGATACTTACACTTGTGAGCATTTGCTCGAAGTTGGTGGGTCACCCAATGGAGGACCACTTCTTTGACAGCTGGACTAAACATACCCTCAGGCTGGCAGACAAGATTGCACTGGATCCCTCCCACGTGTTACATAAGGAGTACCAGCTCCTGCCATCCGGAAGACGAGATACAAAACACTCTTTCCTCCCTCACTCCGTCATTACTGAATCAACATAGGAGAGTAAAATAGATCTCTCACTCCTAGTCTAATCAACAGAGGAGAGTAAATATAGATCTCTCACTCCTAGTCTAATCAACAGAGGAGAGTAAAGTAGATCTCTCACTCCTAGTCTAATCAACAGAGGAGAGTAAAGTAGATCTCTCACTCCTAGTCTAATCAACAGAGGAGAGTAAAGTAGATCTCTCACTCCTAGTCTAATCAACATAGGAGAGTAAAATAGATCTCTCACTCCTAGTCTAATCAACAGAGGAGAGTAAATATAGATCTCTCACTCCTAGTCTAATCAACAGAGGAGAGTAAAGTAGATCTCTCACTCCTAGTCTAATCAACAGAGGAGAGTAAAGTAGATCTCTCACTCCTAGTCTAATCAACAGAGGAGAGTAAAGTAGATCTCTCACTCCTAGTCTAATCAACAGAGGAGAGTAAAGTAGATCTCTCACTCCTAGTCTAATCAACAGAGGAGGGTAAAGTAGATCTCTCACTCCTAGTCTAATGGACATTACCTGTGTGTAGGCTACACCTGTTACATGTGGAGTGAATGATTTTATGATCTTGAATGTTATTTTTAATGTCTTTCTATGCTGATTGTTGAGCTGTGATGCAAGACAAATGTCTATGTAAACGGATATTAAAGTATTATCTTCTAATCTTCTCTCTCTCTCTCTCTCACACACACACACACACGCACAGCCCTCATTTACACACAACAGGTCTATTACATGATTTGATTTGTGTGTTCTTTTCACCTGCCATGTTGGTTTAAATTATTCTCTCTATCAATCAAAATTAATCTGGCCTTCATTCATCATTGTATCCATTTATTCATTTCAGAAAAATCACAGTCAGACCAGTTGGACGGCTCGATGGACACAGAGGGGTCTTTATTGAGGAGGGAGAGGATCAAGGCACAGGCTGGGGCTCTCTAGGATCCTGGGACCACCAACTTCAACAAGTCTTCCCAGGCCACACCCACACATAGGTGACCACACCCACCCCAGAGACCAGTCCCACCCACACATGGTCAACAAGACCTTAAAATAGCCACCGTTAACATAAAAGCTGCAAAGCTGCTATAACATAGCCCATGACTATCACAGTCTCGTTGTCCTGCGAACTCTCAATTACTCTCTCTTTCTTACACAAACACACACACGCACGCACGCACTCTTCCTCAATGTCCAGCCTAGTCCATTCTCCTCATACACACACATTGTCATTTGGCAAAGTGGTACATCCCTCTACACACAAAAACACACACTCTCCCTCTGCCTTTGTTCATAGCTAGCATAAACTCATCATGACAAGATTAACAGTCTCTCTCTCTCTCTCTCTCTCTGTCTCTCACACACACACACACACACAGAGCTGAATAATGCTTTGGGAAACACAGCCTTACCAGCCCTTTATCATGAGCATGATGCCTGTGTGCAGACATTAAGCCAGACTAGATCTGACTTAGGAATGGGTCTGGACTAGAACTGGACTAAATCTGACTCGGAATCTGGACTCAGCTCTGGAATTGAACGGATCATAAGCTGAGGTGCGTGCAAAGTCTTCGATCAGAGGCAAACGCTTTATTTGAACTGTTAAATTTGAATGTGTTTATATACAAATTCCAAATTCTGCGTCATTCCGTGTCCAGGTACTGTATGTTAGCAGAAAACTACTTCCTCCGACCATCGGTGGCAAAATGGTGTGACCCACGAGGTGGAGCAGCAGTGACTTGATTCCTGAACCCGCAGTGGCGAGTCCGCGCGCTTTGGATAAAAGCGTCTGCTAAATACCAGTCAACTAGCAGTGACAAGCAAAGCCAATGCTTGCAAACGTTCCCTAACACTTGCCTCGCTTTACGAATTTGAACACATCTCTGGTTCTGATCCGGCTTTGAGCGGTCAGATCTCAAGTCAGATGAAATACAGAACTTGCGCAACCGCATAGAGACATCTTGGCCCAGACACACCATTAAAAACATACATGAATACAAACATAATAGTTATGGCTACACAAAATAATATCTTCCATGAGAACACCTTTGCTTGAAATTATGATACAAAATAAAACAGGAATGTTCACATATTTCATCCTCATAAAGCACTTTCAATAGTTCACATGTTAGCTGCAGCAAATAAAACACAACATGTTTTACAGTGGAAATAATCTCTTAAATAAACCAATAAAAACACAAAACAGAACAAACACATGTGAATGCCAGAGTGATGTATACATATGTGCCATCATAGTTCATCAAGACTTTTGTTTATTCCCTCTTATAATATCTACACTGAGCACTGCCTTAGTCCCCTTTGGGCACCAAAGCCTGCCTTGCATCTAGTCTACAACACACATCACTAACTGGTCATGTCTGGATAATGTGGCTTAGTGTAATGCATTTCATACATCTTGGGCTATACCTGTGACTACATATATGACATTATTTGTGAGTTATTCTGTGATCAGAGTTTAAATCCTGCACAATAGATGTCAAGGTCAATCCAAATTTACAACCTAATCGAGCAAAGGTGAACAGTTGAAGACTGAAAGCTGATATTCTCAAAATGGCCGTCAAAATGGTCGTCTTTGGAGGAACACTTTAACTGAACTAATACAGATATGGTTACTCCAAATGCTTGGTATTCCATTACCAAATGGTTTCATATTGAATCAGTGTTTTGGTTTCTCCTGCATTCACATTTGAGCTTTGTGCATGAGGGTTTGGATACAGGCTTCAATGACCAAACCTGCAACCATCTAACCTTGAGTCCATCGTATAAACAGTGTTGTACATGCAGCGTTATATAGTTCTGTGCTGGTTAGTAAAGCGATATCTACTGACTGATGATTGCATCTGAACTAAAAAGCACAACTAGTGGCAAGATTACTGAATAAAAATGATCAGTTAGTGGGATAAACTAGTGAGGCAAACCCTGATATCTACTAGGCTTCATGGTTGATGTCCATGAAGTTGATGTTCAAGTGACTTGTGGAAAATCCATGTTCTTAAATCCCTTTTTCTGCTCACAAACAATCGAAGCCTCAGCTGCTTTAGTGCTGAAACCAAAGCCACTAAAATAGAACAAAATTAAAATATAATGCCAATATTTAGTCTAATTGATCTGATTGACTCGTTCAATTCCCCATTTTTGTCTCCTAGTTGTTCAAATCTCCATTCTCCACATCCAAAGCTAAAATGATGCTGTTCCCATTGCTTCACAGAACATCAGATTGAAGTCTAGAAAAGAAACAGGTGCCCTTAAAATCATGAGATGCGCCATGGACATCACCATCATCCTCATCTTCCTCCTCTTCCTCGTTTCGTCCAGAGACGTCAGTGGTTTCGCTCAGTC
>NC_055963.1:8222812-8277812 GCF_018492685.1 Alosa sapidissima
CAGAGCCTAGGCTGCCTACAGATGCGTTTTTTTGACGGACTACTAATAGGGCAGGCAGCTAGCGGATCGTTAGGAAAGATTAGATGAATGTGATCATTTATAATTGGGCCTTTTTTGGGCCTGAAATCGCTGATACAACCTTTAAGAACCTGAGGAGTGGCCCCGGCCGTGGTGCGACTGGCTGGGGCACCTGCACCGTAAGCCGGCGACCCGGGTTCGATTCCCGCCCCGTTGGTCCTTTCTGGATCCCACCCCGACTCTCTCTCTCCCACTCACTTCCTGTCATTCTTTACTGTCCTGTCATTAACTCATTGAGTGCCAAAAACATAATATTACGTTTTTCCTTCCCATGCGTTGAGTGCCAAAAATGTAATATTACGTTTTTAGCTTTTTTTTTTAAATTACGAAACTAGACACTCTAACACACCTTATATGTGATTTTGGGAACTCTGTGATTAATGGAAATGAAATATATGACGAAACTCATGAAAACGCACAATCTGGACATTTTATCATAACTCGGTTGCCGCTTTGGGTCGAATCAGTGACGCTTGCACGTCAGGTCAAAACCAGGCCATTTTCGTGGGTCTATCACTAGGTGGCAGTCTCGCCAGGTCTCGCTGATCACTTCCCGGAAAGTTTACACAAGTAAGTAACAGGCAACACTTCATATTTCATGAAAGACGTTATATCTCCATTTCTAGAAAAAAACAGCGATTTTGATGAAAACTAGCCACTGTTTAGCTTGGGATTTCTCAGGAACAGAGGCGTGTAGAAATACACGGTTTGCACCCACCGAGAGCTTAAAGTCTCACTTTTTAAACGAGCCATTGCATATGTTCATAGCTATAACACAGAATATGCTGTAGCTGTACAAAAATCATCAACAATGGTCTAGATTGCTGGCACTCCCGAAAACAGTTAAAGGCATAAAAAGGCCAAAAAAATAAAATAAAAGAACCTGAGGATGTGGATATCATCACATTCAGATGAGTTCTCCAAAGTACTACAACATTCCAATGGATGACCTGATCTCGGCTCTGATAAGGACTACAGCAAGGTGTACAGTCAGATGTACACTTTATGCTTTATACAATTACAGGTACAGCACCATAGGCAATCAATATTTACTGTGGACTTCGATTCCCACAATGCATTTTGACACATGCATGATTGAAGATCAATTGAATAAAAAAAATAAACATAATCTAATGGGATGCAGTCTGTAGTCCATACACACACACAAACAAACAAACAAACAGAACATTAAGGACAGAGTGAAAGGTAGAGGTGATGAGAGTGATGAATGGGGACCCTGGAGGGAAAGAGAGAGAGAGGGAGAGAGAGAGATAGAGAGGGAGAGACAGGGAGAGGGGGGGAGAGAGAGAGAGAAGGAGAGAGAAAAGGAGAGAGAAAAGGAGGGAGAGAGAGAGAGAGAGAGAGAGAGAGAGAGAGAGAGAGAAAGAAACTCTGGCTGATGGAGGACATGCATTATGGGGGTTAGGGGTGTTTGTGTGGGAGTAGAAGAGAGACAGAGTGTGTGTGTGTTTGTGTGTGTGTGTGTGTGTGTGTGTGTGTGTGCGTGCAAGCACGTGATGGAAACAGTGTGTTTCTCTGTGTGTGTGTGTTTGTTTGTGTGTGTGTGTGTGTGCGTGTGCGTGTAAGCACGTGATGGAAACAGTGTGTTTCTCTGTGTTTCTCTGTGTGTGTTTCTCTGTGTGTGTGTGTGTGTGTGTGACCTCCTCTCCAGCATCTGCTGCAGTATGTCCTGGCCCTCCTCTGTTGGCTCCGCCGCCACCTGATCATCACACACATTGCGGAGTTCGCTGGATGGGTACGACTTCATCGACTGGCAACGCCGCCTCTGCTCGCCGGCCCGCGTTAACACACTGGTTTTCTGTTCTCACACACACACACACAAGATAGAGAGAGAGAAAACATGTAATAAATACACACCATACAAAATGGTATGGTACACTATCAGAACGTCACATATTACCAACCGTCCTGTATGTCCAACCTCTTACGTGTATGTGTCACTTACTATTCATTTCTATACAAACCAAGACGGCAAATTCCTAAAGAGACGCAAGCACCCACATAAGTGTATCTAAATTAGCTGTGTACCAAAAATGACATTTTACCGTGACTAGAAGACTTGTAAGGCTGTGTGTACAAATCCGCTTGGAGCTCCAGTGGAATTTTGAATTGCCACAAGAATTCTCAGGCTAACCGTTGATGTGCCGTGAGAAAGGTTGGGAATATGCACCCACCAGCCCAGCCCTAAACTCCGAGCGTAGTACACAAAATCGGATATTTCAGGCCCCGGTAAGAACCAAACTAGATTTTGTTCAAATCTACACACCTAAAATGTAAGGTTAATTTATCAAATGTTATGTTGAAGTATTAAAAAACATTGTTGTTTTAGAATCTTCAAACAAAATGGTTGGTAATTAGTACGTTTACGATATGATAATGGTGTAATTGTTTTTCAGGTGTTGAGCTTGGGTTAGTGAACGGACATCTTAATCCTTCAGTAATCCAAGACAATTTGAACAATTATATGCTTCCAACTTTTTGGGAACAATGACCGTCTCCCAGTTCATAAAGGAAAGTCCAGAAAGACATTGCTGGACAGGTTTGGTATGGAATTTGACAGACCCATAGACAAGTGGTTCAATATGAGTACAAACTGCTGTTTTGGAATGTGACCTACTGCAGTTCTCTGGATCGTGCACTAATATGCAGTATGCTTTAGCCCAGTGGTCCCCAAACTACGGCCCGTGGGCCGAATACGGCCCTGCGACTCATTTTGGGTGGCCCCCCAAAACATGTCCGTGGTTTGACCATCTGGCCCGCACGGGAGTACGACATCGTCAAACTATGACCTCCGTAATTTCCCCCATTCATTCTCTATGGCGAGTCTTAACAATACACGTGAAATACTCTTTTTGTCCACTGGGGGTTGTTTTGGCGCTGTTTCACGTTTGCCATTGAAAACGGAATGAAATGTAGGCCTACCTGCAAACAATGTAAGAGGCCTATGCTGTCTGCATCAGTGCTCAAAGTATTCTAAAAGTTTATTAATTAATTGTTAATAACTAACTAACTTCTATTCAAGTCATATTTCTGGGACTTTCTGGGATAATTATTTCTATTTTCTCGTTCAGATGTTCATAGAGTTCACAAAGTTCTCATTAGGTGATTTCAGATGTTTTTGCCAGCACTTCATAAAACTCTCATAGTTTGAGAACTTTGAATTATTTGTAGGATATTGCTTGTTCACAACTTGAGCTGTGTATGCAGACACAGAGTTCAGAGTTCACACATTTTGAATAAAATACTTTTGGGACTCCCTGCTAATACTTTTGGGAATGCTAAAGTTGAGCTACATTTTACACTGATATGATATGATGGCAACATAAACACAGCTAACAATGGTATTAAATTGCAGTAGCCTATGATTAAATGTAATGGAATATTCAACTAAGGTAGACTGCTGTTGTTCACAGCACTAAGCTATTTATGGTTACTGATACTCCGAGTCTCTGGCCCTCGCTTAGAGCCAGGCATAGTGAGCTGGCCCTCGGAAGAAAAAGTTTGGGGACCACTGCTTTAGCCTCTCCTATGGCTCCCTGCTGTGTTAGAAAAATCTGAGTTCTAGAGATAAAATAGCAGCATATCGACTTGCGTGCGTGCGTGCGTGTACCTTGAATCTGATGTTGTTGCTGATGAGTATGTTACCCTTCATGAACTCGCGCTCGTTGTCCCTGTTCTCCGTGACGACGGGGAAGGCATGGTAGACGGTGGTCCGCAGGATGCTAACCAGGGATTGGATGCGCGTGTGAGGGTACACGTACGTCAGGTTGGGGTCCATGATGTCACTGGCCGTCAGTCTGATGGATGAAAGGAAGGGGGGAGAGAGAGAGAGAGAGAGAGAGAGAGAGCGAGAGGGAGAGAGAGAGAGAAAGAGAGAGAGATAGAGAGAAAGAGAGAAAGAGAGAGAGAGAGAGAGAGAGAGAGAGAGAGTGAGTGAGAGTGAGAGAGAGGTCACAATTACCCAGCAATATACCCACACCATGGAGCACCAAGTACATTTAAACCAGGTAAACATAAGACCTGCATTATTATCAAAAGACACCAGACTTTCTGTGTGACTCCAATACTGTCAGTGGCTTGGGAAAAAGGCACTCGATTCTGAGAGAGAGAAATAGAGGTTGAGAGAGGTAGAGAGAAAGGAGAGGAAGAGAAAGACACTTTTTCTCAAAGAGGTATTGTATCTGCGCCATTAAGTTTTGCCATTAAAGCTCATTTAAATTGAATCAAAAAAATGAAAGAGAGAGAGATGGAGGACGAGAGGAAGAGGGAGAGAAGGAGAAAGAAAGAAAGAGAGAAAGAAAGAGAGAGAGAGTGAGAGAAGGAAAGAAAGTGAAAGAGGCGAAGTGGACTGAATGGGACTGAACAGAGAGGACAAAGAGACAATTTGATGTTCCACTTGATGTTTCTTTTTTTCATTTGGGCCTCTTCTCTACTCGGGTATCTACACTAGTGCATCCCAGGTAGAGTCCAGTCAGCGCAGGATGCACAGGGGTCCACCCACTGGCACTGACACAATTTCAAAACCTTTCCATGACTTTTCAATGACCATAAACGAAACGTCCATGACCTTTAACAGCCTACAAGTACAAATTAGCTTTCTCCATGCCACAGGTTGGGGCCAATTATGAGAGATTGGATTGGATAAAATGGGTTTTCTCCTGACCTATGTTATATCTGTGAAGGAAGTGATCAAATTATGTGAGTTGATGTACGCTGCAGGGATGTCTGACCTATGTGTGTGTGTATGTATATAGGTGTGTATGTGTGTGTGTGTATGTATGTATGTATGTATGTATGTATACTGTAGGTGTGTATGTGTGTGTGTATGTATGTATGAATAGGTATGTATGTGTGTGTGTGTGTGTATGTGTGTGTGTGTGTGTGTGTGTGTCCATCCTTACTTGTCCATCTCCACCTCAGTCTCCCACTCCAGTAGGGGTACTCCCTTCAGCAGGATGTGGATGTCATAGATGCCCTTATTGAAGAAGTCTCCTGTCCACTTAGCCACCTGACACACACACACACACACACACACACTAATGACATAAAACTAACGACAGGACTATCTACTCCATAACAAAAAGACATGCATTCATTTTGGTATACGCCTACAGCGTATTTAAATTGACGCGATTTATTTTCTTCTAGTTTGTATAATTAAATTGCACTCTGCTAATGAACGAGGAAATATAATGGAGCCTGTGCATGTATTTCACTAAATTGCCAGGAATGAAATTACACCCAGTGCATTTGTCTGTCTGTTCACAGACCGCAGTGGATAACTCAACACAACCTAATGACCTGTCCCCTACCATTAAGGTGATCATGATGGGCAGGCCGTATGTGATCTCATTGGTCGACTCGATGAGGATGACCGTCAGGCTGATGGTCATGCGCACCACACCACCCAGGAAGGCAGCTGCACCAATCAGAGCGAAGGTCCCGGAGTAGATGTGCATGCCCAGGTTTCTGAGGCAGACGGACAGGTGGAGGGGCCAATCAGAAGAGAGACACATTAGCAAAGGAACATGAGGGTGTAAAGTACAATAGTGAGTTTCAAAAAAAATAAAAATAAATAAACAGAGAAGAGTGTTAGTAGCTTTGTGTATGAGTGTCTGTGTGAGTCAGTGGATTTGTGTATGTGTGTGTGTGTGTCAGTGGGTTTGAGTATGAGTGTGTGTGTGTGAGTAGGTTTGAGTATGAGTGTGTGTGTGTGTGTGTGAGTCAGTGGGTTTGTGTATGTATGTGTGTGTGTGTGTGTGTGTCAGTGGGTTTGAGTATGAGTGTGTGTGTGAGTAGGTTTGAGTATGAGTGGGTGTGTCAGTGGGTTAGTGTTAGAGTGTGTGTGTAAGAGTGTGTGTGTGTGTGTGTCAGTGGGTTTGTGTATGAGTGTGTGTGTAAATCAGTGGCTTTGTGAGCCAGAGAACAGTAGCTTATTACTTGCAGCTGACTGGACATGAAAACACTTGGGGACAAGGCTGCTTGTGTGTGTGTGTGTGTGTGTGTGTGTGTGTGTGTGTGTGTGTGTGTGTGTGTGTGTGTGTGTGTGTGTGTGTGTGTGTGTGTGTGTGTGTGTGTGTGTGGTGGGTACACGAGGCAGTTAGGGGTCAGAAAAGAAAACTTTACCCCACAAAAGCAATCATGGAGAACTTGCACAGTCAGCACAATAAACACACACACACACACACACACACACACACACACACACACATACTCACACACACAAACACACTCTCTTTCTCTCACAGACACACACACACACACACACACACTCGTTCTCTCACAGACACACACACACACACAAAAAGTGCAGAGAGAACACTAATCTCATGTGCCATGGGAAACTCACATCTTGAGGACGTTGGCCACTAGGCGTCCGAGTGACGCCCCACAGAGCAGCGAAGGGACAAAGAGGCCGCTGGGGACGGACACGCCGTATGTCCAACACGCCAGCAGGAAGTACAGAACAAAGAAGAGAGACAGAGTCACCGGGCTGAAGGTAGCTGCAGAGAGAGAGAGAGAGAGAGAGAGAGAGAGAGAGAGAGAGAGAGAGAGACAGAGAGAGAGAGAGAGAGAGAGAGAGAGAGAGAGAGAGAGGGAGAGGGAGAGGGAGAGAGAGAGAGAGAGAGAGTGAGAGTGAGAGAGAGAGAGAGAGATTAAATGGTGAATATTAAAAATGATTCCCTATACTGCAAAAAAATGAGTACAAAGAATTGCTATACATCTTGATGAAGGGCCTTCAGCTGCTTTGGCAAATGTGTTTAAAATGACAAAGTTTTATTTTCCCTTTTCTTACAAATGGTGAATTGTGGTAAAACTTGTTCACTGTCACATACAGAGAGAGCGAGAGCGAGAGAGAGAGAGAATATGTTGCATTTAGTGCATTGGTGGAAGAGCTGGTGGATAGCCACTTCCTGTGGTGTGTGTGTGTGTGTGTGTGTGTGTGTGTGTGTGTGTGTCTCACCGTCCTGGTGGAAGAGCTGGTGGATAGCCACTTCCTGTGGGTTGAAGAAGAGTGTGGCCATGTCATTGTAGCTCTTATTGGAGCAGAAAAACTGCCTGATGGTGGAATTCACGTCCATATTGTCCCCCTCCTGAACACACACACACACACACACAGAGAAAGAGAAAACATGTAATAAATACATACATACCACACAAAATGGTATGGTACACTATGATAATGGTGTAATGGTTTTTCAGGTGTTGAGATTGGGTGAGTGAACGGACATCTTAATCCTTCAGTATTAAGACAATTTGAACAATTATATGCTTCCAACTTTTTGGGAACAGTGACTGTCTCCAAGTTCATAAAGGAAAGTCAACAAAGACATTGCTGAACAGGTTTGGTATGGAAGAATTTGACAAGTACATATTACTGGTTCAATACGAGTACAAACTGCTGTTTTGGAATTTGAGCTACTGCAGTTCTCTGGACCGTACACTAATATGCAGTATGCTTTAGACTCTCCTATTGCTCCATGCTGTGTTTGAAAAATAGAGTCCTATAAATAAAATAGCCTGGGTTTTCCCATGCTGCCTTACGCGCGCAATTTTACGACATTACGGCTTTGGGCATTCGGAAACCACGTTTCAAATACGAGAAAATGTACATGTAGTTCCCAGACCCCATCTCAATGAGATGAGGTTTGGCGTTAGCCAGGCTAGAGATAAAATAGCAGTATATCGACTTACGGCCCTGAAAAAAATAGATCACTGGCTCCCTCTAGTGGACAGCAAGTGAAACAGAAGACTCTCTTTGCCAAGTCACTATTGTTCACCTACGTGTGTGTGTTTATACCTTCAATCTGACTGCTGAATGATGTATTAGTGGCTAGACATTGACACTATTGTTTATAAACTGAGGATAAGTTAAGTACATAAAAGGTGAAAAACAAGAAACCATTGAGCTAAATAGAGTGCCTCTGAGTAACTCCAGCAGCTCAACTAGTAATTGAGAGCTAGTCACTACATAACGGGCCAAACGGGCCAAATGACCCAAAACAAAAACAGAGCAAGGTTCCTGTGGCCATCCACCTCATCACATCTCAGGCCAGTGTGTGTGTGTGTGTGTGTGTGTGTGTATGTATTTTGGCTCCATATGGTGAAGGCTTCTGTCCTAGTGTAAACACAACCTTGTGCCACCCTGACACACTCACTTCCAGCTCAAGGGCAGTCAGTACACACACACACACACACACACACACACACACACACACACACACACACACACAGACACACAGACACACACACAGGCCAGGGAGTCATTTGTCAGACTCATTTGATTGGCAGCTTTTCATTAAGGTGCAAAATTAATTTTGCGTGCAGGGGAGAGGTGCCATGTCTTTAACATGAGATGGAAGGTTTGATAAGGCTACGGCTGTGCTAATGAGAATAAAAGAAGTGTGAAAAGGCAAGACGAGCAGTAATTGAGTGCATGGGAATGAGAAAGTCACTCTGGGAATGAATGAGATGCAGACTTGTCCAGAGAGATTAAAAGAGAAGTGTTTGAAGAAATGCTTTGGGGGTGAGATGTTTCCGTGTGCATGTGTGACCAGTGTAATGGTGTGTGAGTGTGTGTTTGTGTGTGTATCCAGCACATTAGTGTGAGTCTGATTGAACATGTGTGCATTGTGTGTGTGTGTGTGTGTGTGTGTGTGTGTGTGTGTGTGTGTGTGTGTGTGTGTGTGTGTGTGTGTGCATGCATGCGTGCAAAGGGAATCTGACTGACCAGCACAGTCGAGTTGTGTGTTGTGGGGGGAGACAGGTCCCGACACTCTCCCAGGGTCATCGAGGCCACGAAGATCACCACCGTTGTCACCATGGTGACCAGCAGGCTCTCCAACACCCTGGCAAACAAACGGATTCTCAGCAGATGGTCCGATAGCTGTATCTAGTATACCATCCTCATTCACACTGCAGCACACAATATATATCTGATAACATTTTCTTCCGGGGGAGCCCCTGCTTTAATTAACATGTCATTAAAAATTAAAAACACATTTGTATAGGTGTACTAATACTTTGATTAAAGACATATTTCACTCGATGGATAAAATTAAACTGCACACAAGTGTATGTGAATATACGCATACATATCTATGTATTTGTGTGTGTGTTTTGTACCTGACGACCTTGGCCTTGGGGTGGACGTTTTTCATGCGATACTTGGCGAGGCGTTTGTTGATGCAGTTGAACAAAGCTCCCAGCAGCCCCCCCACGATTCCCATCAGCACAAAGAAGGCCAGGTCCACCGCCGTCCACAGGTGGCACGCCTTGTCACCATCTTGGCACTAGGAGGGAGAGAGAGGGAGACACACACACACACACACACACACACACAAACTCAATGCGTAGATAATCGCATGCCAGTGAAGATGGCATAATTTCATTCAGATGTGTGATGAGTACACAAACAAGCACGCACGCACGTGTTTACCTTAAACTCGCCAAAGTTGAGCAGGCCTGGCAGCTGGAAAGAGCCCCACTTGTTGTAGTTGAGCCCAGACCGGAAGAAGTTCAGAGTAAAGGTAGCCGACATGGAGCAGAACAACTGAGACAGAGAGAGTGAGGGATAGAGAGAGGGAGGGATAAAGAAAGAGAGAATATTCTCTTTCCTTTCTCAAGATCAGTGACTGCTGAGCAAAGCCAGACATTAGGCTTACATAGGAGACATTTATTAACATTGACATGGAAGTTGGAACAACTCAAGACACCACAGATGCAGGTACAGTCACAGTGATCATGACCTTTGTCTCTGCAGTGTTGGGAAACCCACTACCTAAGCAGTCTGAGGTGTGTGTGTGTGTGTGTGTGTGTGTGTGTCCCACTCACCACTTTCCATGTGAGAGCCTGGTTCCAGAAGGATGACCCCTCCTCCAGACTGAAGAGGGTGCCCCCGATGGGCGCCCCGAAAGCAGCCGCCACGCCTGCTGCTGCCCCCGCCGACACAAAGTCACGCTTGTCCCTGAAGACACACACACACACACACACACACACACACACACTCACACACACACACACACACACACACACACACACACAGGAATCAATCAACCATCATACATACTGGTAGCTAGCTGTACATTTAACTCCGATGTAGACACCCTTTGAATTTCTCTCAGGTGAGATATGACAAATAACTGCTGTAGTGTTGTGGCAAATTAACATTTTGGTTCATTTTGACAGCATTGACAATAATACATTTGTAATAGATCTGTAACAATGACTTTTCTTATGATCAATTGAGCAATATCCGCGCGCGCGCGCACACACACACACACACACACACACACACACACACACACACACACACACACACACACACACACACACACACACACACACACACACACACACACAAACGGCTGCTTACCGGTCACTGCGGAAGTATGGGAAGTAAAACTGGATCTTCTTAAAGGTGATACTCTGGAACTGGAGACACAGATCGATGACATCATGATGATTTTCAAGAACATCACCATCATTACTACCACCACCACCACCCTCATCATTATCACCATTCTCCTCCTCAGATGGGAAAACATGGAGGATGGGTTGCATTTGAAAATCAATTTCTTTCAAATCCTACTATTCCAGAGGAGTTCAGCTCCACTTTATCTCTGAGTAAATCAATCATGTTCATCAATCATGCTGCAGGCCTGTCTGTGTAAAACTACTTTAAACTTAACTCAATACATCTGAACAGCCATTCAACTTTCTCCAACTACCCTCTCTATAATGAAAACGCGTCCCTCATTTTAAGATATGTTGCATATCCTTGATTGAAAATAAACTCCAGTCCAGTGCCATCCGGTGCTCCGCGCAGGCAGACACATTCCGTCAACTTCAGCTCACGGCTCCATAGAAATGCATTGGGAGCCGTGATTTTTGTCCGGTTTTATGGGATTTTATAGTGGTGTGAGTTGAAAGGGACGGCCAAAGAACATGTATCTCCATGTCATCCTGAAGTCTTTCGGCGGATTCCAAATGAAATCCGGGAGGTCCGGGGCTCTCTAAAGGAGCCTCTTGGGCTGTAACTACAGACAGTCTTACAGATATCATGGAGGTTCTAATCAACTCTGGTCTGAGTTTGACGGACATAGCAACAATAACTAAGGGGGCGTGGATTTTGTGATTGGTCAATTGAAAGCTGCTACTGCATAGTGTGAGAGTGATAGTGATAGTTTGAGAAATGAATGAAGCACATAAGGGAATAAGGGACATTATAGAGACAAAGGGATAATAACCATCCTTCCTTCCTTCCTTTCATCCTTCCTTCTTCCACAATCTCCACATAAAGGAGCTTACTGAGGAATCTACATCCTTGTATCCCACTGTGTTATGTATTGGGGGTTGCTCAGACCTACACAAGAGCAGACAGCCCACTGACACGTCCTCAGCACACATCCAGATTAGGGGGTTTAAGGTCTGAGCAACGTAGTGATTTCCCTAGACGTGTAGCGACCCGCTAGACCAGGATTCCCTAATACACTGCGCCTGTGTGTAAATCCAATTCTGTTGCAGGCACTAAGGTGTGTGAGAGCTGTAGTCGTACCTGAGGCAGACCTGCTCCGATGATGGCACCGCTGTGGATCATTGGTCCCTCCTTCCCGACAAACAGACCTGAAAAAAATCAAACAACGTGTCAGAACACGCAAGGTGAACTCAATTGACTCGAACATGAAAAAAACGCATCTACAAGTTCCCAAATGTTTCGATCTGTTTCCCTCTCACAGCTATAAGCCGCGCCCCGGAGATCCAGCACGGTGCCGCAATGCTTCAAGCCCTGAATGTTCCACATACTAAACCACACAGAGATGAGAAGAAACAAACAGGCCTGTATCAGGGCACGTTCTGCCAAGTGCACAAACAAACCTGATCAATCAAATTCTGCAAAGCTACTGGAGCTAGCGTGAGACAGCAGACTCTCTCACAAGCTCCACTCGCAAAGACAGGCTTTCCATATTTTTATGACTAAACAACACAAAATCTTCCATTTGAAGTCAGTGTACCTGATGATGGAGCTATTTAGCAAAGAGGTGAAACTAGGAAAGAGGGGAAAACTAATGCACAGTACACAGGCTATGTATCATCCATATGCGGCAACTGTCCGTGACCTTCATGTTTATTGTGCAAACAAACAAACACAAGTGTGTGTGAGCTGACACACACACACACACACACACACACACACACACACACACACAGCACAGGTGCTGAAGCTCACCTCCAGCCACTGCGAACAGCACTCCCACCACCTTACACACAAACGTGCGCAGACGCACGATCCCCGGGATCTTCACCCCGTTCAGGTAGCTCTTGATCTCTGGGATCCCTGAGCCTGCTGCCACAGGCTGGGGGGGGGGGGGGGGGGGTCAGAGGTCAGTTATGAGCAACGTGTCAGCAATGCAAATGGTAACATGGAAATGAAATGCACCTGACAAGATATAGATACATTGCATTTTTCCCATCCCATCTCATTTCCTGCCATACATGCACTCACTCATTCACTCACTCTCACACACACACACACACACACACTCACACACACACACACACACACACACACACACACACACTCACACAGAGACGAACAGCCAGACAGATACACACACACAAAGTAAAATGGAAATGAAATGCACTCATACACAGACATACTGTACACACACAGAGGGGAGACACACACACACACACACACAAGACACAGAGAGACACACACACACACAGAGGGGAGAGACACAAACACACAGAGAGAAGACAGACAGACAGACAGACAGACACAGACAGACACACACACACACACACACACACACACACACACACACACACACACACACACACACACACACACACCCCCCTCTCTGACCTCGACGAGCACAAGGACGCTGGCGATGAAGATGAAGGCCATGTTGAAGGCCAGCAGCTCCAGCAGAGACAGGGCCAGGCAGCCCTTCTCACTGCACTCCTCCACAGCTGGAAGAGGTCAAAGGTCAAGGAGAGGGCAGAGATTAAAGTGGAGCTTACACTGACATGACCCTGAGACGACCACAGTGCAGTGCTCTCCACAGTAGGAGTTGAGTTTAGAACAGTACAATAATGTGGTACTATCTATCTGGTTTAACCAGCATTGCAATGTGTGCACAAACAGCTACTTTTGAAGTCTTTCAATATCTTACTTTATGTCCTATAACAAGGGACACGTACTTCTTAAATTTCTGACATTGTGATTCATGCACTCATATTTATGCAATCATGAATTCAAATAAATATCATAATTAAATTCATAGAGCATTATATTTTACAAGTATTTTCTTTCTATGTGTGTCTGCACTGATTGCTTTGTAGTGCCTTTGTTATAATAATGCTATAAAAGTTACAGGTTCGAAGCGCTAACCAGTAGGCCACGGCTGCCCCAAATAAAGTCCAGTTCAATTCCTGTGAGTGCTAACAATGTTAGTCAACACACCATCTTGCTGCTATAGCTAAGTACTCAGAGTCATTCAGCTCTGTGTATGAGGGAAAAAAAATAAAGCCAAAAAGTTTAGCTGCATTCCATCATGCTTGGTGTTATCAGAAAAAAAGATACATTTCCCAACCACGCTGAACTTGAGCTGTGTGAAGAGGCGGACAAAGAAATCCACAAACAGGCCGACCTAAAGCAAAACACACACACACACACACAGACAAGTTGCCATTGCAGTCATTAAAGCAATCAATTTAACATGGCTACTAAGGGACAAAAACAAGCACAACATTGTATAGAACTAGAGCAGTACATTCTGCTACTTGTAACAGATCTGATAGGCATGCACTATTCCACCATGCAAATCCTTTGTCCATGGCTGGTGGTGTACTCACCCCAACCACTGAGATAACAGAGCATGACAGACTGATAAGACGCATCTGATCCCATTTCAGGCCTTAGTGGGAAGCTACAGCAGGCGCGGAACTGAAGCGTTTCGTTCGCCTTGCATCTGCTGCAACAATTAGCTTCCACTGTAACCAATGGAAGTAGTTACACCAGACGTGATAGCGGCGCGTACGTTGGAAAAAAAAAATAGTCCGTTCATCTAAAATGGATATTACGCGTCACGAACGGAACGCTTCAGTTACGCGCCTGGTGTATCTTCCCTGTTAGAGACACCCATAACAAGAGTCCACGATCCTCACCACTCCGATGGAGACTCCTATGGCAAACACCAGCATCCACTTCACTGCTTCATACTTTTTGGCTTTCTGTGAACAGAAACACATGAACGCAGCACGAATTACAAAAAACGCCCATGAACGTGCAAGCAATATAACCAACTATGAGTTGTTTACAGTATGAATGTATGCCCATTCAAAATGTATCTCTTGAAAGAGATTTCTTTGAGGAAAGAAATTCATGAGAATTGACATAAAAGCCCAGCCTACACCTGTCCTCTGAGTGATGGCTGATCAACATTGAGCTATGCTGAGATTTCATTCACAGTATATGTGGAATCAAGAAAATGAACACTACTGATGAACAGAATCACTTGTGAGTCATTCATGAATGCCTACACCCTGCTCAATAACAATGCTGAATAGAATTCATACATCATTTTTAGCCTACTTACACTAATTGGTATGGTTTAGCATTTCAATAACGATAAAGGCTGCATGCTAATGTATAAGTATAAGAATAAGTAGATATACTCTTTTGATCCCGTGAGGGAAATTTGGTCTCTGCATTTATCCCAATCCGTGAATTAGTGAAACACACTCAGCACACAGTGAACACACAGTGAGGTGAAGCACACACTAATCCCGGCGCAGTGAACTGCCTGCAACAACAGCGGCGCTCGGGGAGCAGTGAGGAGTTAGGTGCCTTGCTCAAGGGCACTTCAGCCGTGCCTATTGGTCGGGGTTCGAACAGGCAACCCTCCGGTTACAAGTCCGAAGCGCTAACCAGTAGGCCACAGCTGCTGTGACTTGTGACAACAAGATAGTGTTGAATATTTTCATATTGTCATATGTATCGTTATGGCAAAAATACCATGAAAAATCGTTGGCTTTAAAGTCTACATGCCCACCCCTCGTGGAGAGATGCTATGACAATCTTCCTCTCACCTTATTGTCCATCCCCTCCAGGACCTCCATGTAGGGCTCATTGATACAGCGGTCATAGTCCAAACTCTACAAAAACACAAACAAAACAAATAAAAAAAAAAAAGACACCTTCACCACTGTAGGATATCAGAGTCAGACTTCTGCACGCAGTATTACAGAGTGCTGCACATTTCTAGCCTATGAACGTTTAGTTTCAAAAGGCATGATGAAGCAATTGTTTTTAATGTATGTAAGGTTAAGGTTCTTACTCTAAAGCCTCATTGTTCTAGCCTAGAAATCTAGACGCATTTGCATTCCCTGCTACTTGAAAACAAAGAAGATGGATGTTGCTGTTGGCGAACAGCGTGACACGAGTTAAGCTTTTTTTAAGTTGGCAAAAGTTTGAACAACTAGCCAGATAGCTCTGCTGGTGGGAAAACGCATTGGACTCACGAGTTGTAGCGCTATCCTATTGCATGTAGAGGGAATTTGAAAGACAACCGTTTATCCCGCCCCTCGGGCTGAGCACTGCCAATGGTGAGTCCCTAGACCCTACATCTTGATGTGGGTCTGGCTCGTCAGGCTACCATTGTTCTGTAGATTGAATATTACTTCTCATTGTAAGTCACCCTGGATGAAAACCCATCAGCTAAATGAATGAAAGATGTAAATACAAATGCCATGGTGACAGCTGCCTGGCAGTGTGTAAGGATCAGTTTCCTACAGCTGTGGTTTTATGACTGAGACTGGACTCTGTTCTCTGCCTCAGTCACTACTGTCAATACCTCACACAGTGTTAGAGTGTGCTACTGTACACCGTTATAACTAAGGTTTCGTTTCTTGAGTCCTGATAATGCAATGTTGACACCAGGCAGTCTGAGTGAAGCTGTGCCTCTTTCTCACCTCGTAGTCTTTCCTGGGCAGGATCTCGTCCTCCTCCTCCCTTGTCTCTCCCAGGATGGTCTGAGTGGACAGGCAGAAAGACACAAACACAGCCGCAATGACATTCAGATGGGCCACACAGGAAACAGGCACACTGAGTGTGTATCCAGTTACACACAAGTCTCATTCTACCCTACACCAGGCATATTGATTCAATGGCAATGCACAGTAGTATACAGCTTGAGAATGTCAACAAGCTCCTCTGGGCCCCGATTTAGATGACAGGAAAAGAGTCAAGTCAGACAATGTGTATTGGTCATGAGGTAAAGCTTTGTGGGAGCATTGAGCCGATTCACCAATGTTTTGGACCTTGAATGCTATTACCAATTAGCCTTTTCATAGTTGTTATATTAGCCTCAATTAGACTTCAGACTTTGCTCGCCATTTTAATTTCGTCTATCTGTGTCCCAGGGAACAAAACAAAAGTCAACTCAACGTTTCCTTGAGCACAACCCCACCCTATAGGAGAGGAGCCAGGTCGTGGCCACAGTAACAGCTCTGAGTGATCCTTTGGGATGGCTACAATCCCAGATGCTCTGCTGACCATCTGTCACACACAAAACAGAGGGGTAATAGGCTAAAAATTAGCAATGAGTTACCTACGGGGCGGACACTGATTTCTCGATAACCTAACAAAGAAGTTGTTATATTTACACAAGCAGCATTAGGTCCAATTCACTAGTCCAGTGGGATTTTGTATACTCGTGCTTGCTAGGTGAGATTGCACATCATGGTGCCTTAAAAAGAAACCGAAACCATCCAATATGACAGCTCGGCCTTAACTTTTACTCCTTGCCCATGGGCCTTTAATGACTTTATCACTGTATCTTGCAGAGGTAGCTCTACAACGTGGAAAGAAATGTTGACTTCTGCTAACGTAGAACTAGGGTGGAGCTTTTAGACCCAATCTGGCAGCGTCATACGGGAGCCGCTATCCCTACCTCTCTCTCTTTCTCTACCAAAACAGGTGAGCATGGAGCATGCAATTAAAGAAGCTGAGCACCCCTACCAGCTCCTCTGGCGTCCTGGTTTCCGCATCCCTGCAACAGCATTGACAACACAAACAGCTCCTGCAACACGCCATCTTCACTGTTTCAGCACCACCGCCGCCGCCACCACCACTTTGTCATGTGATAAACAAAGACCGCTGAGCGGTAGTCGTACACGTGCTTGATGCGCAAACTCTGCGCAGAATGTTCTGTCTGCCAAGCGTTTTGTGTGTGTGTGTGTGTGTGTGTGCGTGTGCGTGTGTGTGTGTGTGTGTGTGCGTGCGTGCGTGCGTGTTCGCGCACGCGCGCGCGAGGGGATAGGGCGTGATTTTACAATTGCATGCGCATTTTCAGTTTCAGGATCAGTCTGTGTATTTTATTGTTATTACAAGAATACAAGAAGAAGGAAACACCCCAACAAGGACAGATATTTTTGTGAATAATGTTATATATTATTTTGCAGGTTATGATGCACACTGACTACTGACCATTACATAATTAAACTGGAATGACACCAAGTGAAATAGAATCAAGAGTCTGGGGTATACATAGTTCATATTGTGAATAATTATTCATTAAAAGATTTAAAGTAAATGCATTGAATCTATTTGTAGTCGTGGGCTATTTCAAGAATTAGTGAGTTGTCTGGGCAAAATTAGTTGCACTGTATTCTTGTTATTCGTGTGGCTTCTAGAATATAGACTAGTGAGAATGAATCTTCCATTGTATGTTAGACTATAACTTTTATTTCTGACATCAGAGATGTTTGCTTTAATCATAGACTGTATACTACAGTCTATGGCTTTAATACAGTCTATGCCTTTAATAAACTGCTGCGCAATTACAGCGCGTCGTGGAGTGTAGGAAGACAGTTTTGGATTTTTGAACACCTCGCTGCAGCCTGCGGGAAGGCGAGGCTTGACATCAAGCCCCGCCCACATCCAACTCAGCCATGTTTTCTTTGCCTACGTCACTCCCCATACGCTTTGGCTTTACTACCGACAGCCCGGTAGCGAATTGTTTCATATATGTATATGATAGAAAACTGATGATGTAGGCTAAACACAAATGACATTTCATGCAACCACAGTGAACTTTTCATTTAGGCCTAGGCTAGTTATTGTAATTGGGTTCGTGTACTTTTTCGTTCATTTGATTTCTGGTTTTGAAACAATAGCATGCACATAAAAAAAAAGTGCTTTATTAACAGGTGAACCAGAAGCATGCATTGTGTAACGTTAACCGGTTAGATCAAGCTAGACATATCCTCATCTCAATAGGCTACTGCCCAGATAGCAAGCAGCACCGGTAGATACTTGACAGCAACCCGCGATGGTAACGTTAGGCCACCGGCAGTCCGCCGTATAAATGAATAAAGAAAAGGTGGTCAAAGCTGCGGCTCGTTAGCCCAGCGGACCGCGGTAGAACCGATGTGGAAAAACTCAGCGGTCCGCCGGCGACAGCGAAACCGGTGGGCCGCCGCCAGCCTCTTGCCATCTGGGTGGTTAACTTTGCTGGCTAGCTAGTTCCTATCTGACGAACGAGTAGTGTGACAACGGGGTTCTTATGGAAACGTTGGTGCTGTTGCGAGTTGTTGCACTGGTTTGAATCCACAGTTTACGTGTTGAATTACACAATAAACGTGTTTTGCAGTAAGCTGCTGGTTTGTAGAATGTAGCACTAGCAGCTCGCTCAGTCTCGTTGCGAGTCCTGGCTCTCTCTGCTGACTGCCTCCCTCAAAGATTGTTAAGGCTCCTGAACAATCTTTGCCTCCCTCTCGCCGCCAGCAATTTTAAACTGCGTGACGTAATGCAAAAAAACATGACCTGACTTGGATGCATAGACAGTAAAGCCCCGCCTTCCCGCAGGCTCGGTCAACAACAGACCCCTTAGCTGCTGCTACACTTGTCTCTGAGGTGATCAGATCAGAATGGATGTGGGATCCAAGCGATAGGATCGTCCAATTCACCACTATCGTTTTCGTTAAGTCAAGCGTTAACACTAGAAGGTAATTAGGCCGCTTTTGCATTCTTTGAGTGCATCGTAATGTTAGCAGTTAAAGAAAGTGTCAGCATCTCTACTATAAAATGTCCGTTAATGTTAGTTAGCCAGCCGGCTGCACGTACACATGGTCTGCATGACTGTCTAGCTAATCTAGCTAGCGAGCTAACGATAGTTCTTTAACCAAGCGTGCCACGCTTTTGTCTGGGTTGTATGTAAAACTTTCAACGCTAGATAGTTGCTTGCTTAGCTTCGTTGATGTGCCGCCATCAGTGGCACTCCCAACATATTCCGCGTGCGTTTTTATTTATTTGTAAACTTCCTTTCACTTTCCTTTCCTTTCCTTTCCATAAGCGCAGTTAATGTATGAGTAATGTGTTGTATGTGACAACTTTTTACGTTTTACTGTACGTTAAGAGTATCGTATACATACATCACAAGAGTTATACTGTAGATGCCAGTGGAGACGTTTGACTTTTTACTGAAAGATCGGGCATTAGCTAATTTAACTGTTAATCTCAACTGCGACCAGATTAATGATAGCAGCTGATCAGTCACCAAGTAAGCCATCCTTTGTGAAAATGACCAACACAATGGCAGTTTCAGTTGTTTTTACATTATGTCAACTTACTTTGTCCCCAAACAAATATTTTTTGACCGACACTCGATCCTTCAGCCATGGTGAACCAGCGAATGGGTGAAAATGTCTGGCAGACCAGCAAGAGTGACTCCAGCGGGGCGAGCAACAGCGGAGAGAGCTCCAAGGACAGCTCCCGTAGCTCCACACCGGTGTTGGATCCTGACCGAACCGATAGGCTCAGAGACAAGATGAGACGGCGGATGGAGTCGGGGGACCACTGGTTTTCGCTGGAGTTCTTCCCTCCTCGCACCGCCAGCGGAGCCGTTAATCTGATCTCGAGGTAAAAGCTGCATGGCATTTTACAGAAGTCTATCTAAACGTAATCGAGATAAATGCAGAATATGTGTAACGTTACTTTAAGTCATCGCAGTATATGGGATGTGGCTGCCTTCTGGTGCTTCGCGGTTACCTTTTCAAACTGCAATACGTCTTCATGTAACGTTACTCACTATGCATACACTGTACATAATGCGGACAGTTAAGTTTTACTCCGACAGAAATGTTGCTCTGATTCATTTCTTCCATATAATTAAGATGGGTGTTTAAATATAAAATAATATTATTGATGTAGCATCAACAGGGAATTGATTTTTTTTTCTCATTTTAATTTTGACCAAGCCAAAAAATTCCAGTAAAACCATTAAGGTCATTGACCTGAAGCACGAAAAGAAGCAATAAGGGCTAAATAGTTGGATTTCAACATATGGGCCATAATATGCAAATAATAAAAAGAAGACGCAGAGGAACAGCACTGATTGAAGAGAGGGAGAATGACCATGTGAGATTTTAGGTTAGATCAGAATTTTGGCCAGATTTGGATTGTTGTTTAGCCCCATTCCTCTCTTGTTTGAGTGATACCAATGCTTGTTTGAGTGATACCAATGCTTGTTAGAGTGATACCAATGGATGTTAGGTAGTCTAGTTTATTTTAATACCAGGGGCTGTAGAACCGAGCTAACCACAGCCTCTGAAATATAGCCTCATATCAAAGATCCTTGATTACTCCGCTTTAACCCTCTCTGCTCATATCTCCCCCAATAAATCACAACAACTAACGTGTTAACTTTGACTGCATGTAGTTATTTGTGCTGTGAGTGATGGCTGTTGCTCTTGTCCCGTGTGATGGTGCGTTAAATCAGGTTCGACCGCATGGGCTCCGGCGGACCGCTCTTCATCGACATCACCTGGCACCCGGCGGGCGACCCCGGCTCGGACAAGGAGACGTCCTCCATGATGATCGCCAGCACCGCGGTCAACTACTGCGGCTTGGAGACCCTGCTGCACCTGACCTGCTGCAACCAGACCCGGGACACCATCACTGGCTACCTCAAGAAGGCCAAGCGCCTCGGCCTCAAGAACATCATGGCCCTCAGAGGAGGTACGGATCCCATCCAAATACACATGCACACGCACACACACACACACACACACACACACACACACACACACATACACCCACACCCCACACACCACACACAAGAGTCTTCACTCTTGACCTCACAGAAGGCCATTTTTAGAAGGTGAGGGTTGTTATTCTCTGAAGTTTATGTAGTTTATTTTTATGGAGCAGATAAGAAGATGGCTGTGGTTGATTGTGCAATGTAGTGGGCTGAGGCTGATCTGTGACCATACCATCTGTGCATACCATACACCTGTCCAGTCCAGGGTCCAGTGCTGTGTGTTCTCACCACACGAGGGAGCACTGTTGAAAAACACTGAAACACTGCCCTGCTGAACTCTACACCACTTGGCCCAGCGATTACAGCTAGTGGTATAGTGTGAGACAGCCAGTGTGTGTGTGTGTGTGTGTGTGTGTGTGTGTGAGTGACAGCAGCGTGTGCATAGGGGGAGGGGAGCCGTACGAGTGTTGAAACACTTAGACCTCTCTCTCCCCTACAGTACATGTCTGAGTGAATGTCGCACACATGCATACAGCGTGCGTTGGGCAGTCGTGGCCTACTGGTTAGGGCTTCGGGCTTGTAACCGGAGGGTTGCTGAGTCGATCCCCAACCAGTAGGAACGGCTGAAGTGCCCTTGAGTAAGGCACCTAACCCTCACTGCTCCCCAAGCGCCGCTGTAGCAAGGCAGCTCACTGCTCTGGGTTAGTGTGTGCTTCACCTCACTGTATGCCATGTGTGTTCACTAATTCACGGATGGGATAAATGCAGAGACCAAATTCCTTGTATACTCAAGTATACTTGGCCGAGAAACCTGATTTACATTTACATTTTACATTTACTTTAGAATGTAATACATTTTAAAAGTAACTTTCCCAACACACGTCCCACTTGGCGTCTGTAGTACAGTTAACTTATCAGTCACGTATGCATGCAGATATGCGAGTCCGGTGAGGTGAGGTGAGGTGGGATCTGCTGGGGTGGGGTAGAATAGAAGAGTGTGTCCCTGTGTGATGTCTTTTGACGACAATAGTGTCTTAATAAGAGTATTATAATGCATGTGTAGTGTATGTAATGTATCTAATCAACTGAACAAACTGATCAACATCTTGGACAATGAGTGTCACCCACTCCACAGCACTATTGTTAAGCAGAAGAGCCTGATCAGCTGGAGACTTCGCTCACTGCCTTGCACAACGGACAGACTGAGAAAGTCATTTGTCCCCAGGGCCATTGAACTGTTCAATGCCTCACTTAAGGGAAGAGGAGAGATAGACTTCTCTGCATAGTCTGTCTGCCTCTTCACCCCCTCCATGTTTGGTACTGTCTGTCCACTAGCCACTTGTACCACTGTCTTTATGCCTCACTGTTTGCATGCTATATTAGCACATTAGCACATATGCATAACCCCCCCCCCCCCCCCCCCCTCCATGCCACAGCCGAACTGTGGCCACACTTATACATTTTCTTAAATAGTTAAATATATAGACTTTACTTTACTTCTGCATTGTTGCACTGTTGGACTTACTCATTTGCACTATCACCATAACCACTATCACCATTGCACTACCACCATGACACTCATTCACACAGAGCACCTTAGAGCACCTTACCATACCTTACTATGCACAGAGAATCACAGGCTCAGTCCCTGCCTCAGTCATTGCAAGCGCCTCTGATTGATTAATCACCACTATGTGGATACTGTTTTTAAAAATTGAATTAGATTAAGTGTTAGTTAGTATAATTTGTATTTTTGTAATTTGTATTTTAGTATATTTTTATATATTGTATTAAGTGTTAGTTAGTATAATTTGTATTTTAGTATATTTAGCATATTCTTTATCTTCTACTGTCCTTATTGCTTAGTTGTGTTTTTATATTATATACTTTAATTACTCTTCCTGCTGTTAAAGAATGTGTTTGTGTTATATGTATGCTGCTGAGACCTTGAATTTCCCCTGGGGATCAATAAAATATCTATCTATCTATCTAATCCTGGGCAGACCCTGTAGGCAGCGACTGGGAAGAGGAGGAAGGGGGCTTCAACTACGCCACTGACCTGGTCAAACACATCCGCTGCGAGTTTGACGACTACTTCGACATCTGTGTTGCTGGTAAGAGTCTTTTTGTCTTGAGTGGTTATAGTGATCTGAGGTGGATACCATTACAGACCTGGTTCAGCATGCACAGTAAAGTTGCAGCGACCATGATAGTTTTCTCACTTTTGCACCTTTTTTTGCTAATAAATTGATGACGGCTAAAGAAATAATGGTGTGTAAAAACCTGTCAAGGACCTAAGCACCAGTTGTAGCATGAATACATGCACTGATGAGTTAGATAGAATGTCATATTCACTTACTTGTGTACTGTTGACTTGATAACTTGTGTATTAATCCCAGGAAATAACTGTGCTCATGGTGTTGCTAGGCTACCCCACGGGCCATCCTGAGGCCGAGAGCTATGCTGACGACCTCCGTCACCTGAAGGAGAAGGTGGACGCCGGGGCTGATTCCATCATCACACAGCTCTTCTTTCGGGCCGAGACTTTCCTCAACTTCGTCCGTGACTGCAGGGCCATCGGCATCACCTGTCCCATACTGCCCGGCATCTTCCCAATTCAGGTACGCCCACGTCCAAGGGTAATACTGTCCACCTGTCCTGGGGGGATTCCAAGAATGTGGATTAGGGACTAGCATTGGTAAATTAACTTGGAGAAACGTATGTTTTGAAGCTTCATGGCTTCATTCTCTTATTCTCTTCATATTCTTCCATTACTCTGGGTACTCAGGCTTGTCACTAATCTACGCTCTTGAAATAAAGGCAGCAGAGAGGCTTTTTACTTCTGTTTAAACAGATTTAGGCATTTACAGTCAAGGTGTATTTACAAATGACACTGATCTCTGCTGAAACAGTGTACTTTGTATCAGGTTTAGCCACCAGCTAATTTATATCTGCATTCATGATGACCTGTTCGAATTATATTTTTGATTAGATTAATGAGATTAGTGAGAGATTTGGAGTGGTATCGGGAATGGGCACAGGTCAGATTTAAACACCGGGTTTATGTCTCCATAGTTACATAGTCAGATTCAAACACTGGGTTTATGTCTCCATAGTTACATAGTCAGATTCAAACACTGGGTTTATGTCTCCATAGTTACATAGTCAGATTAAAACACAGGGTTTATGTCCCCTGGGCCCCTTTAGCCCAGATCTACGTTTCCTTTAGAGGACTACAGAGTCAGGGAGGATCCCATATCTGAGGTGTCTGTTTATAGAGAGATGATGTTGCAAATATGTTACAAAATACATTTTAGGGCATGTATTCTGTAATCTGTAGTGGAATACATTTTAAAAGTAACTTTCCCAACACACGTCCCACTTGGCGTCTGTAGTACAGTTAACTTATCAGTCACGTATGCATGCAGATATGCGAGTCTGGTGAGGTGAGGTGAGGTGAGGTGAGGTGAGGTGGGATCTGCTGGGGTGGGGTAGAATAGAAGAGTGTGTCCCTGTGTGATGTCTTTTGACGACAATAGTGTCTTAATAAGAGTATTATAATGCATGTGTAGTGTATGTAATGTATCTAATCAACTGAACAAACTGATCAACATCTTGGACAATGAGTGTCACCCACTCCACAGCACTATTGTTAAGCACAGAACACAGGGTTTATGTCCCCATAGTTACATAAAGTTCCTCGGATTCATGTTGTATCTCTTTGGAATTCTATGTCTCTAGGGTTACCAGTCTCTACGGCAACTGGTGAAGCTGTCCAAGCTGGAGGTTCCGGAGGAGATCACCGAGGTGATCGAGCCGATCAAGGACAATGATGCAGCGATCCGTAACTTTGGCATCCACCAGGCGGTGGAGATGTGCCGAGTGCTGCTGGACAGCGGGGAGGTTCCTGGCCTGCACTTCTACACCCTCAACCGCGAGGTGGCCACCATGGAGGTCCTGAGACAGCTGGGCATGTGGGTGGAGGACCCCCGGTACGTCTCCAACACTGACATACACCACAGCACAGCACAGCACACCACAGTAGTTTAACACAGACATCAATGACACTACATCAGGCCACGCCATGGGAAAAGTATGGAATTGTGAATTCTTTTTTCCAGATGTATAGAAATTTGAGTGAAAGTCTTGAAAAAGTGACACATGACACTACAGCTCCTGCATGGACTTTTATTTTATGATGTTACAGTACAGTACTCCAACTGTGTCATTATGGGCAGCTCCATAACTTTGTTTAAGTGAGAACATTCTCATGTACTCATAGTTAAACTCACACACTCAATAGATATGATGCAGTACAATCATGCAGCCTGCTCCCAAAAGTGGTTTGGATGAACATGAATTGTCTCTTGAGTCATTGTGTGTGTGTGTGTGTGTGTCTGTCCGTGTCTCCAGCCGGCCACTGCCTTGGGCAACGAGTGCCAACCCCAAGCGAAAGGTAGAGGACGTGAGGCCCATCTTCTGGGCCTCCAGACCCAAGAGCTACATCTACAGAACCCAGGAGTGGGATGACTTCCCCAATGGACGATGGTACGCAACATGTCTGTCTGTCATAAGGCGCTTGATGGAGCATGTGATAAATACCATAAACATAAACATCTTTGTTTGTTAATTGTATTACTGGAGCAGGGACTGATGTGAAAAACGTTTTTGTCTCTACCCCTCTCTCTCCCTGGTTGTTTGATTAGGGGTAACTCGTCGTCCCCAGCCTTTGGGGAGCTGAATGATTACTACCTGTTCTACCTAAAGAGTAAATCGTCCAAGGACGCGCTGCTCAAGATGTGGGGGGAGGAGCTAACAAGTGAAGACAGCGTGTTTGAGGTCTTCACCAACTACATCACGGCCACGCCCAACCGCAACGGGCACAAGGTGACTGGGTTCATCTCGCCGCCTGTCTGTCTGTTGCATGTTTTTTCTTGTGTATGCATTGGTGTTTGTGTATATTATTCTGTTGATTGATTGTGTGCGTTATGTGTGTGTGTTTGTTGGTGACTGACTGTGATTTTGTGTGTGTGTGCATTCTCCCCGTAGGTGATGTGCCTGCCGTGGAACGACGACCCTCTGGCCCCGGAGACGAACCTGCTGAGGGACGAGCTGGACAAGGTGAACCGCCGCGGTGTCCTCACCATCAACTCCCAGCCTAGCATCAACGGCAAGCCCTCCACCGACCCCATCGTGGGCTGGGGCCCGCCCGGCGGATACGTCTTCCAGAAGGTGGGGGCACCTCTCTCTGCCATGCGTCACTGTTGTAGAGCACCCGAGTGGTGAAGGAGAAATCAGGCCGAGACCGCAGGTTTAAGAGGGCCCACGGTGTTTTATTTACAACGTGCAAAAAATAATCAAAAAATACAGTCCACTTCCTATCCGACACTCGGTCGCACCCGACGGGAGATAAAACGAAAAAGACAAACAAAACATTTAACAAACACGAATATCTAAGGTCTCTTATGGCTAGGCTACATGCCACTATATAACCAGACCTGACCGCAGGACTCACATCAGCCCCTTACTGCGCGTCACGAAACTTTGAACCCCTGCATAGAGAAAAGCCGGCGTTTAAATGGCCAATTAACTAATTACTTCCGCCGCCACCGGCGAAGTCTAAACACCCAAAACGGGCACACCGCCCCTAAACCACAAGCATACATCATGACATCAAAAGTAACCATAGCACAACCCCAAAAACACATGATCAAATATTAAGCAACATTCTTTGTGCGCAAAGGAACGCGCCCAACATATAGAACACGCACAACTCATTCATGAAATTGACATTACATATATCATTAATTAAATAATAATCAAATAATCATAGTGTGATGTGCTGCTGAGGCGGCACATCGTCACAGTCACCCCATATGTGGGGTGTGAGCAGACTACAGTTTACATTATGCTGCACATTACATGATATTATCAAAACTGATGGGTTCATGTAAGGTGGTAATGGTGTTAATTCAGTTTTTTTGCCTGGTATTAGAATCCAGATTAGCCACAGTGGTGAGTTTTTAAAGGTGCTCAAAGCGATGCCACACATTTTTTAGGCTAAAACATTTTATGTCACTTACTGCAAACATCACCTAACCAACTGCTAGCTGTCTGTGTCCTGAATACACTGTAAAAAAAATATGCGATCTCTGGACAGCCCAGGCTCCAAAAATGGCAACAAAAACAACCTGGGCAAACCTAGCCCATGAAAACATAACAAACTGTTCCAGCAAATCATAGACGAGATGTGCGTTTAGGAGAGTTTCAATTGCACGGGAGCAGCACGGGAGGTAGGGGGAGGAAGTAACGAGCTAGCTTTCTGTTTTGTTTGAAAGTCGACAGAAGTGACATTACCCAGCATCGCTTAGAGCACCTTTAAAAGCAGTCCAAGCCCTTGGTTTTATTTGAATCAAAATAAGTCAGTTCACCCCTTCAAATGTTAAGATAAGAGACCCACTCCCCACATGAGTTGATCTTATCTGTCTTTCAACTTTATTCAAGACACAAGGGTCCATAGAGACAACACAGTACAGATATATAAATGTAAAAGAATACAAAACATTTAAGAATGATGCAGATGAGGCATCATTTACAAAACATATACAGGCTTCGGGTCCAATGTTTCCAAAAACAAGATGTGTACCTGGTGTCACTCTTATCATAATCCTTCCTCCTGATTACCTGATTAGTGTGCTAGAGCACTGAGTGGCTTCGGCTACTGAGTGGCTTGGTGTGTGGGCTCGTGCAGTAAAACCTCCCAGTCAAAAGTACACGTGTGTGTGTGTGTGTGTGTGTGTGTGTGTGTGTGTGTGTGTGTGTGTGTGTGTGTGTGTGTGTGTGTGTGTGTGTGTGTGTGTGTGTGTGTGTGTGTGTGTGTGTGTGTGTGTGTGTGTGTGTGTGTGTGTGTGTGCGCGCGCGCGCGTGTGCGTCCTTTACCCTCTGGCTGACTGTAAACATATCAGTAAAAAAATCTTCCTAGAGAGTCAGGGTGACCCTGCAGTATTCCCAGAACTACACAAATGTATTTTTAATGTTGAGTTTTTTAATTGGTGTGTGTAAAGGTCAGATCCATTCCTAGAAACCCATCACCCTATCTGCTGCTGAGCCTTGTTGAGGTGGTGGTGTGACTTTCATCACACCACCACCTCACCCCTTTCGATAGGTGGAGCTTTGTGCTGGTGGAGATTTCCACTGCTTACTGCCATGGTGTGTAATGATTGACATTTGTGTCATCTCATTGAACCATGCAAGTGAACATGCTTGAGCGATGGCATGGCCATTCAGGCACCAACACCAACACCGATTCAAAACATTTATTATAATATAAATGCTCTGAGTTATTCACACTTGGCCTTTGGTATTGATCCACACAGTGTAATATCAAGTAGATGGAATATTCTTGCAGTCTTGGAGTATTTTACAGTGACTGAAGTAAACCCCTGTGTGTGTGTGTGTGTGTGTGTGTGTGTGTGTGTGTGTGTGCAGGCATATCTGGAGTTCTTCACATCCAGTGAGAATGTGACCGCTCTCCTCAAGGTGCTGAAGAAGTACGAGCCCCGTGTCAACTATCACATTGTTAATGTTGAGGTGAGTACACACACACACACACACACACACAAATTCACACACACAAATAAATTAGGGCCAGGTTGCTCTGGAATTGTGTTATTATGTATAATATGAATTCTTACATCACACACAAGTTTTGCGGCGAACAGGTAGCGATAATGGGAAGGTGGTCTACGTCAAGGCGGGGGCTCTAAAATGGGTGAGACCTTTCTGTTGAAGAGTGTGTGTGTGTGTGTGTGTGTGTGAGGTGAGGGCTCTGAAATATAATAATAATAATAATAATAATAATAATAATAATAAAGCTTTATTTGTATAGCACCTTTCATACACAGAATGCAGCTCAAAGTGCTTTACATTTGAAGCATGTAACACAATAGTAGTCAGTCAGTCATTATCAATCACTTTTCTTTGCTGTTTATGATATGCTCAGCAACATATCAAAAATATAGAAAATGACGTCATAAGACTGGCAGCCTTAACCCTCTTACCCCCCACAAGCACGCCATATGGCAACTGTGGCAAGGAAAAACTCCCATATTCCAGGAAGAAACCTTGAGCAGAACCTGACTTAATAGGGGGAGCCCATCTGCTTCTGGCTGGCTGCGCCCTCCAATAGTAGCAGATGTAGAATAATCTGAAAATGTAGTCTACAGGATAAGATGAGTTAACTAAAGGCTTTCCTGTACAGGTATGTTTTCAGATCTTTTTTAAAAATATTTACTGAACTCGCCTGCTTGATGTACAGAGGCAGGGTGTTCCATAGTTTGGGGGCATAATGGATAAACGCAGCTTCTCCACTTTGTTTGTGGAGCACTTTGGGTACGATTAAAAGATTAGAATTGGATGATCTAAGTTTCCTTTGTGGTTGATAAGATATTAAAAGCTCAGAGATATATGAAGGTGCTATGCCATTCAGAGCTTTGTAAGTAATTAACATAACCTTAAAATCAATTCTATAGGAAATAGGGAGCCAGTGCAGTTCAGCCAACACAGGGGTGATGTGTTCTCTCTTCTTAGTCTTAGTTAAAAGTCTAGCCGCAGAGTTCTGTATGAGTGCCAATTTCTTTAGATGTTTTTTGGGAAGACCAGTGAAAAGTGCATTGCAGTAGTCTAACCTGCTAGTGATAAAGGCGTGAATTAGTTTTTCTGCATCTTGTTGAGTTAAAAAGGGCCGCACTTTGGCAATGTTTCTCAAGTGGAAATAGGCTGTCTGAGTAACTTTACTGATATGGGGCTTAAAACTTAACTCTGCATCTAAGATGACACCGAGGCTTGTTACTTTTGGTTTGACCTGGTGTGCCAAGTTCCCCAGATTACTAAGAATAATATCTCGCTTTAGTTTTGGTCCAACCAGAAGTACCTCTGTTTTGTCATCATTTAGTTTCAAAAAGTTTTTGCTCATCCACTGATTAATGGAGGTTAGGCATGCAGTGAGGGAGCAAAGGCCATCTGGGTTAGTTGGCTCAACAGAAAGATACAATTGGGTATCATCTGCGTAGCTGTGGAAGTTTACATTATGTTGACTTATGACGTTTCCCAATGGAAGCATATATAGAGAAAATAGCAGGGGACCAAGGCAGCTCCCCTGGGCCACACCAAAAGGCAAGTCATGTTTTTCAGATACATGATCTCCTAGACTGATATAAAAATCTCTGCCAGTAATGTAGGTTTGAAACCAGTTTAGAGCATTATCAGAGAGACCCACCCACTTCGCAAGGCGGTGAATTAGGATGCTATGATCAATGGTGTCAAATGCCGCACTCAAATCCAGAAGAATAAGGATTGAGACTTTGTTTGAGTCGGTAGCTAGTCTGAGATCATTGACTATTTTTACTAGAGCCGTTTCTGTGCTGTGATTTGATCTAAAACCTGATTGGAATTTTTCAAGGATACTGTTTTCGTTGAGGAAGGTATTTAACTGATTACAAACAACTTTTTCAAGTACTTTGCTCAAAAACGATAGATTTGATATAGGCCTGTAGTTGCTCAGATTGGTATGGTCAAGATTTGACTTTTTAAGTAAAGGTTTCACAACAGCGGTTTTAAAAGCAGTTGGAAATATACCTGTTTCTAATGAGGTATTTATTACCTTGAGAAAAAAGGGAGCTAAGCCATCATATACTTTTTTGAGGAATGTAGTAGGGATTGGATCTAAAACACATGTTGAGGAGCCGGTTTGAGTTATAATTTTACCAAGCTCAGATTGAGTAATAGTGCTAAAGGACCTTAATTTTGGGGGGCTGTTTTTGGGTGTACTATCAAACATATTACTTGTGTTACCAATAGCCTCCCTTATAGAAATGACTTTGTTTTTGAAGAAGTCTGCAAATTCTTCGCATCTTAGAGAGGATGCCTGACTGAGTGTATCAAAAGGTGTTTGATGCAATAGCCTATCAATGGTAGAGAACAACACCCTAGAGTTTCCACTGTTTTCAGCAATTACCTTAGAGAAGTGGTTCCTCCTCTCATTCCGAATAGCTCTATTATAATTTGCAATTTTTTCTTTTAGAATGGCACGGTGAACCTGTAACTTAGTTTTTCTCCATGTTCTCTCAGCTTTCCTACATGATCTTTTTAGATCATGGATATTTTCGTTCATCCAAGGTGTCAGTTTGCTACAGGGCCTTTTTTTAGTCTTTAAGGGTGCCACTCTGTCAAGCAGAGCGCCTAATTCACGATTGAGAGCCTCTACCATTTGATCAATGGGATGATGTAAAATATCTAAATTTATGGAGTCTATAAGAGCTATGAACTGCTGTTCTGCTCTAATGTCCAAGAGTCGCGATTTGATTGCAATTTCGGGATGAATTTTTGGAGTATGTAGTACAATATTAAAAGATACACAATGATGATCAGACATATTTATATCATTTACTGATAAGTCTGTGACTTCTATCCCTCTGGAAATGACTAGATCGAGGGTGTTGCCAAGGTTGTGGGTGGGTCCTGTAACATGCTGCTTTAGCTCTAAACTGTCCAACACATTAAGGAACTTACTGGCTTTAGCATCAGTTGTCTTATTGACATGAATATTGAAGTCGCCATTTACAATTATCCGATCATAGCTAGTGATGATGAGCGACATAAGTTCAGAAAACTGGTCGAGAAAGCCAGTCCATAGTTTAGGAGGGCGGTATAAGGTTAATAGAAGTACAGCTGGGTCAGCCTTCAGAGTGAGGGCAATATACTCAAAGGAAGCGAATTCGCCAAAGTTGACTCGTGTGCAACTATATTTGTTTGAGAGAATGGAGGCAATTCCACCACCTCGTTTGCCTTGTCTAATTGAGTGGAAGAAATTATAATTTGGGGGACAAGTCTCAACAAGAACAGCTTCGCTGTCTGAAGTCAGCCAGGTTTCAACAAGAAACAGAAAATCCAATTTTTTTTCACTAATAAAATCATTGATTGCAAAGGTTTTGGTAGTAAGTGCACCTATATTTAGTAAACCCATGTTAGCTGAAAATGCCTCTGGCTTTTGAGGAATATGCTGAGGTATGGAAAGAATATTTGTTAGGTTTCTAGTTTTAAATTTGTCTTTTCTTTTTACTATACGTTGGGTAGAAATCAACGTTGGAATAGAACTATAAGCATAAGTCATGCTATTGCATGACACAGCTTGATCTATGGTAGTAGTATTGTATGTTACCCTGCAGAAAACATTCTCAGACTCATCCACATGTATAATGCCATTCGAATCAATACCTGGGGGGCGTGAATCTGTAATATTTTCTACAGAATGTCAATGTCTCAGTGTGGACGCTATGTTGTCAGAGAGTAGCCTGGCTCCATGTTGGTTTGGGTGGAGACCATCACGCTTCAGCATACTGGGCCTCTCCCAGAACAAGCCCCAGTTGTTGACATAGGGGATGCTTAGGGAAGCGCAGTAGCGTTTGAGCCAGGTGTGGAGATCGAACAGTCTGGACCATCTCTCAGCACCTTTTCTGTAGGTAGGGAGAGGCCCAGAGATGACAAAGCGTTTTTCTGTGCCCATCAGAGTGGTGATGAGAGTTTTGTAGTTTTCCTGCAGTGCTACTGACTGCTTATCTCTGATGTCGTTCGTGCCCACGTGTACGATGATGTTGTTGACCTTGGTGTGGCGGGCCAGGATGATGCTTGGGAGTTTCTGCTGGATGTCAAGGACCTTGGCACCAGGGAAGCAGTAGACCTTGGAGGGACCGCTACATGATGGGGGAATGCAGAGGTCTCTAACCATGGAACTGCCGATGACCAGGGTGGAGGTTGATGAGGTCCGGGGAGGAGGGGGTCGGGGGGGCGCCGACTTTGAGGAGGGACCAGGATGGTTGTCTCGGGGCTGGAGGGGCTCCTCATCCTCGGTCAGAATGGCATAGCGATTTTCCAGTCGTATAGGTTGGGCTGGGCCTGGGTGCCGTCCGGACCGTCTGCCGAAATGGGCGAAACCTCTCTGTTGAAGAGTGTGTGTGTGTGTGTGTGTGTGTGAGGTTTGGGCTCTGAAATGGGCGAGACCTCTCTGTTGAGGAATGTGTGTGTCTGTGTGTGTGTGTGATTGAGGCGGGGGGCTCTAAAATGGGTGAGACCTTTCTGTTGAAGAGTGTGTGTGTGTGTGTGTGTGTGTGTGTGTGTGTGTGTGTGTGTGTGTGTGTGTGTGTGTGTGTGTGTGTGAGGTGAGGGCTCTGAAATGGGCGAAACCTCTCTGTTGAAGAGTGTGTGTGTGTGTGTGTGTGTGAGGTTTGGGCTCTGAAATGGGCGAGACCTCTCTGTTGAGGAATGTGTGTGTCTGTGTGTGTGTGTGATTGAGGCGGGGGGCTCTTAAATGGGCGGGACCTCTCTCTTGAAGTAAATTTAAATCAATCAATCACATGCAACCAGCATTCAATTCTGATCTGTCTATTGGTCCATCAGGGCCAAAACCAGCAGGCAACGGTCTTTACCCCCATGCAGTCAGGCTGCTAAATGGACAGTCCACCCCCCCACTCCCCATTAGACATCCCTCTGTGACATAATGTCTCTGTACATACACCCCCAATACCTGTGACCTGGACTTTGCATTGCTGCAAAAGCACTCCCAACAACCCTACCTCTATTAGATGTATTAATTATTGCACCAAGCACTTTACTGGACATGGCACGTTAGGGGGTTTTCTAGGGGGTATTTATGGGGAGCTAAATTAGGTACAAAGTAATGGGTGATTCATGGGGATGTAAATTGATATAAGGCAAATGGGTGAACAACCTCAAACTATATGCCTGTCTGTTTGTGCTCTAACATTTCTTTGTTATCCTGTAACAATGACAAATAAAACTGAACTGAACTTTCCAAGTTCCAAATATAGATAGATGATAGATAGATAGGTACTTCATTGATCCCCAAGGGGAAATTCAAGAATATATGGATCGATTAATAAATCGTATAGATCAGCCTGGTCGGATGTGATGGTGTACGGTAATTAAAACAGGTCTGGAAAGCTACAACCATGTTTTGTGAATTGAATTGCTTGGAAGAGCAGAATAAATTTGACATATTCGCTACATATTATTCTTTGAAAAAGTATTTGGATCAGATGCGCATCAATATTGAGATTGTAAATGCTACTGTAATATCGTCTGACGCATTCCATTTAAAGATATTGCTCAACACTGCTATTGGTGGGCTTTAACCAAAAATTCTATTAATGAACCTAGTCCTGACTCAGTCCAGCCCACTTCGTGCGTCTGACTCTCTCTGACCACCGTTCGCATGCACTGGCGATAAAATACGCTGCCAAATTTGCACCCACAGAGTTCCATGTGGACGATCACTGTTCAGTGTTTGTTGACCTGTGTGTATTTGTTTGCAGGGGAAGAACATCACTAATGCCCACGACATGCAGCCGAACGCTGTGACCTGGGGCATCTTCCCTGGAAGGGAGATTGTCCAGCCGACGGTGGTTGACCCGGTCAGCTTCATGTTCTGGAAGGTAAGTTCAGTCATTAGGTCATAGGTCAGTCAGGCACTCACAGCAGAGATGTTCTATGAAGGGAGAGTCTAATCTTCAGGTGAAAAAGCGTAATAGCTAACTAGTATTGGCGTGTGTGTGTGTGTGTGTGTGTGTGTGTGTGTGTGTGTGTGTGGAAACACATACCCTCGTGCACTGCACCTTGGGTAATAAACTGGGACACTACTGAATTTGTGCTAGGCACAAGTCAGCAATTAGCGAATGCTGCATTTTTATCCTTGTGGTCTCAGAGAAAAGGTGCCCTTCCAGAAGTCAAACACATTTCCCCTGCAGCTCACTTCAAAGCTAGGCTAGATAAGATAACGCTAACGTCAACGAAGAGACCGTATGTTTGATACCTGCCTGCTCTCTCGTAATGAACTCTCTCTCTCTGTGTGTGTCAGGACGAAGCTTTTGCCCTGTGGATCGAGCAGTGGGCCAAGCTCTATGAGGACGAGTCTCCCTCTCGGATGATCATCCAGTACATCCACGACAACTACTTCCTGGTTAACCTGGTGGATAACGACTTCCCATTGGACAACTGCCTGTGGCAGATCATCGACGACATGTTTGAGATTCTGGACGCGCCCCCCGAGACACTGCAGAGTGACTGAGGGAGGCCCACTCGCACAGAATGCCATGGCAACCCCCATCCTATCATACTGCTACGATGTGGGTGGGATCCAGGCAAAGGATTTGTTGGGTTTTCTCAGGCTGTGATTGGTCCGTTGGCTGAGTGTGAGTGGTTGTTGTGAGTCAACTTGCACTCGGTCGTCTCCTTCATTGGCTGAACGCTAAAGCTAAACACCCATTGCTCTCCAACCAATACCACCGCGCTCAACCATTACAGTTGCTGCTACCCAGGGGACCCTGGGGCTTGGTGACCCCTCCTATCTGCATGAACACTGTCTCCGCTCCACTAAATGTCTATAATGACCACTGATCCTCACACAGATGGATGGGCATTGGGCAGACTATACTATTATAGCTTTATTATTGCTCTTGACTTCACTTCACTTGTATGTGTGATTTGTATCGATTGCGGCAGGGAGGAGGAGAGACGGACAGTTCAACCAAACCATTTAGCTGCCAAATGCTGCTTACCAAAACGAAACTATCACGGTGAGGATGGAGGGGCTGTGGGGACTGGATGAGAGCACCCTCTCTTATCCCTCACTGCACACACCCCAACAGCAAAGCCCCAGCTCCAGCCTAGCTCTGCTAGTAGCTAGTATTCTAGTAGGTTTACTCGAAGCATAACCGTCGTGGCCTTCCTTTTTTGTTGATGTTTAGACATGGACAATGCTAGTTCCAGTGCAACGATGTGAAGTGGAAAGTGGATCAAGTTGTTGAAAAGAAACCATAGAAAAACGAGAAAAAGGAATTACTGTAGAAAATTTCAGTCTTGGGACTCGCTGCGATTGCGGGTCTGGCTTCTTGTTTAGCTGAAGTAGAACTCAAAGGACGCACACTGTCAGGAAAGCTATTATTAAAGAAGATGTGTGTTTGGGTAATGTTAAATGCTTGGGTTAAACTGTGGTGTTTAGTGAGATACACAAAGTGCTTGACTATTGTAAGACTAACGTGGCCTTTTGAATACAATCACCAATGTTCTCAGATGGATTTGAAGCATTGTTATGAGTGTTGCAAAGACCATTGTTCTCAGATGGGTTTGAAACATTGTTATGCATGCTGCAGAGACAGAAACTTATTTTTACTCATGATTATTTTAAGGCACGTGTTTTCATACACATTTTTATATTTATGTTTTTAACTGTAGCTAGGAGCGGATGTTGCTATGATCATATCTATATTTATTAATGTTTTGTACCGTCGGTAATGGCGTAATAAATAAACTGTGACTTCATGGAAACAGCCTCGCATTTCTTTTTTTTATTTAGTAACGTGGCCATCAGTGTGTGTGTGTGTGTGTGTGTGTGTTTAGTTCTGTGCCAGCCATGTGTTCACCATGCCACCCTGGCATTGTTTATACACAGTTTTGTCATCTTTTCTTACGGTGGCCTTAACCATGTTGCTGGGTCAGTTGTGTATGGATGCCCGAATGTGTGTTTAGTTGTGTTTTCTGACCATGATGCCACCTGTGTCAGAGTCCACCATGCCACCTGGCATTGTTTTTCTCTCCATGGCCACGTTAACCACGTTGGCCGGTTAGTCGTGTGGACGCTCAGATGTGTTTGTTTGTTCAGTGCTGCACCAGCCATGATGCCATCTGTGTCAGAGTCCACCATGTAGCTTTGTTTACATATCTCTCATTGAGGCCTGGCCTGAGCCAGGTAAGTCAGATGTGTGTGTGTGCGTGTGCGTGCGTGCGTGTGTGCATGTATTGGGAGAATTTGCACTGGTCTCACTATGGAAGGTTTGGATGGCCGACATCATGGGCTCCAGTGCTGTATGATCTCACCACACTGCTGAACTCTAGCCTGACAAAATGACACCACTTGGCCCCGCTCCAAATATTACAGCTAGTGGTATAGTGTGACACAGTGTGTGTGTGTGTGTGTGTGTGTGTGAGACAGCAGCGTGTGCATAGGGGGAGGGGAGCCGTCTCTCCCTTACACGCCTGAGTGAATGTCACACACATGCATACAGTGTGCGTTAGAATGTACTCATGCATGGAAATGGCATCAGCGCACGAGGGTCCCCCTTTAGCCCAGATCTACGTTTCCTTTAGAGGACTACAGAGCCAGGGAGGATCCCATATCTGAAGTGTCTGTTTATAGAGAGATGATGCCAGTGGATTTATTATGTGACTCTTCTGCTAATCCCTGAAGTAGTAGTAGAGTGTGTGTTCACTGTGTGCTGGGTGTGTTTCACTAATTCACGGATTGGGATAAATGCAGAGACCAAATTTCCCTCACGGGATCAAAAGAGTATACGTATATACTTATACTAGTTTCCTTTAGAGGACTACAGTGCCAGGGAGGATCCCATATCTGCATGTTCAGCATCTGCCCCAGCTGTGCAGCTCCGTCACTGATGACTGGTCATTCAATCCCATCATGCTTCTCTGCTGGGGCAGCGGCACCTGCACCTACTGTGCCGTGTCTTTCAGGGCTGATTTCAGTGCAGATAAAGGGGCTTTCAGGAAAGATACTCGTGATAATGGGGAGAGCGGCTGTGGGTAACGCGACGAGAAAGTCAGGCTGGCAAAGAGCGTGTTTACCAAGAACCTTTTCCTGTAAATCAAATGTTACGTTTATCTAAAAAATCAAACAGCGAGTGGCAAATTAGCTTTGATAATCCATCAATAGGTCTAAGGCTCACAGACAGACAAACAGACACGCACACACACACATTATGGATTGGATGGAGGGAGATTTTTTTTGTCAGATACTCTCTTAAAATTAATGTGTTGTCCCTATCTGGACACAGCGATGTGTTAAAAAAACAACGGAAGTTGTGTTGTTTTCATCACATTTGTTTTAAGAGTGTACCCAAACCAAAGATATCCCTGAAACCTGCAGTTCTTCAAGTTAACTGACACACAGTGTTGGGAAGTAACGGATTACATGTATTATATGTTGTGGGTTGTTGTTGACACTAGATCTTACAACTTCACATAACTGTTTCATCCACTGCTAATAAAATATAATAGAATGTAATTCAAAGTATTCAAAATACGTTACTCACTTTGAGTAATCTATCAGAATATGGTACAAACAGGGACGGATTACTGCACGGGCCTACCGGGCCCAGGCCCAGGGGCCCAAGGGGTCAGGGGGCCTTAAAGCCCAAGCCTTTGCAGGGAATCATTGCCTCAATATCAACAAATCAGGATGTAGGCTATGAATCTGATTGAATTTAATATTGGCCATCCCCAAAATGCACCAGAATACAGGAAATCACATCAAACAAATTAAAACATTTCTGGGGGAGGAAGCCTACGCTCATTATTTTCAATTTATCAGAGACAACGATAATCTTTTGATTCTTGATAAAGCATAAATGCTCTTTGTCAGCTTCGTGGTGTGAACTTGAATTAAAGAGAATGAAGGGATATAAATGTAAAAAAGAAAAAACAGTGACTTCAGACTTGACTTGCTACTCCACTCAAAAGCCTTCAGACTCGGACTCGAGCTTCGAGACTCCTGAACAAGCTGTATTTCATGCAATTATTGCTTTTTTAATCTAAATGTATTCATGTATTTCTATTTTATTTTACTGCTACATATACTTTGTGAAACGTATAACGAGCGGCATGGCCCCTTTGCCATAATGTGCAATGTAACCGCATGCGCTATGTGCGCACACTCACAGATAATAAAGGCATTGACCATGGCGACAAGAAGTCCTCCCGGAGTTGTGCCTTTTATCATTACTTTCGGTTACAAAAACTTCGTGCACAGAGGAAATAACCGAACAGCTACATGCAAGGTGTGTGGCATTATGCCTATTCAACAACGTCTCTGACTGCGTCATCTCCAAACGCACCCAGATAGGTCAGTCACTTAGGCCTAGCATATAGCGTCACAGGTGACAAGCTAACCATCGCAGTGTTGTTCTGATGCTGGGAACAGGCAGGGATGGGCAAAAATACATCAGAATGTATTTCAAAATAAAATACCTAATACCCTCATTTTTAACGTATCAAAATAAACTACAAAATACACTAACCATATTATGTATCAAAATAAAATACTGTATTTTTGTATTTAGAAAATACTTTTTTCAAGGACGTATGCACTGCAAAAAAAGCTTTTTAATATCCCAAACATTTAGCCTATTAAAACTATATAGTAAAAAATAATACAATTTGGCCCGTCATACCAAATAGTATACCGTATGCAAGTTCATGTAGTGTGATCAGAAGAATAATTCAAGAATTTATTTACATTTAGTCATCTAGCTGATGCTTATCCAAAACGACTGACAGAGCTTTCAATTAACCACATTATAATCAATAGGCCAAAATCATAATTGTGTATCTGTGCCGAATTTCGTAATTCAAGTCCAGTGCAGAACAACTGAATAAGAAAATCATAAGGCTATGTATCTTGAAGTTCCAGTATGTGAGAAACTTGATATGCCTTAATATCTCCAACCTCAAGTATGCAGCTAATAAGGAAATAGAATTGTTATTTAATTAAACAAGGTGAACTTGTCCCCACTGTGGAATGCAGAAATGGATGCTACAAGGAAGGGAATTCAAACACACTCAACACCTTACCATCTATTGATGTCATTGTGGTTCATTGAGATATCTGATATTTTTTCTGTTAAAGATTGGCATGGAGACAATAGGACATGGTTGCCTTTGTCGGTGTCCTTATGTGAACTTGCACAGGTAAACTTGCTCATCTTTACTTGCGTACGACTTCACACCAGTGCTTCAGACCAGAGCTGATGCTTCAACAATAGCTGTCACTGAAAAGCTGTGAGTGTCTTTGAACACAGCTGTTCTCACATTAGCTGATTGCGATAAAAATAAACCATTGTTGCCTAATTACCAATTATTCATTACACCTGTGTGTAGTATCTACTTTTTTTTAGTGTTTTTCACATATAGTATTTTGCAGTATTTCTAAAATACAAAAATACACACCAATAAAGTATTTTGATGCAAAATACAGAGCCATTTCCTTCAACCCAATAAAATACAAATGACAAAATACTATTTTGTATTTGAAATACAAATACATATTACATGTTTCAGAAATACTAAATACCATATGATGACATACTTGTGACATATGATGACATACTTGTTAATACTGTATTTCACCAGTTAGGGCACCGAAATGGCCAGCAGCGGCACTGTCTAGCCTATCTTGACAAGTTTTGGGTTACAATATACAGGTAGTGGGCTCTCTGTTGATTTTAATGAGTAGGTCTAAGCCTAAAGTTACAGCATTTCTATCACAATTGACCAGACTTACAAAATTCTGGCTATGATTGTTCCTTGTATTGCATCATGAGCCATCACTGCGCCTATTGCATTCTACTGTTGTAACTTGCCCAACACTGTTCCCAACACACGTCCCACTTGGTGTCTGTAGTACAGTCAGTCACCTTACTTACAGTGTCCCTCTTGGCAGCTGTTAACCTGTCAGTCATGTATGCATGCAGATGATATGTGAGTCCAGTGAGTTGGGGTCTGCTGGGGTATGCAGTAAATTCAGGCCTGGTTTTACATACAGTACATCTGCCATCAATGTCATGTATGCATGCAGATATGTGAGTCCAGTGAGGTGAGGTGGGATCTGCTGGGGTGTGCAGTAAATTCAGGCCTGGTTTTACATACTGCCATCAATGTGGGCCTGATTCGGCCCAGATGTAGCCCTGATTTGGCAAGTTGTGGCCCTGATCTGATCCTGATTGAGCATATGTCATTCATTCATTCAATCAACCAATCAGCTGCACAGTAACCATCAAAGGCATCAAGAAATCCTTAAAAGAACAGGACATGGCAGAGATACAGTAAGAAACCAGAGATGATCATAAATCACGATTCAGTACGTACCTCAGTGTTGAAGTCAGAGTTTGGTACAGTAAATTGGCGTTAATGAACTAAACTGACATATGGTTCGCCACTCAATATGTTTGCTCAGAAAATCAGAATTTGAAACATGGTCCGCACCCAAAAAAGCCTACTGTTGATTACTGTTTAAGACAGCCATCGGTACATCTGTATTGAACATTCTGTGTTGAACATTCTGTACCTAAACGGTTCAGTGTGAATATGTGTACCTACACTCCTACTTCAAATAAATGGGGTTTAAATAAAATGGGGTTTAAGGTAAAATAAATAAAAATAATAAAATGGATAAAATACATAAATTAATGAAAAATATAGATAGATAGATAGATAGATAGATAGACACTTTATTGATCCCCAAGGGGAAATTCAAGGGGAAATTCAAGAAATATTAAATAAATTTAAATAAAGTAAGTGGATCAAATTGAAAATGAAAATAAAAGACATGGAAATGCTAGTCTTAAAAGGTGTCTTAGGATTTGATGTCAAGCTCAGGTCCTGTGACAGGTTCCAAAGGCAGGGACCATACACACTGAAATCTGCCTCCCCAAAGGAAAAGGGCAAAATCAGTTGGTCTGAGGGACAGACGTACAGTATGTGGTAAAAGCAATTCTCACAGGTACTCAGGCTCTAGATCACTGAGTGATTTGAAAACCAATACAAGTCCATTCTAAATCTAACAGGCAGCCAATGAAGGGACTTTTAAGACCGGTGTGATGTAGGCTCTATTTCTGGTCTTGGTTAAAGCCTTGCTGCAGCGGTCTGTATGGTTTGTAGCCTGTTAATACCTCTCTTGGGTAGACCAAAAAGAAAACCATAGTCAAACATGTATAACCGTAGTCAAACATGCTGGTGACAAAAGCATGAGCTAGTTTTTTTGGGATCTGCTTGTGAAAGACATTGCTGTACTTTTGCAATGTTTCTTAGTCTACTAGTACAGTAAGTCCAGGTTCCACATTCTTGTGTGATTATTCTCATAGTAACTGCTCTTGAGTAGGAGATGTGTGTACCCCATGCAGGGCATGTTCTAGATGGTTTTACAGACCTGAATGTTCTCAGGAGACCAATGAGATGTGTTCTCCTTTAGCAGGGAGTCCCCTGATCTCGATCCTTGGGGCAACTGCACAGCTATCAAATGCGCATGCATGGGGTATTAATAGTGCAAGGCAGCCCCCTTTGGCCTTGGCGTGGCACTACTCTGGGAAAGAGAGGAGCAGACCTGAGAAGGGCTTAAATCCAAATCAGGGGTAAAGCAGGCCCTGTTCTGAGATAGAGTTCCAGTAGTAGACCCTGACTGCACTGAATGTTGATGGTCTTGAAAGTGTTGTGAATCAGCCTCATTTCTGTAAATGTACATACTGCGTACTTCTTATGGTCATCTGTGATTTTTGTACCCATGTGTACCCTGTGTGTGTCTTTGGTCTGTATGCAAGCATCCTTTGTTTATCCTTGAATTCAATGAAAGCCAGTCTAGGCCTTTTGCCTATCACCAGGTGTGAAATGTTAATGTTTGTAGAACAGCATGTGGCCAGGCCTCTGAGGAACTTCCCAGGAAAGGGGGTAGTTTTAATTAAAAGACAATAGAAGTTGACCAGACCTGATGAAGGCCTAATCCTTATCCTCCCTTTCTATTGCATATTCAAACTGGGTTGGACCTAGAGGTCACTCCTTCTTTTGTTTGTAACATAAAGTTAGTACACTGTTTCAGAGAAGTCAGAGAAGTCAGAGAATACTGAGAATCTTGTGAAATCCATGATGGGGTGAAACAAACATGTACTTCTCTCCCTTGAGGGCCACTGGCCCCTCATTGAAAAGAATAAAGCCTGGATCCTGATCTTGCATCGTCCTGATTGAGTCTTAAGAGAAATATGGTAATAAAAATATACTATCAGTCTTTAGCATACCTGTCAAGTCCCTCATTTTATCTACAAGACTCAAATTATTTAAATGATTTTGTCATTTCCCATCCCACACACACTTGACACAGGTCACACATTTCACAGATCACACATTTCACAGATCTTTACTCTCAGGGCTGAGTTACACCAGGCGCGTAACTGAAGTGTTCCGTTCACGTTGCGTCTGCTGCAACAATTAGCTTCCATTATAATCAATGGAAGTAGCTACACCAGACGTGACAGTGGGGCGTACGTTTGAAAAAAATAGACCATTCATCTAAAATGGATTTTACGCGTCGCGAACGGAATGCTTCAGTTACACACCTGGTGTAGCTCATACCTCAGGTGCACATGCAGGTTCAGCTCAGTCACAGATAAGGTGCAGATCCTGCCCAGATCTTGGCCCCTTACTGCCTTAACTTTTGGGGGCATCTAGTCTACATCGGGCACATAGCTGGCCCGGACCATGTAAAGAGACACAAATAAGGTCCAGATCATGCCCAGTTATCTTATATTCAGCGGCTCCCTGATGTGAAACCCGGCAGTCCTGTGTGTTTGTTCAGTGGAGATGGTTTATCAGCCATGTGCTGGGAGTGTCCAGTACTTTTCCACTCCTGAGCAAGACAGTGATTGGTGTTCAAATTCAAAAGTGATTTATCATCAGTCATTTTACGGTTCTGTTTCTGTTGTGTTGTTTTGTTCTTGTTGTTCTGTTCAAGTGCTTGTACTCACTCCACTGGTCAGGTAAAGGGACTGTTCTATGTGAAACTATTTAAGCAGCACCTGTCTGGGCAAACAGTCTTTTCTTTATGCTGGAACTACCCTTTGGAACAGGTTACCTGATACACTCAAGACAGTCAGAAGCATAGGCAGTTTTAAACAGGGTTTGAAGGTTTGGCTTAGGTGCCAAACATAGTCATTACTTATTTTATTGCTTTTTATAATACAGATGAATTTGTTTAATGTATGATGAATGATTGATGTGTGTTGTACTTCCACTTGTCCTCTCCCCCTGCCCTTTAGGGACCACAATGGAAATAAGTCTTTGGGCTTTATTGTGTCATCCCTGACTATTTATGCATTTTAATGTATGACACAGAGTACTGCTTCATATTTTACATGTAAGTGGTCAAAATAAAAGTCAATCAATCAATTAACTATGCTGCTCAGATACAAGGGGCAACGGTCAGAGACGGAGGAATGTTCCAGCGTGTTCTGTGTGCACGTGGAGAGTCTAAGTGTGTGTGTGTGTGTGTGTGTGTGTGTGTGTGTGTGTGTGTGTGTGTGTGTGTGTGTGTGTGTGTGTGTGCGTGGAGATTCTGTGCATGCACGGAAAGCCCCTGTGACTCATGGTCCACTGACAAAGGCAGAGGAAGGTCAGCATGAAATGTTGCATCAGATGAGGTGACGAGTAAAAGTTAACGTCAGTGCCTCACACACACACACACACACACACACACACACACACACACACACACACACACACACACACACACACACACACACACCACACACACACGCACACACTTATGCTGTGTTCTAGACCACTCAGAAGTAGGACATTTCCTAGTTTCCTAGTTTTCCTACCAATTTCATCAAGAAGTTCCCACTTTTAAACTCCGGGCAAGTTAATCTACCTCAACATCAAAGTGGGAAAATGAGCACAGTGAACAGTGGGAACAGTGTTGCGTCCAACCTCTGACGCCCGAATTGTCTGGAATGCAGCACCTTCTAACTGTTTACATCCTTCTACAAAACAAGTCATTCTGAGGTGGATAGGCTATGGCCTTCCTCTCCAACTCTATGCAGCGTGCAAATCATAGTGGATATGGCATTTCATTCAAGGAATATGTGTTTTATTAATAAATAAATACAAACGTTCATAAAGACAAACCAATAAAGACAATGAAACATGGCTCTTCTCTTTGGTCACGCCTGTGAGTGAGCATACAGTAACCTCATGTCAGACTGGCGCTCATAAATGTCTCATAACTTACTAAAGCAGCTGCATACAGTTCCTAGGAAGGGTCTCTCTCTCTCTCTCTCTCTCTCTCACACACACACACACAGACACACACACACTCACACACACACACACACACACAGTTTACTTTGTATGCAGTGCCAATCTTCTCCATTCAGTGAAGGCCTGAAATGAGAAGATCATAAGTGTGTGAGTGTGTGTGTGTGTGTGTGTGTGTGTGTGTGTGTGTGTGTGTGTGTAAGTAATACCTTAGACAGCAGTGCTCTGTTCAGATTGGCACTGAAGTTCAGTGCCACTCGGCTTCTTATTCTCCTTTTCCTCCAAACCAACCAAGCTCTCTGCTGCACTGAGTCATTATGCTACAGAAGAACGAGAGAAAGAGAGAGAGTGTGAGAGTGAGAGAGAGAGAGAGAGAGAGAGAGAGAGAGAGAGAGAGAGAGAGTGAGAGAGAGAGAGAGATAGAGAGAGCAAGAGAAAGGGAAAGGATGGGTCCGGCCACATTAGCAATGATTAATGAGTATGTTTCTATATAACGTCATCATAGGGTTATATTAGTGTGGTATTGTGTAATTAATCTTTAGTTCGGGCAGCTGTGGCCTACTGGTTAGCGCTTTGGACTTGTAACCGGAGGGTTGCCGGTTCGAACCCCCGACTATTAGGCACGGCTGAAGTGCCCTTGAGCAAGGCACCTAACCCCTCACTGCTTCCCGAGCGCCGCTGTTGTTGCAGGCTGTGCTGGGATTAGTGTGTGCTTCTGTTCACTGTGTGCTGAGTGTGTTTCACTAATTCACGGATTGGGATAAATGCAGAGACCAAATTTCCCTTACGGGATCAAAAGAGTATACATACATACATGGTTGTGTGTGTAGTGATTTTTTCCTGCCATCCCAGTGTGTTGTTGAGTGTGGTGTTGTTTTTCTCACCATGGTGGATACGATGAGGGACACAGCGGTGCGGTTCTTCCAGCAGGCCCAGTGCAGCTGCAGCAGCCTCGTCTGGGATGTCCTCTCCTGAACACATGCACGCCACACACACCAGTACCGCTGTCTGGAGCAGCACACATGCAGCGCACACACACACACACACACACACATTAAGACTAACATACTACATTCACTCACACTCAAGATATCACATACACTAAACACGATGTTGTCACACACACACAGACACACATTTACATGAGTTTATGTTCACACACACACACACACACACACACACACACACACACAAACCACTCTTATACGCCATCTTCAAAAATGATTTACCATCAGTTTTGTGTAAAGCAACTGTACAAATGTATGCTGATGATTCCACATTGTATTATGCTGCAGAAACTATCAGTGAATTGGACAATGTTTTATCAGATGAACTTGTCTAGGGAACCTATAGAACAGGTAGATAAAGTAAAATGACTGGGTACAATAATAGATAGCCAGCTCTCATGGGCAGAACACATCGATACCATAGTAGAAGAAGATGAGTTGTGGTATCTCCATGGTGAGGAAAAGTCTTTCTTATGTCCCTACACACATCGTGGGACAGGTAGCTAAATATTTAATTTTAAGTCACCTGGATTATTGTGCACCTGTATGGTCATCAGCATCTAAAGGTCAACTAAAGAAATTACAAACTGCACAGAACAGAGCGGCCAGGTTAGTATTGCATTGTCCCATAAGAACGAACATAAGTAGTATGCACCGCCGATTCTCTTGGTTAATGGTAGAGAATAGGCTGGATTTCAACACCGTAGACTCTCTTGGTTAATGGTAGAGAAGAGGCTGGATCTCTTGGTTAATGGTAGAGAATAGGCTGGATTCTCTTGGTTAATGGTAGAGAATAGGCTGGATTTCAACACAGTCGACTCTCTTGGTTAATGGTAGAGAATAGGCTGGATTTCAACACAGCCGACTCTGTAGAGAATAGGCTGGATTTCAACACAGCCGACTCTCTTGGTTAATGGTAGAGAACAGGCTGGATCTCTCTTGGTTAATGGTAGAGAACAGGCTGGACTCTCTTGGTTAATGGTAGAGAACAGGCTGGATTTCAACACAACTACATTTTTCAGAAACATTGTCTTTTCTTCTCAACCTGTTTTCTTATACGACCAAATTGTTGGGTGTGATCAAGTTCATTCTCATTTGACTAGGTGTGATCAAGTTCATTCTCATTTGACTAGGTCAGCTGATGATGGCCAGGTGATATGTGTCAGATGTTTGGGCAAAGGCAGTTGTAAGCACTTTATTTACTTTCGCCACAGATAAGCCAGTCAGGAGAAAAAGAAATTAACTAATTTTTTTATAGGGCTGTCAATCGATTAAAAAAAAAATCTAATTAATTACATACTCTGTGATTAATTAATCTAAATTAATCGCATATATAATTTTTGCTGTGAAAATATTTTACATTTTTAAATTCAAATAAATCATTGAATAATCAGCATTAGTGACATTAAAGTTCAAAAACTCTTTTATTATAATTTTAATAATGGCCATAATAATCTATGATATGACCTAATATGCTGAGGAAATAAATTCAAAAGTGCTTCGGGAAGAAGTTGTTTTTCACATACAAGGTATTTCAGGCCACAGATATAACACTCAGCACATTTTCTTCTCTCTCCTTCATTTTACAGTCTAATGGTTAATGACTACAACCGCTCAAGGTCAAAGGTCATACGGAATCGATTAATCTGCGTTATTTTTTTAATCAGTTATTTTTTCTCAAATTAATTAATAGAAATTAATCAGTTATTTTGACAGCCCTAATTTTTTACCAAAAAAAAATTAAAGAAAAAAAAACTCCAATACAACAACTCTCAATTAACACTAAAACTTAAACTTTAAAAATAGCTTCAATAATCACCACTCACAATAAGTAACAATTCTCCTATTGGCTGATGCACACAGCTAGTCAAGGTTTAGGTGCTGTCTTGAGTTTACCTCACCCTTCTCTCTCTTAGACCTGTTTTGGCCCAGAATATATTTCACATGGCCTGGCATGGCCATAGCCCATTATACTAACCAAAATCAATTATCTCTTCAAACATACATTTCTGGATCAAACGTCACCATACATAGTCAACAGAATACTCTCCACATGTCCCTCCAACTGCCAAGTATCATTATACATCCTCTGTATCCCCCTTAAATATTCCCCCAACCCATGAAAGTCAAAAACACCCCTCTCATCCCACACACTTGATACCTGCACATCTCTGATGTCACACCCCCCAATGCACAAAGTCCTTCCCGACTTCACGTCGGGTCCTTTCCCAGCCTACAGCACCCGGAAGCCAGCGTGGCCGCAGCGTGAGTGTTTCATAGTCCTTGTCTTTGTTTGGGAACTGTTCGTACCGGGTTTCATTGTCTTCCCGTAACGTCGCGATTTATGTTTGTGTTGCAGGCGGCGTCCTGAATGCCTTGGAATGTCATGTTCGTGTGTGCGTTGGAATATTATGTTTGTGCTAACGTGCTAATAAAAGGGTGTTTGTGAATCCCGGTCTCATTCCCGTTCGGATCAGCTGTATTCACTTTAGGGGTAGCCGCACCGCTACACAGACACACACATGAGTTTATGTTCACACACACACACAAACTCACACACACAGACACACACTTACATGAGTTTATGTTCACACACACACAGACACACACAGACACACACATGAGTTTATGTTCACACACACACAGACACACACACACACTTACATGAGTTTATGTTGTTTCTGGGCCTGTTTTACTTTTCGTCTCCTGTGAACAAACTGCAACCAGTGTGAGAACACACCCTCACACAACCTCACCCTCCGATGAGCCTGAAACTTAACAGACGCACACAGAGCACACACACACAGAGCGCACACACACACACACACACACACCATGAGAGCAGACCCTGTGAAAAGCCCTGATGTGACACGCACCTCATACTTCTGAAGAAGTTCCTTTACCTTCTCCCTCCAGATGCTCAGCGCGGCCCTCAAGACGCCCCTCCTCCTCGCCTCACACACGCGCACCAAGCACACTCGCTCGGCCCTCTGGGATAGCGTGGTCCTCCTCCATGTGTGAAACACCTGCCGCACGAGCGTGTCACACCCTCGCGCCCCTGTGTCCTCACACGCTGAGTGCCAGCCCTGAAACGCTCTGGAACAGAGAGACGTCCAGGTGCCCTCGGGCATGAAATGGGCAGCACTTCATTCCATTTGCTGTGTTTCGCTGTGTGTTGGCATGGCAACACACAGAATATGCTTTTCCCCTGACTGCATTACATTACAATACTGTATCAATGGATACACAACGAATTCAGTAAAACATGACTCCCTGAATGTGTGTGTGTGTTTGTGTGAATGTGTGAATGTGGATGTGTGCATTTATGTGTGTGATATTAGGGGCCCGTTGCACAAAAGCAGAATTAAGACATCCGGGATAAGATCACAGGATCACAGATTCACTGATTCACCATGGCAATTAGAGCGGCTTCATTGCTTCTTCTACGGTGTGAAGTAGGTAGCGATAGCCTTTTCACCACAGCAACAAACAGCAACACCTCTGTTTAGGAGAATATTGCAACTAGTGTCACGGCCACCACCACGCGCAAAATGGTTAGACACTCCCGTGACGTCAGAATGTCGCATGACAGGTCGGGAATGGCGAGTATGTAAAAGTTATTTAATGATCACAAACGTTTAAATAATGACAGTGGGTCTAGGTATATGTGATAACAATGTGTAGTGGGCAGTGGAATAACTATTGGTTTCCGTTTGCGGTGACTGCTGACTGAGATAAGGGATGAGATTAAATAGATCCTGGAACTTAGCCTGGTCTGGAGCAGGCTAGCTCCACAGAATAAATCGCCATGGTAACTTATACCATAACATATCCTGCTGCCCCCTATCCCGCTTTTGTGCAACCGGATCACGGATAAATTGAGCCAGGATAACCAAGACATCCCGGCTTAATCCCTTATCCTAGTTTTGTGCAATAGGCCCCAGATGGGGTAGGTGTGGGGTGTGTATGTGTGTCTACCTGTGTAGCAGTAGTTTGTTGTGATGCTGTGAGGCCTCTTGGTGGCGCTGGTGAGCTCTGAGCCACTGGTGGAAACTTCTAGAAACCCTCCTGCCATCCAACCATATCCACATGGCATCTACCATCATCCTCTGTGCTCTGCGATCTAAACCACACACACAGAAATATACACACATATGCACACAGACACAGACACACACGCACACACACGCACACACACACACATTGAAAATGTGGCCAGGAAAATGTGACAAGAGGAGCACGAGGTGTTCAGTCACACAGTATGTGTGTGTGTGTGTGTGAGAGAGAGAGAGAGAGAGAATGTGTGTATGAGGGACAGAGAGTGGGGAAGAGTGAGTGTGAGTGTGTAAGATAATGAGCTTGTGTGTGTGTGCGAGTGTGTGAGAGAGGAAGAGAGATTATTATGTACACAGAGAAAGAAAAATATATTACACTTTGGAATCAAGTCACCAAAATCCAACATAAACTCGAATGCTATTTGGATATTAACCTAATTAGACCCATATCTTACTACTGTACATTAAAAGATAAAATGCTTACAAAGGTTTGGCAAAGGCTCTACTAATGTGCAGACTCAGTGAGCACAACCTGGCTATAGAACGTGGAAGGTGAATACAGGCTGTGCCCTCACTGTAATCAAAGTGCAGTTGAAACAGAGCTATATTTTGGGCAGCCGTGGCCTACTGGTTAGCGCTTTGGACTTGTAACCGGAGGGTTGCCGGTTCAAACCCTGACCAGTAGGCACGGCTAAAGTGCCCTTGAGCAAGGCACCTAACACCCCCTCTGCTCCCCGAGCGCCGCTGTTGAAGCAGGCAGCTCACTGCGCCGGGATTAGTGTGTGCTTCACCTCACTGTGTGTTCACTGTGTGCTGAGTGTGTTTCACTAATTCACGAATTGGGATAAATGCAGAGACCAAACTTCCCTCACAGGATCAAAAGAGTATATACTTACTTATACTATTTCCTCACTGTAATCAAAGTGCAGTTGAAACAAAGCTACATTTCCTCATGGAGTGTAGTCATTATACAGACCTCAGATGTGAATGTCAATACAAAATTCAGCGATAGTTCTCAGACCAAACTAATAAAGGAAAACTAAAATTGCAATAGCAGCAGCAAGAAACTGCAATAGCAGCAGCAAGCATAAAAGCATAAAAAACCAGTGAGGCCATCCCACTCTTCAAAATAAATGAATAAATAAATATGTATATGTTTGTTTTAGCCTTTCATCCATTTATTTAATTCTTTGGGAATGTATTCCTTCTTTTTAATACTTAATACTAGTTTACATGTAATACTAGTTTTTCTTTATTCATTTCATTTGTTCTTTTATTCATTCTTTCTGTTATTATCATTATTAATCATATATATTATTACAATTAACATTACCGTTATTAGTGCTATTTTTTTTATTTTATTATTTTTTTTCAATGCTTTGGCAATATTGAAAAATGCACAGTCATGACAATAAAGCACATTAAATTGAATTGAGAGAGAGAAATGTGTGTGTGTGTGTGTGTGTGTGTGTGTGTATGTGTGTCTGTGTGTGTGCGTGTGTGTATGTGTGTCTGTGTGTGTGCGTGTGTGTGTGTGTGTGTGTGTCTGTGTGTGTGTGTGTGTATGTGGTGTGTGTGTGCGTGGTGTGTGTGTGTGTGTGGTGTGTGTGTGTGTGTACCATAGAGTATCTACCTTTAGTCCACAGGAGCCAGGTGTTGAGAGCCTCTCTTGCCGTCCTCCTCTCGCACTCGACTCTCAGATATTCAGCCACACACAGCTCCTCTGTGCTCTCCCTCCACACACTAAAACACTACACACACACACACAACATACACACACACACACACACACACACACACACACAACATACAGACACATACGCACAGCACACACACACACAACATACAGACACATACGCACAGCACACACACACACACACACACACACACACACACACACAACATACAGACACACACACAACATACAGACACACACGCACAGCACACACACACACACACACACACACACGCAACATACAGACACATACGCACAACACACACACACACACACACACACACACACACACACACACACACACACAACATACAGACACATACGCACAGCACACACACACACACACACACACACACACACACACACACACACACAACATACAGACACATACGCACAGCACACACACACACACACACACACAACATACAGACACATACGCACAGCACACACACACACACACACACACACAACATACAGACACATACGCACAGCACACACAAACACACAGAACATATAGACACATACGCACAGTACACAGACACACACACAAAACAAACAGATACATACGCAGAGTACACAGACACACACACAAACACATGCAACATATAGACACATACGCACAGTATACAAATGTGCGCGCGCACACACACACACACACACACACACACACACACACACAAAACAAACAGATACATACGCAGAGTACACAGACACACACACAAACACACGCAACATATAGACACATACGCACAGTATACAAATGTGCGCGCGCACACACACACACACACACACACACACACACACACACACACACACGCACACACAACATAATGACATATACGCACAGTACACAGATACACACACACACACAACATATAGACACATACGCACAGTACACACACACATGCAGATACACACAATACAGACAAGAACAACACAGACTGGTCATTTTTATAATTCATTTTAATCCTCCTCCTCACAACATCGTCTCAATATGCTCAAAATGAGTATTGGGTGGATGGGTGAGAATGGGTGGATTAACAGTCAAATGTGTGTCTACATTTGTGCTTGCTTCGTGTGAATCTGCACGCACATACGAGCAGGTGTGTGTCTGGTGTGCACATGTGTGTGTCTCTTCACCACACCTGTTGCAACAGACTCCTGCTGCGTCTCCTGTGTGCCTCTCGCCCCCTAGTGGCTGCTCTCCAGTACTGCAGGCTGCGTGCCATCCACCGCCTGTTGAGCTGGCACAGCCTCTGCTCCAGAGCGGCATGCCTGAGGCCAGCCTGGCACAGCGCCTCCAGCCAGCGGGTAAAGCAGGCCCCCAGCAGCCTCTGCTCGCGGGCACACTGGAGCCAGGCCTCCTTGTACTGGTTCCGCTGGGTGGCCTCGGTGTGGTCCTGCCAACCCAGCAGAACTCTGAGAAGAACCGATCAGGAGGGATTTTGCAAGAGCTAATGCGTGAGAGTGTGGTTTTTCAACTTTGTTTTCACAGTCTTTTTTCAAACCCTCACCCTAAGCAGTATTTTCAGTTTGGAGTTCTATATCTTGTATATATTCAGATGAGCTCATAGTTATTCATAGTCAAGCTATATTTGATTTGATTTGGAGAAAGCACTAGCACAATGTATTATCAGAGTCAGGGTGCTGTATGGTATGACTGGATTAGGGTTCAGTGTTTCCCCTAGAAATTTTTCCAGCAGCGGTGCTATTACTTGGCGGGAGGGGGGGGTTGTTGCGCATTTTTTTTAATTTTTTTATATCATACCTTCGTGTTTCTTTTGTGGACATTTTCAGCTTTCTTTTACATTATTGGTTAAAAATGATAGAAGAAAAATTAAATGGCACAACCATTTAATGACCATTAATAATTAAAAGATTATTTACAATTTATTTAAATTTGTCTTAATGGCAAAGGCCACACCCAATCTGCGAGCACTTAATTTTTCTGGGCTTTGAATTGAATTGAATTGTGGGGGGGCCATTAATGCTGACACGCATGCACGTAGCCAGATGCTCTCCTTGTAGTCTAATTCTCAGTCCCAAAACAACAAACCCACGTATAAAAAAGTAAATACTCACTTTTCTTCTACATCACTCCCACAGTTACCATACAACTCACTCACAATTAACTCGAAAAAGACCTAGGCTACTTGATTGAAGTGCGACCGTTCGTCTCACCGTCAAGAGAACGCTGAAGTTATGAGAACATGTCTTTCTGATAAGAGAATATAGGCTCCTATATGTCTAATGCCGTAAACGTAGAAAAGGTCTGTTTGTGATAGCCTATTATAGCTAAGTGGACAGAATTTTGGCTATACGTATATGCCAACATATGCTCATATTTCCTTTAACTATCAGACAGTTTAAACAGGCCTAGACTGTGTTCGCCTAGCTTTCCCATGCAAACATTACATATAGCCCTACGCTAACGTTACAAGTCTAGGCTACAATTAACGTTAAGACCATACACCTTGTAGCACATTGGTTTACTCTATTGCATTACTTACGTTTTAATAATTTGTCGTTGAATGTTGATGGAGGCTCATCTTTGGGAAATCAGCTCTCTGGATAAAATTGTCAGCCGGAGCAAGAGTTCTCAGAGTTGACGACACGGGGGGTAAATCCAATCAGCAGAAAGAACCGCATCACAACAGTAGGCTAAATCGCAACAAACTTTTTTCCCCCCATGTTAAATTCATTTCGGTAATCATGAATTGGTTTCTTTTATTTGATGTAGGCTAGGAGAGGAGGATGCATGTTTCACATTAGTGTCAATGTGTCAAAGCAGGCTTTGGATCAGAGGAATTGCTCAAGCTTAACATATGGCATAGGCTACAAGCGAATTCACGGCATACAAACAGCTTCGTGATGAAATATAACTAATATCATTTTTTATTGTCACCAGGCCTATAAGTAGACTATTTATTGTGTAACCTACAAGTGAACGATGACACCATAGGCTACACTGTGGCGGAGCAAGACCCCATCAGTCGGATAGCTAAACAATGTAACCGTGTTCAGAACGTAGGCTAGCCATATGGGCTGCAGACTTGTCTTTGGGCTTGTAATCACCTGACACATCATGCCGCATATATGTCCTGAATAATGAGA
>NC_055963.1:8285312-8287812 GCF_018492685.1 Alosa sapidissima
GGCTCGGGTTGTTTTGGACTGATTTCCATCTGCTTTGGAAACACGTTCCTGCTCATTCTGTCTTATGCAAGTGGGAAATTGATGAGTGATGAGGATTAGGATGAAGATGATGATGAAGATGATGATAAAGATGATGATGATGATGATGATGATGATATTGCCAGTTGTTCCTGAGGACCCTGCATTCCACACTATCTACATTCTGACGAAAGATGCTATCCTTTTTCATACAGAATGTGTATTTTGCCCGTAGGGGTGGGTAGGGTATTCCAAATACCTGGGTTAGTTACTAACCTGGGGTGCGTTTCCCAAAAGCATAGTTGCTAACCTCTTAGCAACTTAGTTGGTTGGCAATGGGAAATTGCATTGCTAACTTAGTTAGCAACTATGCTTTTGGGAAACGCACCCCTGGATAGGTTACCTCAGAGTAAGCGCTAAACCTTCAGGCCAACACCCACTGGCGGCGCCTGATGCGCGTGAAGTGACGCCAAAGTTTAGAACATCATTATTTTCAACGGAGCAAAGCCCACTAACGGTGTCTGACACGTGTCGATGCCAACATTTTGTTCTACCTCTTGAGCGTTAAATCCATAGACACGAATGCCATCACCAGTGGGCATTGGCCCTAAGAGAAGACCCCTTTGGCTTCATTCCCCTATGGTTGCCTTTGGACTTTCTGAGTAAAAGTCGCTACAATATGTGCTTAGATTTAGTATGTTTCTGATTCCACATTCAGACCAAATTTGGGTTATATGTTTCTTCCCACTTCAAACATTTAGGCCATAAAGCTAAACATTTAAACAGAACATTTAACAGAGATTAAGATAAGCTTGAGAAATGGTCATCAGAAATGTTACAGATGTGTCAGTTAAATCTTTTGCTTACATCGACAAAGCCATTACCCAGCACTCTGCATCAAGAATTCCTTGAGTGAAACAATTCTATGCAATATTTATTGTGAACATTTTGAAAAGGTTTCAAGTTACATCAACTAATCATGAGGTATGCAAATGCTGAAGTTCATGGTTTGCTCACTAATGTATTTAACAATTTTAAAGGATGGATCTTTGATGCAAAAGGTCAGCTGGATTACTTCAGCACATTTAAAAAACTATAATCAATAAAATGAGCAAGATCAGGGCTAGGCATGCTTGCAGTGTTTGAATTGGTCTGTCTGTGTGGTGTGTGTGTGTGTGTGTGTGTGTGTGTGTGTGCGTGTGTGTGTGTGTGTGTGTGTGTGTGTGTGTGCATGTGTGTGTCTCTGTGTGTGTGTCATTCAGGTGTTTATGTGTGCATGTGTGTGTGTTTTCTGGAAGTTTACTTGAATGTGTGTGTGTATGAATAATCTCCAGGTCTGTGTGTGTGTGTTTGTATCATCTACATGTTTGTGTGTGTGTGTGAGTTTGTATCATCTCTGTGTTTGTGTGTGTGTGTGTGTGTGTGTATCATCTCTATGTTTGTGTGTGTTTGTATCATCTCCATGTCTGTGTGTGTGTGTGTCTCCATGTTTGTGTGTGTATCATCTCCATGTGTGTGTGTGTGTGTGTGTGTCTCCATGTATGTGTGTGTGTGTGTATCATCTCCATGTCTGTGTGTGTGTGTGTATCATCTCCATGTCTGTGTGTGTGTGTGTGTATCATCTCCATGTTTGTGTGTGTGTGTGTGTGTGTGTGTGTGTGTATCATCTCCATGTCTGTGTGTGTGTATGTATCATCTCCATGTCTGTGTGTGTGTATGTATCATCTCCATGTTTGTGTGTGTGTGAGTGTGTGTGTGTATCATCTCCATGTTTGTGTGTGTGTGTGTGTGTGTATCATCTCCATGTTTGTGTGTGTGTGTGTGTGTGTGTGTGTGTGTGTGTGTGTGTGTATCATCTCCATGTCTGTGTGTGTGTATGTATCATCTCCATGTCTGTGTGTGTGTGTGTGTATCATCTCCATGTTTGTGTGTGTGTGTGTGTATCATCTCCATGTTTGTGTGTGTGTGTGTGTGTGTGTGTTTCATCTCTGTGGGGTGTTGAGGCAGAGCTCTGTGAGCTCCACTGGGTGATCGATTACACTGAAGATGAGGAAGATAGAGCAAGGGAGGATGACGAAGATGCATTACCTTTAATCTGTGTGCACTCGGGTGCAGGGAACAACTAGCAGACGTCTCATCGGCTACACACACACTGCAGGACACACACACACACAAAGATAAGAGGATTAGAGGAGTCTGGGGGTTAAGAACATCAAGTCTGTTTGTTTTCCTGAAGAAAACAAAAACTATAAAACTATACACCCCCTTCCTGCTGAATCAGACAACTACAGTGTGCAAGAAATAACAATCAAGAGATAGTGATACTACGCCACGTCCCCAGACAACCTGTTGATAAACAACCACCTTATTTCCGATTCCAAAATTACGATGAGGAATTATGTCTCGCACACATGTATGCAGTCCCGACGTGTGTAATGTGTGAAGGTCTGCTCTTTCTCTTTCTGTTTAGACTTCACTGGCA
>NC_055963.1:8292812-8317812 GCF_018492685.1 Alosa sapidissima
AGGCACGGCTGAAATGCCCTTGAGCAAGGCACCTAACCCCTCACTGCTCCCCGAGCACTGCTGTTGTTGCTGGCAGCTCACTGCGCCGGGATTAGTGTGTGCTTCCCTTCACTGTGTGTTTCACTAATTCACGGATTGGGACAAATACAGAGACCAAATTTCCCTCATGGGAAAAAAAAAGAGTATATATACTTATACTTAAGTATCCTACTGGTAGTATACTATCACTGTGGTACCTTCCCACAGCACAGGCCAGGACCACTGGGAGAATTGTACCACTCGAATTCCATTAACTCCACAAATGTGTCCTTATTGAAGTCTACATTTATATAGCCTTGCTGGACTGCTCCTAGCAGCATACACCTGGCCTAATAGAGTCTGACTTCTGTGAGGGATAATAGCCTGACTACAGACAAACCCCTCAGGAGTGAAATGGTCTGCCGCACATACAGAGAGGCCTAGGACAGTGTTTCTCAAACCTTTTCAGATCAAGGACCACCTAACCAATCAAAAAAACCCTCACGGACCACCTAACCAATAAAAAAAAAACCTCACGGACCACCTAGCTAAAAAAAACAGTTGATCTACTTCAACAGTAGCCTATATTACACAATAGGCCTACTCACTGACCCACCTTGCCTATTGTCTTTGCACCTTGCTTATTGTGTCAGAGAATTCAATTCATATGATTTAAATTGGCGTAGCTTACATAGGCAATGTTGCAGATTTACATGCAAGTTGGTTCAATACATAGACTGTAGTATATATAGAACAGTCTATGGTTCAATATTACAAACAACTCATCTATATTATATTTTACCACGTCTGCTCGCAGACCACTTGAGATAGTTTGTGGACCACCAGTGGTCCCCGGACCACACTCTGAGAAACACAGGTCTAGGAGATAAGAGACTGAATGGTTGCTCCACAGGTAGATAGCTACTACACACACCTGAGAGTAAGCTGTTCCACCTGGTTCTGAGAAATGCACTGTATCTGAAATGAACTCTGTTAAAGGTAGGTCCTTAATTCTGGCGAAAGGCTGTTGATATGTGAGCTCAGCAGCCAATCAAATGACATCCTTCCCTTTCATCCTTTTGAAGCAATGTGCTAATTGGCTAGATCAAGTGTATAGCTTGGATGGAACCACTATATTTGATAATCATTAGGGTACCAGTTTTGTTTCATTGTACCAGGCCTACTGTATGTCAAAAGCAGGCTTGGATGAAGCTGGGAAGGATTAAACACACGGTTTCCACACCGCGGTAATCGACCGTGATAACTATGATATTGTAAAAGAAAACGGTAAAAAAACGGTCAACGTTTTTATCGCAGTTTACCATTAAACCGGTAATCGTTACATCCCTATCCACACTTCATTGGTTCATTGGACTTCCGAGGGCCCTTACATTTAAAACGAGACATTGAGAACTTAATTAAACGATTGGTAGTTTACTGGTAGTTACTGGTAGTTACTGACAAGACGATTTATACAGACAGTATCTTCACAAAGTTTAGCGTTTGCAGCCATCTTAAATTTAGTCATGATAAGTCGAGCGACGAGTACGAATGAACAGGTATAATAAGGGATCAGATTCCAAAAATAATTGTGTGGAAATGCATGGATTCCAGTTTCTTCCAGTAGCAGCAACTGGAATCCATGCATTTACACAGAATTATTTTCCCCTTTAACGGCGCAAAGCGCGATGTCAAATAAATGCATCAGTATTTTGATATTCAACGGCGCATTTGAAGGAGGCTGCTTGCGAGACCGTATGGAATTCCACTAAACAATGCTTTACTAAAACCTAGCATAACCTTCACGCATTTGCACTCGTCTATTATTTGAACTCATTGGCAAAGTGAAACTAACTTCACCATGGTGTCAGTCAACGACAATACAGTTATATGCAGTTACTTTCACTATTGACTTACAATGGGTTACCATCGAAAACATAGGCTGGAAAAAACAACTCTTACCCTAATATTGCTCAAATGACTGAATAAAACAGCATTTATCCTGTTTCTTCTATCTCATGACAGTGCGTCTTCAGCAGTGCTCCATACGTGTCTCTCGCCTCTCCCCTAATCACTTTTAACCGTCATTACCAATTTGCAAATTATAGTGAAAACTTACTCATCATGAACTGTACAGTATTTCGTAATATCTTTATTCTAATTATGTTTCCTATTGTAATCGTGCAATTTGTAATGTTTTGCTTGGACGTGCGCTGGTGTGCGTTCATGGATGATAGGTGCACCCGCCAATATGACTGTTGACAATGTGATCTTAAAATAACATATAAACAACTTGCCATAGACCTCTGACCAGGTGTACAATAGCGATTTTTAGACAATGCGCTAAGCCACTCCCTAAGTTGTTAATTGCCACACCCCTGGGCGCATTGTTTAAAAATTAAACGTGCAAAATAAGGAATTAAATTCGCGCCGGGTGGAAAACGAGTTTTACGCCATGCGCCAGTGTGCAAAATACAGCCCCCCGTGATTTCTAAGCTGTATTGTGCCAAGCAGGTGTAGACTCACCTGGCTATAAGATGTGATCTCTCTCTGTTGTTGTGACGAGTGGTAGTTCTCCTCCACCACACTAGGAGGCAGTGTTGGAGGACACTCCTCCTGATCAACTCAGCACTCTCCTTCGCCTCCGTCAGACGACCACTCCTACGCCTCTCCAAGCGCTCCAACCACACACGCCATGCAGCGGACAACACACACAGCCTGAGAGAACAAATGCGCGCGCGCACACACACACACACACACACAGACACACACAGAGAGACACACACACACACACACACACAGACACACACAGAGAGACACACACACACACAAAGAAAACACACACACACACACACACACACACGCAAGTAAATGAGTGGAGAGAAAAGAACAGTTGCTTGATTAACTGAACCAATTAGATTATGTGCCAACTTCTGTGTTCTCATTGAGTTCCAATAGAAACCCTACAGGATGCCTCAGTGGGTGTAGGAAGGGTTTAATGAGAAACTCCAAGCTAGCAAGGCAGATTAGTGGTCCCATGAATCTGCTACTAGTGCAACATCATGATAATTGGATGGCTTCATATATGGAACAATGATCAAACGCGACTCATGGGTAGTTGAGAAATAAATGAACGAATGAATGGGTAGTTGAGAAATAAATGAACGAATGAATGGGTAGTTGAGAAATAAATGAACGAATGAATGAATGAATGAATGAGAGCACAAACAGATGGATACAATGCATATGTTACAGTAATATACCTGTGCGGCCTATGTGTATGTGATTCAACTGAATTTCATTCATTTATATAGCACCATTAACAATGAACACTATATCAAAGCACTTAACAGAGCTCAAGACCTGAGCCTCCCAGAACAAGCACAAGGCTTACCAAAGCATCCTTTTAAGGGCATAATTACACTATGCCATCCGTACTGTACCTGAGTACGTTTGACCCCCAAAGTCTGGATCGTTGGACCTGTGTGATCGCTACGTACCGTAAATGGATAAGCGTACCGTGTCCGGTTCTGCTTGAGGTGGTGGACTCTGGCATGGTACGGTTGGGCTTATGATGGTAATGGAACACGCCCTTATGCAAAGATTCTAGAGCACAGCAGCTCAACTGTGCCTGGGTACAGTTTGATAGTATGCAGTGTGAGTGCAGACCAAGAATGGGAGAGAACTGTACTCCAGCAAGGTACAAGTGAACTGTGCCCATTGTGTGAGTATGCCCTAACAGGAAGAAACCTAGAGCTATGAATGAGTGAATGAATAAACGAGTGAACAAATGAATGAACGAGTGAGCGAATAAGTGAGTGAGTGAGTGAGTGAGTGAATGAGTGAATGAATAAACGAGTGAACAAATGAATGAACGAGTGAGTGAATAAGTGAGTGAGTGAATGAGTGAGTGAGTGAATGAGTGAATGAATAAACGAGTGAACAAATGAATGAACGAGTGAGTGAATAAGTGAGTGAGTGAATGAGTGAGTGAGTGAATGAATAAACGAGTGAACAAATGAATGAACGAGTGAGTGAATGAGTGAGTGAATGAATGAATGAATGAATGAATGAATGAATGAGTGAGTGAGTGGGTGAATGAATGAGGGAATGAGTGAGTGAGTGAGTGAGTGGGTGAGTGGGTGAATGAATGAGTGAATGAATGAATGAATTAATGAATATTGGTGTGGCCATACCTGTGCTGGCCTGTGGCTTGCTGTTGTCTTTGGTGAGCAGATGTCCAGGCAGTGAAAGCTCGTTTCTGCAGCTGGTGTCTCCAGCACTGTCGGGCCTGCTGGTGTCTGATGCTGACTAATGTCCAGAAAGCGAAAGTGTGTTTCTGCAGGGTGAGGTGCCACACTCGCCCGGCCTGTTCCTCCCGCTCTGCACACTGTCTCTGCCTCACACACTCACGCCGCCACCGCAGCCAGTGCTTATACAGCAGGGCCAGGCTGCACACACACACACACACACACACACACACACACCGAAATACATAAAGACAGGATAAAAGCACACACAATGTGTGTCAAATGAAGCAAGTGAAAATTTCACCTCTGACTCAGTGAGGGATCAAGGGTGTGTTGGGAAAACAACAGAGGTGTGAGAAAAGAGGGGATGGTTGGCGCACACACACACACACACACACACAAACACACACATACACAGTAAGAGCAGTAAGCTCACCAGGAGCACACACACACACACACACACACACACACACACACACACACACACACACACACACACACACAGTAAGAGCAATAAGCTCACCAGGAGCACACACACACACACACACACACACACTCCCAGAGTGTAGCACTGTAGCTGCTCTAGCTGTTGGCTAGTCAAGTTAGGTAGAGCCGATAGTTTTAGTTCTCTTTCCATATCGACAGTACTCGTTGACCTTGAGAAACAGAGATTTATGTGAAAAATCGCCGGAAATTCTCCTTTAAAGCACAGTAGTCCAGAGTGGAGGAGTCTCAACACACAGCTTGCCAATACACACATAGAAACCACAAGCTCCAACATGAGGTTAGGTGTGTGTGTGTGTGTGTGTCTGTGCTTGTACCATACCTGGGGTGTGGAGTCTAATTGTACTACATGAGCTGTGACTTAAAAGCCCAATAATCTTAATCTTAAACAGAAGACATGATAAGTGTCATTATATGCTGTGTGTGTGTCATTATAGGTGGTGTGTGTGTGTGTGTGTGTGTGTGTGTGTGTGTGTGTGTGTGTGTGTGTGTGTGTGTGTGTGTGTGTGTGAGAGAGTGTGTGTGTATGTATCATTGTGCCATACCTGGGGTGTGGAGCCTGTTTGTATTACATGAGCTATGACTTACAAGCCCAATAATCCAAAAGATAGGTGTCATTATAGGCTGTGTGTGTGTGTGTGTGTGTGTGTGTGTGTGTGTGTGTGTGTGTGTGTGTGTGTGTGTGTGTGTGTGTGTGTGTGTTTGCCTGTGTGTGAGGTGTGAAAGTCACAGGAAGTCAAGACAGTTTATGAGGTAATGTCTCCACACCGGTGACTGGCAGTGTGGTTTCGTAAGGAGATTCTCATCTTCTATGACATGAGCAAAACAAGGCGTACAATAGTCTTTGTGCACATGGGCATGTCTGAACAGGAGAAAGTGGCTTTCAGAACTCAGAGCTAGAATGGAGTAATTTTGCCAACAGGGTAAAACAAACACTCTCTGCAAAACTGTGGTTGGCTTAATTGGGAGCATTTAACTGCTTCTGCTGTATCCAATTTAATCAAGTGCAGGAAACCATTCTATTTACCCCGAATCTGTTCTCACCTAAGAATGTTATGACAAATGCTATGTCATAACAGCACAGGCTAGGGTTTCACCTTGAATGCTTTACACATGAAGATGAATAAAGAATGAAAAGACATAAGGTAAAAATGTTTAATGTAAATATATGGGTACAGTTTACTTGACCGTATCGACATAAGACTGACATGACACTGTCTTGAATGTGTCATAAACAAGTCATAAATGTTTATGACATAACACTTCTGTTATTAAGTGACATTTGGTTTTTGTCATAATAAATTAGGGTTAGGATTAGGTTTAGGGTTAGGGTTAGGATTGGGGGTTAGAGGTTAGGATTAGGGTTAGGGTTCATGTGTCATGACAGTGCCATGTGTTCATGACAGTGTCATGTCACTCTTATGTCGATACTGTCAAGTAAAGTGTTACCAAATTATACTCCTGGCATTGTGCTATGCGCTATGGTAGTATGTAAGACATTACTGGTAATGTATACATCACTGTAAGTATATGAGAATCTCACTGGTAGTATTGACTTACATCTCTGTTACTACTGTATGTGATAATCTTACCTGAAAGTATACTACATCTCTGTAAATGTATCGGGGGCTTGCCGGTTCGAACCCCGACCAGTAGGCACGGCTGAAGTGCCCTTGAGCAAGGCACCTATACCCTCACTGCTCCCCGAGCGCCGCTGAGTGTGTTTCACTAATTCACGGATTAGGATAAATGCAGAGACCAAATTTCCCTCACGGGATCAAAAGAGTATACTTATACTTATACTTGTAAATAATGTAAAATATTAGATAGATAGATAGATAGATAGATAGATAGATACTTTATTGATCCTCAAGGGGTAATTCAAGCTTTTTTATTACTGGTAGTGTAAACATCACAGTAAGTATATGAGCATCTTACTGGTAGTGTATACTACCTCACTGTGAGATCTTACAAGTAGTGTGTATATCACTGTGAGATGTTACTGGTAGTGTGCATACTACCTCACTGTGAGATCTTACTGGTAGTGTGCATACTACCTCACTGTGAGGTCTTACTGGTAGTGTGCATACTACCTCACTGTGAGGTCTTACTGGTAGTGTATAAGTATAAGTATAAGTATAAGTATATATACTTTTTTGATCCTGTGAGGGAAATTTGGTCTCTGCATTTAACCTAATCGGTGAATTAGTGAAACACAAACAGCACACAGTGAACACACAGTGAGGTGAAGCACACACTAATCCCAGCGCAGTGAGCTGCCTGTTTCAACGGCGGCGCTCGGGGAGCAGTGAGGGGTTAGGTGCCTTGCTCAAGGGCACTTCAGCCGCAGCCCACTGGTCGGGGCTCGAACCGGCAACCCTCCGGCTTCACGTCCAGAGTGCTAACCAGTGGGCCACGGCTGCCCACAACATCACTGTGAAGTCTTACTGGTAGTGTGCATACTACCTCACTGTGAGGTTTTACTGGTAGTGTGCATACTACCTCACTGTGAGGTCTTACTGGTAGTGTGCATACAACATCACTGTGAGGTCTTACTGGTAGTGTGCATACTACATCACTGTGAGGTCTTACTGGTAGTGTGCATACTACCTCACTGTGAGGTCTTACTGGTAGTGTGCATACTACATCACTGTGAGGTCTTACTGGTAGTGTGCATACTACATCACTGTGAGGTCTTACTGGTAGTGTGCATACTACCTCACTGTGAGGTCTTACTGGTAGTGTGCATACTACATCACTGTGAGGTCTTACTGGTAGTGTATGAGCGCTGCCCTGAGGACCTCCTGGCCCTGTGAGTGTCTCCTCCAGGTGCAGTAGGTCTCACGGAGCACCAGTGGGCTACTGGGCTGGGTGAGCCTCCTCCTCAGGTCCTCCACAGTCCCATCATGCACTCTGCTCAAGCTAGATCTCTGGCCTTGTCTGACGGCTGCACAAGCTTTCCACTGTGGAAAACACATCAGAGTTACTGAAAGCAAACACTGAGCTCAAGCATCCAGGGTTCTCCATCCTTTTCTTGGAAACCTACTTCCTGTCTCTGGTCTCTATAACTGTCTGTGAAGACATGGCAGCGAAAAGGTATATTTATATGTACATGATCCCAATGATGCACTCTGTCAGGTTTTAAGTAAGAAAGAGATATACTAGGATCTTTATATTATACAAAGGGAACAATACAAAAGATGATAGTTCAAAGTAACATCAGATGTTTCTTGAAGTTTTGCAATGGACACAGATACAGCACATAATGTGCCTGAGAAAGCAGAACTTACAAGGATTCTGTTGCATGTTATCTTAAGTGTTGAGTTACAGAGAACAGGTGTGAAAGTCACCTTCACGTTTTTCCAATTCCTACAATTCCAGCATGAGAGCAAATTACAGTTTACAGTTTACCCCCCCCCCCCCCCCCCCCACACACACACACACACACACACACACACACAGACAGACACACAGACAGACACACACACACACACACACACACACACACACACACACACACACACACACACACACACACACATACAAATAACAGCTTTCTGTGTAGGTTGACAGCTGACAAATTGTCCCAAATAATAGCTGGGCCCTGGTCCAAAGGGAACCTGTCATTCTTTCCTGCGTTACCTGCTCATCTTTGCTGACAGGGCATATCCAAGCCTGACAGCACTGAGACAATTATGGCAGGACAAATGCCCAAACTGCTGAAGGTGCAGCACTATAGACAGACCAAAAAGAGAGACCGATGCCACTACCAGTTTATTCCCACGCTTCTGCAGGTATACATAAATAAATAAATCTAAACACCAGGGGCAGGTGGCCCATTTTAGACTTTCACAAACATCATTTGGCTCAGTCACAGCAGGTGATGATAGCTACAGGATGAAGTGCTCTCCTTCACCATTACAGCCCAATATGCTGCAGCGGTCCTTTCAGGAGCTTTACACTGGTTCTCCAGGTCTGATGTTGGTCTGTTTTGATTGATTCACATGCAGAATAAATAGATCATCATTTACTTGAGGCTGATTTAAGTTAAGAATTTGAGTTCAGTATAGTCAGTATAGGCTACTAAATCAAGAGTTGAGTTGGTTTATATTGGTTCAAGTTGTTTTCAAGCATGCTCAAGCATGAATTCTGTTGAGGCAGCCTAGTTGAGCATTCAGCTGCCACACCACATCTGATGTGAAAACTGATATAAGACTGTGTTTACTCCGGCTGCAAATGTTAGAGAACTAAATAACAGTATAATGTTTGTTTTTTTGTTTAGAACCCTTCTCTTTGTTCTTTCTCTGTTGTTTTTTGTTGTTGTTTTTGGAGGAGGAAAATGAAAAAAGATAAAACATAAAAATGGAGCAAAAACAGCCTAGAGAAACTTATGGCTTTGAATTTGGATATGGTTTTGAGGTGTTTCCCAGGTGAGTCTTTAGCTATAGAAATCACTTCTCTAAGAGATATACAGTATATATTTGGATTATGGTTTTGAGGTGTTTCCAAGGTGAGTCTTTAGCTACAGAAATCACTTCTCTAAGAGATACTTTCATTAGGTTGGCCTGGACCACTCTAAACTATACAGTAAAACTGTTTTCAGATAAAAATATATTATTTATATTATGTTTATATACAGTATATTATAAAATATATATTATCTGTATAAAATTAATACATTTGCCTGTATGGATTAATTGGCCCTTTGTGATTATAAATCTATGAATATCTAGCCTACAGCTACCATCGTTTTGGGGACCTTTTTAATTTGACTTGTACAGTATTGTTGTTGATGTTTGTTCTCATAATGATCCTGAGCACTCCAATATGAGTCATACCCCATATTCCAATATGAATCATCCAATATGAGTCATGAGTCATGCATGAATGACTATAATTGATTCCACTAAAATGAATTCGGCCTCTTAAAGTAGCCTAAACGTTGGAAGGCTTTTCTTAGGGGAACTGTAAAGAGATGATTTGAAACTTTAATGAGGTATACCTTCCAAGCAGGGTAGGAATTTCACGGCGGCCAAGACGGCCATGGCCTGCGTAGCCCCTTGCGTTGGCCGTGAAGCCCCTTTGAAAATCATAGGTTTACAGGCCACGGTGGCCTTGGTGCCCCCTTCTTTCAATATTCTGCTTTGCGTCCTACTAATAGCGATTTTTATTTAGCCTGTGGCCTGTCAAAATAATCTTAGCATTCACAGCGCAAATTAATTTAGTCTTTTACGCATTGGAGAAAGTGACAGCGCAAGAAAGAAAGTGCGTCCAAATTCACCCTTTCTTCTCAGTTGAACTACTCGTGAAGTAGCCTATTCATCACACAGACATTACAAGTATCACATGAAAGAGCTTTTTCTCAGCTTTTAAATGATGTTAGCCGATAATGGCTGTGTTGAACGGTTCGCGAGAAAAGTAAATAATATAATTAAATTGAATCATACATTCTACTGAAGGTTTTGCGTCCATGATCTCCCTACCCATTCATCTCGGTGGAATTCTTCACGAACCCGTCTTTTAACACATGACAAACCATATATCAGAATAAACAGCAGACCTTACCGAACGCAACGGTGTAAAGCAGTCCCCTGTACAGTTAGCCGTTCCAGAGTAATCCAGTTTTGAATTTGCAGTAAATTTCGACATGCATGGATGTCTCCAAATTTGGGCTTTAAGTTTTACAATGTGTTTAAATTGTTCCACATGATTTCATAACGGGCCAAATACAAAATAAATGTTACAAATATCGCCTAGATATTGGTAAATCAGAGGACAGCTGACTAAGAGTTTGTGAAAGTAGCCTTAATGATCACAAAATGCTAAGCATGCATCTAGGCTATTTGAGTTTCTTAAAGCTGAGCTGTGCTTAAATTTAAATTGTTCAATACATGATTTCATAGCAGGCCAAATATAAAATAAATGTTATATATAGCCTAGATATCTGTAATTATTAGATGATCAGATGATTTACAGTTCTATGTAATATGTCATGTTTCATGTTTTTGTAATGTTTCATACAGTGATGCAGGTCTACTGCAGTGAATAGGCTAAATACAACTTTGATCATTTTTATAGCCTACTGTATAGTTAACTTTGGCCTTGGTGCCCTGACATGTGGCCTTTGTGCCCCCCACCAAATATGCCCAACTGAAGGCAAAGTGGCCTTGCCCCCAGAATGGTGAAATTCCAAGCCTGCTTCCAAGTCTTCGTAAAACTCCAATAGACACTGTAACTGGGAAACATTTTCCAGACTTTTATTTCAGCGTCAGCATTTTTTTGAAGTTTACTACAGTTTCTGCAGAACACGACTCTGAACTTTGGACAAAAGTGCCAAGCTGGTTAATGGCCAAATGTCTGTCACATCCACGATAAGCAGCATCCCCTCATCCCCCGTGCCACACAATCATTGTGCATGCAAGTAATCATGATGCATGCAAGAGTATGCAGCAAGCACAGTATATGCAAGTAATCCTAATGCATGCAAGAGTATGCAGCAAGTATATAAGTATATATACTTTTTGATCCCGTGAGGGAAATTTGGTCTCTGCATTTAACCCAATCGGTGAATTAGTGAAACACACTGCACACAGTGAACACACAGTGAGGTGAAGCACACACTAATCCCGGCACAGTGAGCTGCCTGCTTTAACGGCAGCGCTCGGGGAGCAGTGAGGGGTTAGGTGCCTTGCTCAAGGGCACTTCAGCCGCGGCCCACTGGTCGGGGCTCGAACCGGCAACCCTCCGGTTACAAGTCCAGAGTGCTAACCAGTGGGCCACGGCTGCCCAAGCACAGCAAGTAATCCTAATGCATGCAAGAGTATGCAGCACGCACAGTATTTGGAAGTAATCATGATGCATGCAAGAGTATGCTAGCACTGTGTATTCAAGCAATCATCTTCACACAATCAGCATGCAAGCAGGCAATCCCCATGGCCATGAGTCAGCAAACAGTAGAAGAGAGCTCACTAGGAAAAGAGTTAAGGTGGGTATGCTTAAACCACATTGGGGTAATTGACTAATAACACACATACCGGTAACCAACCTTAAAGGTGCTCTAAGCGATGTTATACTTTTTTAGGCTAAAACATGTTTTGTCACTTACAGCAAACATCCCCTCACCATCCGCTGGCTGCGGATGTGGACAACCCAGGTTCCTAAAACAGCCACAAAACAACTTGGGCAAACCTTGCCCATAAAAAACATAAGAAATTGTTCCAGCAAATCACTGACGAGATGCGCGTTTAGGAGAGTTTCAATTGCACGGGAGGGAGGGGGAGGAAGTAGCGAGCTAGCTTTCTGTTTTGTTTGAACGTCAACAGAAGTGACGTTACCCAGCATCGCTTAGAGCGCCTTTAATAAGTAGTCCAAACCCAAAAAATGAAGCACTCTGAGCACAAATATAACATTTGATTAGGCTACTATTGAGCCCCAAAGCAAAACGGGCGAACACATTTCTTGGCTTGGCATGGCAAGAATATTAAAACACTAATTAATATAAACAACAACAAATACAGTTTTAATACTAATAAATTAGCAATAATCAATAAACAATCAACTGAGGCATCAAAATTGGCATTATTGTTAAAGCCAACCAGTTTTTCTTATGATTCCATTGCAAATATTGCAAACATATATGGCTATAGACACTATAGTAAAGTCACACCCCTTCAAAACAGGCATTTGTTACTTTTGACACCTGAGCCTTCTGCCGACAAAAGAATTCCCTGCGTGTATAACGGAAAGAATGAACCATTTCATTACAGAACACGGGGGCCCAAAAGAACACCCACACAACATAAGCTACGACTTGTCTGGAATGAGTTACCACATCACCGATCGCAGCTGATTCCGACTATGATTCTGGCTCTGATTCTGGGATTTGTTACACGAGTTGCATTCCTAACATACTGAACATACTACCTCACAGTTAAGATGGATGATAATTGCATTTATGAGATGGTGGTATTGGTGATGGAAGTGTGTGTGTGTGTGTTTGTGTGTGTGTGTGTGTGTGTGTGTGTGTGTGTGTGTGTGTGTGTGTGTGTGTGTGTGTGTGTGGAGAAGTAGAGAGGGGGGGAGAGCTCCTCATATAATTAGGTGCTTGTGCAGTGAGTTAACTCAGACAAACGACGACAGGTGAGATTTAGTGCTTGCCCGGGGACATAAACTAACTCCCCTACTGCTGGGAGAGAATGAGAGCGAGAGGGGAGTTTCACACAGGCACACAGAGGCACAGGTATCCCACGGCTCCAGGCTCCTTTTATTAGTCTGAAGAATGAGGAGAGGAGACCAAAGCAAAAATAAAAACAAACAGATACACATGAAAGCCCATTTGAAATGAGAGATACCACGATCACTTCGTAGTATAGCCCCTGCTGAAACTCGAAATCTAGAGACAAATGCATGCACAACACACACACACACACACACACACACACACACACACACACACACACACTGTGTGTTACTCACATGCTGGAATGCTTGAGCGAGCGTCCGAGCTTTTTGCCAATGCTGAAGTGTGTGTGTCTGTGCGTGGCGCTTCTCCACGGCCTGACCCAGGGCATGGAGGACAGATGAGAGCACCCTCCTCCGGTGGCACTGCCGGGCGATGGCCAGACACCTGCACAAGTGAGCCCAGCGTCGGAAACACTGCTGCAGCAGGCGAAACCTGTACAGAGCCTGGAACCTGCATAGAGCAATGCTAAAGATAAAGACAACACAAACAACAACAACAACAACAACAGAAGTAATATCAAAACAACATTTTGTACAGCACCTGGGGGGGTATTCAAGTATGTGCCTTGGTGAAATACCGCAACTCAGAGTAAGTGGCAAACCTCCTAATAAAAGATTCTTATGGACTCATTCTCTAAAGAATGAATAAAACACAGGGCTCTTTGTTTAGGAGGCACAACACTTAAGCCGCATTCACATAAAGTATATACGAAGCTTCACGTAGCCAGTAGCCAGTGGTTATTTCGCCTGTCATCACTGAATTACATGGTTTCTTGTCGCTAGTCGTCGCTGTTTATGTGAATGGGGCTTCTGTTTAGGAGTATGATGAAAAACAACTTTAGGCTAGGCAGCAGCAGCTGCAATAGACTACGCCGTTTTATGCAACAACATAAAACACTACCTGGGATTTCAGCTCATTATTACCACAACCAAACCATTACTATTACCCCCTGAAACACGAGCACAAGTGAATGTCCACAAATCGAACCACTTTTTTCCCCAAAGGGTTAAAGCAGGGGTCTCAAACTCCCGGCCCGGCCCAATTACGGCCCGCGGCCTATTTCAAAATAATAATGTAATTCGGCCCTTGAGGGTATTTTTAATTGCGACAAACAACGACACTGATTAAAATAGACGATTGATCCAAGTACGGTAACAAATCTCATTTGTACTCTCCTCCACTAGTTGCTAGACATCCAGAGCTAGATTCAAGCCCAAAATCACTGCACACAGTTTTCAGGAAATACAGTGTATTAGCCTACACGCGAGAAACATGAATTTCTTTTGCACAAATTGAAGCAGAAATAGGCCTACACCAAATGTTGAAAAAACGTTCACGTGTGATGAAGTCTAGAGTAGGCTATGCTATTCACCTATTCTGATTCTGAAGGAGAATATCTGCCTTTTGGAGATTATATTATGATCGATCGTCTATTGACAGTGATAGTCACGGTGCGTCTGTAAATGGAGGGGCGTCTTTGCGTACGACGGTGTCCACTAAGCATACCATTTCGACTCTTTGCCCAAAATAGCTCGAGGTGGCAGTGGTAATCGTGATGATAGTGTCCGTAATGGACGTGGTACAGACAGCTCTGAAGAACTACAAAGTCACCCGCGATAGGAACTGATTTGACCAGGCTACTTTATTGTAGACCTATAATAACGGTTTGTGGAACAGACTAGTAATAGTTTACTATTGTTACATCTTAGGCCTACTGTTTTCCTGTTCATTTGTTATTTGGGTAATATGACAAAAAGAAAGTAAACCTGCTCAAATAGTTCAACATCCAGTATTTACTGAAAGGTGCATAATTTGAGGTGCTTACCATCCAGTGGCAAATTAGATGGGTAAATTTACCCCCTTCATAAACTTGTGTTTATACTCAAAGCTTTTTACATTTACAGTATGACTTTATCTCTGACCACTTTCAAGCCATGGCCTTTTGAAATTTTGATATGCCAGGTTTAAATAAGTTATGAGAGGAAAATATTTTTATTTGGTGTGAAACACACACATACCTGTTTTTATGTTTTTTTTTTTTTTTTTTTCATAATTTGTATTTATATTTATTTTATCATTATTTTATAGCACAGGTGTCTAAAAATAGATTAAAAGACTTGCACTTTCTGTTTGCAGTTTTGTATTTCAGATGACGTTGGCAGAAGTGGCCCCCAGCTCATTTGAGTTTGAGACCCCTGGGTTAAAGGTTCGTTTTTAAATGCGAATTGGATTACATTAATTAAAACAAAGGCTAATCTGTACATTTGACATGTCTGTCAATGGCTTTCCCCTGGTGAATAGATTATGGACCCTGGCTTACCCGACAGTCATTAAATTAAATCCAGCACTCCCCTACAGAATGCTATAAAGTTCTGTTATTTTGTGATTACCCCTAGAGACTGGCCATGAATTCAGTTCCAATTCCAATAAATACAGCACATTTGAGACCTCGTCAGCTCAAGCCCTGCAGTGTGGGTGTGTGTGTGTGTTAAAGTGAGAGAGTGAGTGAGTATGAGAGAGAGAGAGAGAGAGAGAGTTCCAGGTGTTTTTTTAGTGCTGTGGCCCGATCCGCGCTCTGTGGTTTGCCGTACCTCTCGTCTGTCCCAACCTCCTGGGCTGGGTCGTAAATCTCTCTGCTGCCAGGAAGCTGCTCAGAACAAAACAGAACACAGTTGTGTGTTAAACTAAGGGGCCAGCGCCATCGGCTGAGCTCACATTACACACCCATACAAAAGCCACCCCTGTGCCTAACCCCACACGAGAGCTCAGGGGTCAGAGGTCAACCTACCCGACAGGACTGAAGATGTGTGGACGACCGCAGTGCTTTCAACATGTCTTTCAGCCCCTGACTAGAGAGGTGTTCAGGGTTGACTTTACTGCTTTGTCCTGTGACTGAATGCGTTTTCTCCAGTAAGTGCTTCTGCTTTGAGGAGAGACGCCATCCGTCAGAGGGAATGGCTTCTTTTAATGGCCCCCTGATGCCCAGCTGCAACTGGCCGTTGAAGGAATGCAAGATCTTATCTCCATGGTTTTGCTCCAATGTTCCCTGAGTGGACTTCCAGCTTTCCTTCATTTTGAGATTTGCTTGGTCCAAATTGTCCTTCATTTCGAGTTTCTCTCTCCATGACAGATAATTTGGCACTAACGCCTTTCCTGCTGCCACAGGCTCGGCCACGGCTAGTCCACAGTCCTCACACCATTCTGTGTCGCGGGAGGGAAGATGGGATGGCTCTACGTCTCTCTCAGGCATGGACACGATCGGCCTGTGACTGGACTGTGACAGAGCCTCTTGCAGGCACAGCTCCTCCTGAGGCGACAGCCTGGGACCAAAGGCCGATTTCACAATTCTGTCTTGGGTCTGACTCCTCATTATCCCTGAGCTTTGTGACGACGACTTAGCATTTTCAACAGAAAACAGGCTTAAATTTGGCTGTGAAAGATAATCAACCTCCTGAAAAATCAGCTGAGGCTTTGAGCTACGATGAGAATACCTAAGTGGTGACTGCTGGAGTAAGGAGGAGCTGCTCTCTTGTTCGTTGTTCTGTGAAAAAGACCAAATGTGTGTTATGGGAAAAGAAGGGAATGTGTACATTTAGTCTCAGGCCTTCCTGAGGCAGATATGTGATGAGATCTGGGAAAAACCCTTCACATGGTGAAATTTCACAAACTAATGATTCTGATCCTAGCCATCCTAGCAACATCCAGGGTTTTGCGAGAATGGTATCCAGGATGTTAATGGGGGACGGTATACAGGATGCTGGTAAAATTTCACCAGAGAGGGTTGAAACGGAGCAGAAATCAAGGATTTCCATTATCCAATCACATATGTAAACACTGACGAATTGAAGAGATGTTATTTACCTCCAGGTCCAGCATCGTCCTGTGCAAGGCAGCCGACGCCCAGGACGAGTCCAGAAGATCCTCAAACGTGGAGAGGCTCTCCCTCTGTTTTGGGTGTCTCTGACTCTCAAACTTTGCCCCCCTACCGTCTGCCTGATCCCTGCCAAAACAGAATGCCCTCTCTCCAACCCTTTGAGACTCCAGAGAAGCAAAGGGAGCCACTCTGGCAAGATCACCTTCTGACTTCTCCCAGCGTTTCCTATGTGGCAGGCTGTCATGTCTGGTTGTACAAACATGAGATGTGCTGCTAGTAATTGGGATGCTACTACCACTATATGTGATTTTTTTCGCCCACATTCTGTTTCTCTGATCTGTCGTACTTGAGCTGCCTTTCTTCCAGCTGCACAGACAACTGTCATTACCTGGCATAGTGACACTATTCAAAGGCTGCTGTCGGAGTATGGGCTCCACTAGAAAGGTAGATCGGACAGGTGCATTGCCACGGGCTGCCCCCAGGTGAGGTCTCTGATCATCACTGCAGGCTGACAGAAGATCCAGGACTTCATCAACATTCTCCTCACACTGGGGCAGGTTACACTGCAGCAGCAATCTGGACTTCTTGTGCCCAGATTCACTTTGAGTCCAACCATGTCTCCCATAGTAATTGCGCCCAGCCATTTGACTTCAGTGAAGGCTTTGTAAGCCTTTTAATAGTTTCTTGTATCCCCATAGAAACATTTTTGAAAGTTTCACATCACAGCAAGCGTTTCAGTAGGCTACTCCCTGTGCACACAAAAAACATTTCGACATGAGTTGCCTCTCAAAGTAGTCCACAGTAACACAACTGAACATTGAACTCAAGTCACACTTGGTCATACCCTGTTTGCAACATTTCAGACGGACGTATCGCAAACTAAGGAAAGATGCCACTCACTTACCCAAAGAACTGGTGTGAACATAGCCTATAAACATAACACATGCCCGGAGAGCACCGTAGCCTACTGAGCTGACTTCGCCTGGGGCACACAGCCTGCTGCCGTAGCGTTAAGCCGCCCCCGAGGAGATTAGTGTGGTGGTGGTGAGCTAGCACTACAAGATTTATGAGGATACAATGCCCCAGTGAAGTTTCTTTGTCGCCTGTCTCTCTTGCCAGCTATTAGTCCAGCACAGTATATTCTGTTGTCTTGTTGATATAGGGAAAAAATAGGGAATTACTAAAATACCCCATATCTTATTCAACTAGAAGCTAATTTACACGTTGAGTTCTAGTTCTATCTTACAACCCTAGAATGCTACGTTCGCTTTAGCAATTTAGCTAACATTAACGGTTTTTAAAATGGCCAGTTTCACAATATAAACGGAATAGCCGTTACATTATAAATCGGAATAGCCTACTAAGAGTAGTGACTCTTAAACCACCAACCGTTGTTGGCTTGTCCAAACTTTTTCAAAGCACTATATAGCCTACTACTGCGCTTTTAACTTGGGAAGGCTAGATTAGACAGTGTTATAAACATAGGTCTAGCTGCAGTGAGTGAGTCTAGTCTACCGATATTATTCTCTGATAAAACCCCTCGCGCATTTTTTATTGTCTGATAGGACTGACACACATGTTGGATTAATGTACAGTTTGCATTTTATTAATTAACATAATTAACAATGAGTTAAAGGGACTGATACAATCCAGCATTGAATATGTTATTACAATAATCAAAATATATGCACACTGCACAACAAGGAATCTTTAGACCGGGGGAACAATGCACTGTCCACCACGACCCTTTAAAGTCCCATCTCTCTGTGGCTCCAATTCGCTTCACATCTTTGACTGTTCTGAATATTTCATGACCCTTCCACTGGTCGTTTCCCCCGACAAGGTAGTCCAGTGGGCACGGACAGCGAGACAGTCTGTCTGTCAGTCAGGGTCAGTTCTCTGGGCCTTCGTTCATTTGTAGCCACGCAGGTAGACCAGCCGATGTGGCTGGAATTTCTCCCGGCACAAAGGACACTCACTCTGCAAAGGGACAGAACAGAGAGGGTTAAAGCTAGTAATCAAGGATCTTTGGACAGAACACAACAGACAAGGTCAGAACAGAGAGGGTTAAAGCTAGTAATCAAGGATCTTTGGACAGAACACAACAGACAAGGTCAGAACAGAGAGGGTTAAAGCTAGTAATCAAGGATATTTGGACAAAACACAACAGACAAGGTCAGCTTCTACCACTTTCAGAAGTGGACTACACCGTTTTCCATATTTTCCAAAAGCGCATAAAGCATAAACAAATAATAACATAATGGTAATGCTCAGGTGCATGTTCATAACATAATGTAATATCTCTATGGCTGTGGTTGGTTTGGGGTGCAGACAGACCTTGTTGCTGCACCACTCTGTGATGCACTCCCAGCAGAAGAGGTGTCCACAGGGGGTGGCCGTGGCGTGCCTCCTGTCCTCCAGACACAAGATACAGCGAGATGTTCGCGAGGATGGAGAAGGGGCAGCCTGGGAGCTAAGACACACACGCGCACACACACACACACACACACACACACAGGTATGCTGTTTTATGTACCAGTATATGCACTTTCAAATAATTTCTAAGTGAAATTAAAAAAATAAAATGCAAAGCATGTATGTGCAATAATCGTGTTACCGTCTACCTCTCTTACTCTCTGTCTCTTACACACACACACACACACACACACTTTCCAAGATAAGGCACAAACACACACACACACACACTGCAGGTGACCCACCTGCAGGGCAGGTTTCTGTGCTGTTTCCACTCCTGTCTGGCCCTCTGTCTCTGCCGGAGGCTGTTGACCTGCAGGACCAGAGTGATGGCCAACTGCAGCAGGGAGACAGCGCCCAGCAGCCTGTAGCTGTTACGGATCGCCTTCTCATCACCTGCACCGCTTAGGACCCGCAGCTGAGGAGAGACACATACGCACACACACACACACACAAATGAACAAACGAACAAACACACACACGTGTAATTACATGCATACAGTATGTAGACACACACAGTTAGAGGTAAGCCTACTTATCTCACAATGCCTTTTAAATAATTTTTAAATGGAATGAAAGAAATAGGCCTACAAAGAATGTCATTAGTCATTTGCCAGTGTAAACCTTATAATTGTTGTCTGTGTGGCTGACAGTCCTAGGCTTAAGAACCTCTGCCCTGACCAAACTTACATAGCCCACACGCGTTGCTCTCTTGCTGATGTGGTAGTAGGAGCTGTAAATGTAGAAAAAAGCCACATGGATGCGGTGCACAATAGTGATGCCTTGCTGACAGGCATAAAGCACTGGCACCAAGTTCTTCCTCTGGTTCTCCGTCAGGGCACCCACGGCCTGCTGTACCCAGGCTTTGATGTAGAACATGGGGTTCCAGCGCGACGGAGAGTCCCTGTGAGGACCGGGACGGTCCTCAGCCTGCAGCTCGTTCTCCAGACACACCAGCAGCTTATCCAGCAGGTACGGAGCAAAGGTGTGGAAGAGGACGAACGCGCCGCGGCGTGTCAGCGACGGCACACGACGCTTGGTGGGGTCCACTTGCACGATGTTCACATACTCCTCGCCCAGAGTCTGGTACCCTGAATACAACCACATATCAGAGTCAGAATCTGCCTTTAAAGCAACACCAAAGAGTTTTTTGTACCTTAAAATAATGTTTCCAAAATCGTTCATCAAAAGTGGTTCATCAACTCGTAACAAGGGTGAACGGCACTTCTGCATTCGCTTTGCGACCCTCTATCGTATCGGCTATAACCGCACTATGCAAGTTTGCCAGATCAGGTAGCGGATCTGTAGTTCGATGGAATGAGACATAAGAAACTACAAATTTGACTTCCTTCTGATGTCGCAAAATATCATACTTTCATAAAATCATGCAATATACTCTACCTTGTCTGTGGACATAGTTATTTCCAAAGTCAGTGTTGGATAAGCAAATCGCGTGTGTGCGACAGAGGAAAAGTGCTTTGGTGTTACTTTAATTACTATAGATTTATACACAAACCTAGAATTCGAAATCGACTCTAGCAGCATAGAAAAAGTATACACAATATCCAAGTGTTCAGTATCAAAAAACATAATGCATTCAGTAATTATTTAATACATTTAGCCATTTTTTGATAACAATTTAAACATTTGCTTTCTCAGTTTTACCTGAGAATGTTGTCAAACTGTAGTAGGCCAAATCTGAAAGCAACTCGACCTCCTTCCTCCATTTCAGCCATTGCCTGGATCCTGTTACAAACATAAGGATCAGACAAATGCACATAAAAAAAACAAATGGGAAAACAACTAGTCGTGACTGCATGATTGCTTACCAGTGAAAGCCTGGAAAACTTCATTGGCATTATTCTTCAGGCGTGTCTGATAGTATTCATCCTTTTGACTGGATCGAATCAACTGCGGTTGATTTGCAGGAACGAGTGGCATCTTACACACGGAAAGCACACTCAACAGTTCACCGCCTAAAGAGAGTTTTCAACGCACAGCTTTTCAGATGGGGGGAGCAAATGTTAAAGTAACATTTCATAAGTCACCAACTTATATGATTGACATTCATTATCACTCTACCAAAGAGAATGGCATTTACCTGATGTTTCCTCAGGTGTGTAGACAACGACACATCGTGCAATTAGCTTCTCTAAAGGCAAACATGAACTGTTGCCTATTTTATTGAGGTTTTAACGATATATTGCACATCAACAAACACAGCTTTGGAAGATTTTCAACTGCAAGATCCGAACGAGGAAGTATGCTGTAAATCGACAACACGAGTAAGATGGGCATTGCAATCACTGGAACAGGCAGATCACCGCGACAAATATCTGCAGCGACCCCTGCAAAGCGGAGGTCTGAACAACCGCTTATGGTTTTGGTTGCGGTTCTTGGCAGATGCATTTGTCCAAAGAGACACACACAACCAGAGGTGGGACCAAGTCACTGTTTGGCAAGTCACAAGTAAGTCCCAAGTCTTAGCAGTCAAGTCCAAGTCAAGTCCCAAGTAAATACAGAGAAGGGCAAGTCGAGTCCAAGTCCAAGTCACATCAAAGCCAAGTCGAGTCCAAGTCCAAGTCCCAATCTTTTTCAAGTCCTGAACAAGTCATCAGGTACTCTTCACTTAATAATGCCATTATTAGACTATCGATCATAATTTTAGCACTTCCATCTAATCCACAGTATTTTTTGTTTATAAATACAGATTAAAATATGTTCAATGTTTCTGTCTTGTAATCTTTTACGACATATGCATGCGCATACCTGTGTAATCTGTAAACGGATAGCTACATAACACTCAGCACAGCTGCAAATATATATATTGTTTTTCCAAATTGCGGAGCCCACTGTAAGGATGAGTAATAATTTGACTGATGGCATTTCACTGCGCTAGGCCACAGATTTGCCTGCAAACAATTTATTAGGCTGTCTGGCAGTGGCGACTCATAAGGGAAGCCAAGGTCAACACTTTTATATTATTTAAAAGATAATAATGACAGTAATTTTGTTTTAAAGTATTCATTTCTTAAGAAATACTACACATTTGATGCTGTTTATCTCATTTGTAAATGGTGCACTGTCACTTTAAGCCCATTGTGTCACACGTTCTCATAATGATCCTTTTTTTACCAGCTCCGTTCAAATATAGCCTATGGCTAGTCCACAAACTCAAACATTGTTTGTGCCACATGTATAGCACAATATTAACAACGATAAGCATGATATTAAGTTGGCACAAACAGCTTTCATTCCCTTGGAAAGAGAAGCATGTATGACATGATGCTTGCTTGACATTTTCTGTTTGCAATTAAAAGTGAATTATGAGCCTGGTAGCCAGTAGCCACCTAGCTACAGTAGCTGAGTGAAATGTATTTCAATCGGCATATCATGTGCTTCATGTAAATAAATTATTGAATACTTCAAGACTATTAAGACCAGTTCCATTACACAAGGCAAAGACAACTCTTCATAATATTCTTGTCCACTTTCCAAATCACAGTGAGTGCAGCTATGTCATAGTGACCTGGATCTCATAGTTTATAACAGTACAGTAGGCTAGTGAGAACCGGATAATTCACAATCTCCTCTAATCTCGTATTTGTTGCCTTCACGATTTCCTTTTATATGTTTCTTATATTTAAAAGAAGATATCAATCATCATCAACAATGACAAGCCAGCTAGAACCTACTCATTTTCTCTCCCTCTCGTGCGTGCTTGGATGCGTTCTCAATTAAATGCAGTAGGCTAGCATAAGTTCAAGTTGGATCTTAATGGAGAGGACTCGAAAAGTATCAACTTTATGTAACATGCTGTTGGTGCTTTTTGACATTAAACGTTCTCTAACAAGAGTGCAAATCAGTTTGCAGTAAAGCTACTAGTGATTGGCTAAATGTTGGTCCTTCCTCTGTCTCTTGGTGCCCTACACACAGTGCGTAATGCGTGTGGGGGTAGCGGCAGTACTGTACTGTGCTCTGGCCGCTTGTCTCCGCTATTTTTTTTTTTTTTTATTTAGTCGCGGGAAAGCGTCTGTGGGGTGACTGGTCCACGATCAGGAAATTTAGTTTTTGATTCGAGACATGTCAAGTCATCACAAGTCAAAGAGGCAAAGTCCGAGTCAAGTCTCAAGTGAATAGTATTCAAGTCCAAGTCGAGTCGCAAGTCATGCCGAATTTTATCAAGTCAAGTCTGAAGTCATTAAAATCATGACTCGAGTCTGACTCGAGTCCAAGTCATGTGACTCGAGTCCACATGTCTGCACACAACAATAACAATGAGCATTAGAAAAAATAATAAACCCATTCAAAGTAGTCATATAGCCTACATAAACATGCTAAAAATAGTAATAAACTAAATAATTTTGACATAATAATAACAATGGCAAATCACAAAACTAACAACAACCATATACAAACTTAGTGCTGATGGATGGTCGACACAGCACACACTCATCAGAGGACCACAGTGGGCGAGAGGGGGCATGAAGTTGGAGGAGGGGGGAATAAAACTAGACTTTAGCCTTTTGATAATGTCTTACATGTATGTACTATGTCCTTTTGCTATATGTCTTACATGTATGTACTATATGTCCTTTTGCCATATGTCTTACATATGTACTGCATATGTCCTCCTATCCTTAAATGAGCTACCCAGGGATGCACAAAGAATTTGTATCGTATTGTATTGTACTAAACATTGTATTGTATCGTAATAAACGTGCATATATCAGAAACATTATTATCAAAGCCATATTATTCAGAACTGTAATCGAGAAGTTTTTCTTGCAATCTTTCTGTCGAATTTCCATTTCAGGGAGGATACTGAGCCTATTTGTGATTTGATTCTAAGTGCAGTTTTGGAGGTTGCAGAACCAGTTTCTTTGTTTGTGCATCAGGACAGCAGAGTCCTTTTATGTCCATTGAATAAAAATCCCTTTCTTGCCACTCTTTCAGGGAATGGCTTCAGGCATATTTGAGCTTCTGCCAGATCTTCCTATGCAGGATAGGAGGCCAGGCACATGTTTGATGAGAAACCTACAGAAGCTTATTTACTCACTGAAGTCAAGCAGGCCGGCTCTCTGTTTACAATTAGGGAGGTGGGGTGTGTTGTGTGTGTGTGTGTGTGTTTGTGTGTGTGAGTTTGTGCATATGTCTATCACCGTGTTTGTGTGTTAGTGTGTGCACTCGTGTGACTGTGTGTGTGTGTGTGTGTGTATGTGTGTGTGTGTGTGTGTGTGTATGTGTGTGTACTCGTGTGACTGTGTGTGAGTGTGTGTGTGTGTGTGTGTGTGTGTGTGTGTGTGTGTGTGTGTGTGTGTGCACTCGTGTGACTGTGTGTGTGTGTGTTTTAACTTAAGAGATACTTGTGACTTCTTGCAGATGGGCAAGATCTACGTGCTAAGGCAGTCCGAGGGGAGCTGAGGACAGAGAGCAGAGACGGAGAGCTCTGAGGACACAGAGCAGAGCAGAGCAGAGCGCACTCCTGAGGTAAGATACAATCACTCATTCTCCTCTAATTACACTCTACCCACGCATCACATACAGTCCACAATCATCATCCATTGTGCCTTTGATTTTGTTTAAACCCATACTCTTTTGTGGTCAATCATCATCATGGAGTTTTTGATTGTGTTT